>NC_060175.1:59185309-59507809 GCF_021184085.1 Oncorhynchus gorbuscha
TCTTTCTCCCTCTTGGCTCGCTCTCTCTCTCTCTCTTTCTCCCTCTTGGCTCGCTCTCTCTCTTTCTCCCTCTTGGCTCGCTCTCTCTCTCTCTCTCTCTCTTGGCTCGCTCTCTCTCTCTCTCTTTCTCTCTCTCTCTTGGATCGCTCTCTCTCTCTCTTTCTCTCTCTTGGCTCGCTCTCTCTCTCTCTCTCTTGGCTCGCTCTCTCTCTCTCTTTCTCTCTCTTGGCTCGCTCTCTCTCTCTCTCTCTTGGCTCGCTCTCTCTCTCTCTCTTTCTCTCTCTTGGCTCGCTCTCTCTCTCTCTCTCTCTTGGCTCGCTCTCTCTCTCTCTCTCTTGGCTCGCTCGCTCTCTCTCTCTCTTGGCTCGCTCGCTCTCTCTCTCTCTCTTGGCTCGCTCGCTCTCTCTCTCTCTCTTGGCTGGCTCGCTCTCTCTCTCTCTCTTGGCTCGCTCTCTCTCTCTCTCTTGGCTCGCTCTCTCTCTCTCTCTTGGCTCGCTCTCTCGCTCTCTCTCTCGGCTCGCTCGCTCTCTCTCTCTCTCTTGGCTCGCTCTCTCGCTCTCTCTCTCGGCTCGCTCGCTCTCTCTCTCTCTTGGCTCGCTCTCTCTCTCTCTCTCTCGGCTCGCTCTCTCGCTCTCTCTCTCGGCTCGCTCTCTCTCTCGGCTCGCTCTCTCGCTCGCTCTCTCGCTCGCTCGCTCTCTCGGCTCGCTCTCTCTCTCGGCTCGCTCTCTCTCTCTCTCTCTCTCTCTCTCTCTCTCTCTCTCTCTCTCTCTCTCTCTCTCTCTCTCTCTTGGCTCGCTCTCTCTCTCTCTCTTTCTCCCTCTTGGCTCGCTCTCTCTCTCTCTCTTTCTCCCTCTTGGCTCGCTCTCTCTCTCTCTTTCTCCCTCTTGGCTCGCTCTCTCTCTCTCTCTCTCTTGGCTCGCTCTCTCTCTCTCTTTCTCTCTCTTGGCTCGCTCTCTCTCTCTCTCTCTTGGCTCGCTCTCTCTCTCTCTCTTTCTCTCTCTTGGCTCGCTCTCTCTCTCTCTCTCTTGGCTCGCTCTCTCTCTCTCTCTTTCTCTCTCTTGGCTCGCTCTCTCTCTCTCTCTCTTGGCTCGCTCTCTCTCTTTCTCTCTTGGCTCGCTCTCTCTCTCTTGGCTCGCTCGCTCTCTCTCTCTCTCTTGGCTCGCTCGCTCTCTCTCTCTCTCTCTCTCTTGGCTCGCTCGCTCTCTCTCTCTCTGGCTTGGCTCGCTCTCTCTCTCTCTCTTGGCTCTCTCTCTCTCTCTCTCTTGGCTCGCTCTCTCTCTCTCTCTTGGCTCGCTCTCTCTCTCGCTCTCTTGGCTCGCTCTCTCTCTCTCTCTTGGCTCGCTCTCTCTCTCTTGGCTCGCTCTCTCTCTCTCTTGGCTCGCTCTCTCTCTCTCTCTTGGCTCGCTCTTGGCTCTCTCTCTCTCTTGGCTCGATCTCTCTCTCTCTCGTGGCTCGCTCTCTCGCTCTCTCTCTCGGCTCTCGCTCTCTCTCTCTCTCGGCTCGCTCGCTCTCTCTCTCTCTCGGCTCGCACGCTCTCTCACTCTCTTGGCTCGCTCGCTCTCTCTCTCTCTTGGCTCGCTCGCTCTCTCTCTCTCTTGGCTCGCTCGCTCTCTCTCTCTCTTGGCTCGCTCGCTCTCTCTCTCTCTTGGCTCGCTCGCTCTCTCTCTCTCTTGGCTCGCTCGCTCTCTCTCTCTCTTGGCTCGCTCGCTCTCTCTCTCTCTTGGCTCGCTCTCTCTCTCTCTTGGCTCGCTCGCTCTCTCTCTCTCTTGGCTCGCTGGCTCGCTCTCTCTTGGCTCGCTCTCTCGCTCTCTCTTGGCTCGCTCTCTCTTGGCTCGCTCTCTCGGCTCGCTCTCTCGCTCTCTCTCTCGGCTCGCTCTCTCGCTCGCTCTCTCGGCTCGCTCTCTCTCTCGGCTCGCTCTCTCTCTCGGCTCGCTCTCTCTCTCTCTCTCTCTCTCTCTCTCTCTCTCTCTCTCTCTCTCTCTCTCTCTCTCTCTCTCTCTCTCTCTCTCTCTCTTGGCTCGCTCTCTCTCTTTCTCCCTCTTGGCTCGCTCTCTCTCTCTCTCTTTCTCCCTCTTGGCTCGCTCTCTCTCTCTCTCTCTCTTGGCTCGCTCTCTCTCTCTCTCTTTCTCTCTCTTGGCTCGCTCTCTCTCTCTCACTCTTGGCTCGCTCTCTCTCTCTCTCTTTCTCCCTCTTGGCTCGCTCTCTCTCTCTCTCTTTCTCCCTCTTGGCTCGCTCTCTCTCTTTCTCCCTCTTGGCTCGCTCTCTCTCTCTCTCTCTCTCTTGGCTCGCTCTCTCTCTCTCTCTTTCTCTCTCTCTCTTGGATCGCTCTCTCTCTCTCTTTCTCTCTCTTGGCTCGCTCTCTCTCTCTCTCTTGGCTCGCTCTCTCTCTCTCTTTCTCTCTCTTGGCTCGCTCTCTCTCTCTCTCTCTTGGCTCGCTCTCTCTCTCTCTCTTTCTCTCTCTTGGCTCGCTCTCTCTCTCTCTCTCTCTCTTGGCTCGCTCTCTCTCTCTCTCTCTTGGCTCGCTCGCTCTCTCTCTCTCTTGGCTCGCTCGCTCTCTCTCTCTCTCTTGGCTCGCTCTCTCTCTCTCTCTCTTGGCTGGCTCGCTCTCTCTCTCTCTCTTGGCTCGCTCTCTCTCTCTCTCTTGGCTCGCTCTCTCTCTCTCTCTTGGCTCGCTCTCTCGCTCTCTCTCTCTCGGCTCGCTCGCTCTCTCTCTCTCTCTTGGCTCGCTCTCTCGCTCTCTCTCTCGGCTCGCTCGCTCTCTCTCTCCCTCTTGGCTCGCTCTCTCTCTCTCTCTCTCGGCTCGCTCTCTCGCTCTCTCTCTCGGCTCGCTCTCTCTCTCGGCTCGCTCTCTCGCTCGCTCTCTCGCTCGCTCTCTCGGCTCGCTCTCTCTCTCGGCTCGCTCTCTCTCTCTCTCTCTCTCTCTCTCTCTCTCTCTCTCTCTCTCTCTCTCTCTCTCTCTCTCTTGGCTCGCTCTCTCTCTCTCTCTTTCTCCCTCTTGGCTCGCTCTCTCTCTCTCTCTTTCTCCCTCTTGGCTCGCTCTCTCTCTCTCTTTCTCCCTCTTGGCTCGCTCTCTCTCTCTCTCTCTCTTGGCTCGCTCTCTCTCTCTCTTTCTCTCTCTTGGCTCGCTCTCTCTCTCTCTCTCTCTTGGCTCGCTCTCTCTCTCTCTTTCTCTCTCTTGGCTCGCTCTCTCTCTCTCTCTCTTGGCTCGCTCTCTCTCTCTCTCTTTCTCTCTCTTGGCTCGCTCTCTCTCTCTCTCTCTTGGCTCGCTCTCTCTCTTTCTCTCTTGGCTCGCTCTCTCTCTCTTGGCTCGCTCGCTCTCTCTCTCTCTCTTGGCTCGCTCGCTCTCTCTCTCTCTCTTGGCTCGCTCGCTCTCTCTCTCTCTCTTGGCTCGCTCTCTCTCTCTCTCTTGGCTCGCTCTCTCTCTCTCTCTTGGCTCGCTCTCTCTCTCTCTCTTGGCTCGCTCTCTCTCTCTCTTGGCTCGCTCTCTCTCTCTCTCTTGGCTCGCTCTCTCGCTCTCTCTCTCGGCTCGCTCTCTCTCTCGGCTCGCTCTCTCTCTCTCTCTCTTGGCTCGCTCTCTCTCTCTCTCTCTCTCTCTCTCTTGGCTCGCTCTCTCTCTCTCTCTCTCTCTCTCTCTTGGCTCGCTCTCTCTCTCTCTCTCTCTCTCTTGGCTCGCTCTCTCTCTCTCTCTTTCTCTCTCTTGGCTCGCTCTCTCTCTCTCTCTTTCTCTCTCTTGGCTCGCTCTCTCTCTCTCTCTCTCTTGGCTCGCTCTCTCTCTTTCTCTCTCTTGGCTCGCTCTCTCTCTCTCTCTCTCTCTTGGCTCGCTCTCTCTTGCTCTTGGCTCGCTCTCTCTTGCTCTTGGCTCGCTCGCTCTTGCTCTTGGCTCGCTCGCTCTCTCTCTCTCTTGGCTCGCTCTCTCTCTCTCTCTCTTGGCTCGCTCGCTCTCTCTCTCTCTTGGCTCGCTCGCTCTCTCTCTCTCTTGGCTCGCTCGCTCTCTCTCTCTCTTGGCTCGCTCGCTCTCTCTCTCTTGGCTCGCTCGCTCTCTCTCTCTTGGCTCGCTCGCTCTCTCTCTCTTGGCTCGCTCGCTCTCTCTCTCTCTTGGCTCGCTCGCTCTCTCTCTCTCTTGGCTCGCTCGCTCTCTCTCTCTCTTGGCTCGCTCGCTCTCTCTCTCTCTTGGCTCGCTCGCTCTCTCTCTCTCTTGGCTCGCTCTCTCTCTCTTGGCTCGCTCTCTCTCTCTCTCTTGGCTCGCTCTCTCTCTCTCTCTTGGCTCGCTCTCTCTCTCTCTCTTGGCTCGCTCTCTCTCTCTCTCTTGGCTCGCTCTCTCTCTCTCTCTTGGCGCTCTCTCTCTCTCTCTTGGCTCGCTCTCTCTCTCTCTCTTGGCTCGCTCTCGCTCTCTCTCTTGGCTCGCTCTCTCTCTCGGCTCGCTCTCTCTCTCTCTCTTGGCTCGCTCTTTCTCTCTCTTGGCTCGCTCTCTCTCTCTCTCTCTCTTGGCTCGCTCTCTCTCTCTCTCTTTCTCTCTCTTGGCTCGCTCTCGCTCTCTCGCTCTTGGCTCGCTCTCTCTTGCTCTTGGCTCGCTCTCTCTTGCTCTTGGCTCGCTCTCTCTTGCTCTTGGCTCGCTCTCTCTTGCTCTTGGCTCGCTCTCTCTTGCTCTTGGCTCGCTCTCTCTTGCTCTTGGCTCGCTCTCTCTCGCTCTTGGCTCGCTCTCTCTCTCTCTCTTGGCTCGCTCTCATAGGTGACACCCAATGTTCCATCTAAACAGCTTGCGCGCTCATTAGCCCTAAGACTGCCGTGCAGAAATATCAGCCCACAGAGAGAAGCATGTGGCGGAAGAATCAGAATAAGTAAGGTAACATAGATAATTAAGATGTCTTATCTGCATAATATGCTTATATGATATGCTTGTTATTAGAATGTATCCCTTTGGACTCTGGTGATGGCAGTTGCACTTCCTCCCTCAGCTGGGGCTCAGTCACTTGGAGCCCAGAGATGGGAGAGGTCAGGCTTGTTTTTCACATGTCCCTGGTGCTATGCAGAATATCAGAAAGAGAAGACGACAGGAGGGAACATTGTCTTCATATGTGAAGGTGTCTTTACCTATTCTAAAACCATCTGAAGGGATGTTCTGATTAATGGGGAACCAATTACTTGTCTCCACAATGTCTGTGCGCCAGTCACTCCCTACTTTGGCCTTGGGGAAGAGATCAGGTTTGAGTCCAGATGTGTGGGGTAGTGTCTGGAACCATTCATTGTATGTCACATCTGATGTTGCACTTATCTTGGGATAGTGTATGACCTAGAGGCTCACTCCCCTCAGTGAGCTTGTCCAGGCATGTGGTCATGAAGGGGTTTTACTTGAGATGGGAGTATCTGGAGCTGACAATGGATTCATGCCATAGAATGAGTTTGTGTTTTTGTGCTGTGAAGTACCAGGAATGAGATCGGAGTCTCGTATTAGGGGCCAAACTGAATAATAAGAACAGAATTTATAGCAAATGCTATCTTGCTGCAAGATATTCCTTTCTCATCTATCAAGTCTCACCTTGTGACCGGTTACACACACCTGTTTGTTATGTTGACTAGGGGGTGGTGGATCTTTGCTATTAAAGATTTTAGTAGCCTTTGTGTCATGGCCCTCAACGACCTGTTTAAAGGTCTTACTCATGTCGGCTGCGGAGAGCGTGATCACACAGTCATCCTGAACAGGGATTAGCCACTGGTCGCCTGGTCCTCACAATGCACCCTGATCTTTTGCCTCGAAATCTACGTTTCCTTCTCCAGTGAATCACGGGCATTGTGGCCTGGTCGGGTGTCAACAGTATATCCCTCGCGTCCGACTCATTGAAGAAAAACTCTTCGTTCAGTTTGAGGTGAGCAATCCCAGTTCTCATGTTTAGAAGCTCTTTTCAGTCACTATGTCTATCCTATAATACCTCTGTATTCCATGCCAATCATACAGATTGACGCTGTCCCTACTATATGTAATCTTTGTAAGTGTGTGTGTGTTCTCCCCATGCCCTGCATGCCGCTGTACATGTAATTATCCTACAGATAATGTGTCTAATCTCCCCTCCCGTTCATCTGAGGGTGTCTGTGGCCCGGGGTCACAGACAAAGAGTAATCACAGCCCTGCGTCATGTCTCGTGAGTGGAGCACCAGCTCTCGCTCTCTCACTCTCGTTCTCTCTTTCTTCCCCCCCAGTAGATTACATGAATAACACAACACTTTTCCAGGCAGACTCCATCTAATTAGCTGACTCAGTAGTACACTGATTCAGTATTCAATAGTTTGCAGTACCCTTGAATGAGTAGTGTGTCCAGGCTCGGTCAGGACCCCCAGGTTTAATGAATGGTTGGGAAGGATGTTGTGGTTTATTATTCAACATATTGGCTATGTATGATGCATATACAGTTGTAGTCTGAAGTTTACATCTACCTTAGCCAAATACATTTAAACTTTTTCATAATTCCTGACATTTAATCCTAGTAACAATTCCCTGTTTTAGGTCAGTTAGGATCACCATTTTATTTTAAGAATGTGAAATATCAGAATAATAGTTGACAGAATGATTTATTTCAGCCTTTCTTTCATCACATTCACAGTGGGTCAGCAGTTTACATACACTCAATTCGTATTTGGTAGCATTGCCTTCAAATTGTTTAACTTGGGTCAAACGTTTCAGGTAGTCTTCCACAAGCTTCCCACAATAAGTTGGGGGAATTATGGCCCATTCCTCCTGACAGAGCTGGTGTAACTGAGTCAGGTTTGTAGGCCTCCTTGCTCGCACACGCTTTTTCAGTTCTGCCCACAAATGTAATATAGGATTTAGGTCAGGGCTTTGTGATGGCCACTCCAATACCTTGACTTTCTTGTCCTTAAGCCATTTTGCCACAACTTTGGAAGTATGCTTGGGGTCATTGTCGATTTGGAAGACCCATTTGTGACCAAGCTTTAAGTTTCTGACTAATGTCTTGAGATGTTTCTTCAATATATATATGATGCTATTTTGTGAAGTGCACCAGTCCGTCCTATGGCCAAACAGTTCTATTTCTGTTTCATCAGACCAGAGGACATTTCTCCAAAAAGTACGATCTTTGTCCCCAGTTGCAAACCGTAGTCAGGCCTTTTTATGGCGGTTTTGGAGCAGCGGCTTCTTCCTTGCTGAGCGGCCTTTCCGGTTACGTCGATATAGGACTCGTTTTACTGTGGATATAGATACATTTGTACCGTTTTCCTCCAGCATCTTCACAAGGTCCTTTGCTGTTGTTCTGGGATTGATTTGCACTTTTCGCACCAAAGTATGTTCATCTCTAGGAGACAGAACGCGTTTCCTTCCTGAGCGTTATGACGGCTGCGTGGTCCCATGGTGTTTATGCTTGCATTCTATTGTTTGTACAGATGAACGTGGTGTCTTCAGGCATTTTGAAATTGCTCCCAAGGATGAACCAAACTTCTGGAGGTCTACAATTTCCCATGATGTCAAGCAAAGAGGCTCTGAGTTTGAAGGTAGGCCTTGAAATACATCCACAGGTACACCTCCAATTGACTCAAATTATGTAAATTAGCCAGAAGCTTATCGGAAGCTTCTAATGCCATGACATACATTTTTGGAATTTTCCAAGCTGTTTAAATAAACAGCCAACTTAGTGTATGTAAACTTCCGACCCACTGGAATTGTGATACAGTGAAATAATCTGTCTGTAAACAATAGTTGGAAAAATGTATTGTGTCATGCACGAAGTAGATGTCCTATCCGACTTGCCAAAACTATAGTTTGTTAACAAGAAATTTGTGGAGTGGTTGAAAAACAAGTTTTAATGACTCCAACCTAAGTTTTTGTAAACTTTCGACTTCAACTGTACATTTCATTAATACTTTTTGAATTGAGCTTTTATATGTATTACCAGTATTGATCTTCCTTCCGCAGGGCTCACTTGAGAACTTGTAAATCTCAATGTGACTTCCCTGAGTTTAATTAAAGGATAAATACAAATTATATTTCTCTCTGACCCGACCAGGACCAGACTCCAAAGCAGGCCTCAGCCAAAGGCCCTGAGGAGCCCGAGGTACCGGAGCCTGAGAAGGACAACCCTAGCAAGACCCAGCAGCTGAAGAAGATCTTTAAGGAGTACGGAGCTGTAGGAGTCTCCTTCCACATATGTATGTCCCTCATGTCTCTGGGCATGTTCTACCTCGCTGTGTCCAGGTACTGTATGTTGCAAGACTTCAGCAGTATTTGTCACATATACAAAAACATTACATTTGTCTTCCTAGTTGACATGGCTTGATTGACAGTAGGCTGAATACCAGAGGGATTGAGTCCAGATGATCAGCCAACTCACAGATCTCCCTTTATTGCTGTAATGGCCCTTGGATTCAACGCCCTCCTGGCCTGCCCAGTGCTACAGTTAATTAACACACCGCAAAATTGTTGTGGGAGAGACATGGGGACATTCTGAAATGGCATCATGTTCCCTATAGTGCTCTGTTAGTACATTGCAGTGCACCATGTAGGGAATAGGGAGCCATTTTAGTCGTAGTTAGAAGATGAGTGTAAAGCAGCATTCTAATGGGATGAACCATTAGAAACAAGGTTGATACATTGTATTACTTAATAGTTTGTCTTCATGAAGCCTTTCAATTATCTGCATCTTTGAGGTACAAGTTAGCAAGATCCTAGAATTGCTTTGAGGACCATGTTGAAATCCTGTCGAATGCTAAAGTTATATGGCTCCCTCTGGTATGTGTGTTCCTCTCCACAGTGGGATCGACGTGGCTGCTATCCTGTACAAGATAGGATTCAGTGAATCTCTGGTTCAGTCCAAGTTGGCGGCGGGTACCAGTACGTTTGTCCTGGCGTACGCCATCCACAAGCTGTTTGCTCCTCTCCGTATCAGCATCACTGTGATATCAGTGCCTCTTCTTGTACGATACCTCAGAAAGAGTGGCCTCTTCAAGACACCCAACTCACCTACACACTGAGTGGCTGAGACCCCAACCTCCACTAACTGAGACTTTCCAAATATGACCATTACCATTTCTGGAATCAAGAGGGAATCTGTGTGACAAATTCTTCCAACCATCCCTAGTTTTTCAACCGGAATTTCTGCAGGAGATAAAAACAGAACCAACCGAGGCTGACTTTTAACCCACCTGTAGATCAGTGGCGGTCTGTTCCGTTTAAGATGAGGGAGGATGATTTAAATGTTTTATTTCTTATGAGCATGGCCTTATTTCTATTGCAGCATTTTGGATGACTGTCATTCATATTTCATTCACCCAGTTCAATGTAACAGTGATGGGTTTGGGCTACTACAATATACTCAAAATGTCCCTGTACCCATCATGAGATTACTACAACCTATCTTATGAGAAGTTTACATTGTGAACTTTCATCAAGATAATTTTTAGTAATCAAGGTGAGACTTTAACACATTCAATACTGCCGTGAACTCTCGTGCCTGCATCTAGCTGATCTAGGGTGTAATCATTAGTCAAACAGTTGCAAATGAGAGTTTCTATTGGACAAATTCAGGTATGTTTATCCCCATTCCATTTAAGAAATGTTTTTCAACCGAATCTGTGGAATGAATACACCCCTGATCACACGCAAACACAATTCACTTTCATAGCAGCCATATAAAAACGGCAAGATCACTTTGCTCATTGTATACTGTGCATTCGGGAAGTTTTCACACCCCTGGACTTTTTCCTCATTTTGTTACGTTACAGCCTCCTAAAATTGGCAAATTATTTTTTGCCTCATCAATCTACACACAGTACGCCATAATGACAAAGCAAAAGCAGGTTTTTAGATTTTTTTGCAAATGTATTAAAAATAAAAAACTGATCACATTTACATAAGTATTCAGATTCTTTACTCAGTACTTTGTTGAAGCACCTTTGGCAGAGATTACCGTCTCGAGTCTTCAAATCAAAATCAAATCAAATCAAATTTTATTTGTCACATACACATGGTTAGCAGATGTTAATGCGAGTGTAGCGAAATGCTTGTGCTTCTAGTTCCGACAATGCAGTGATAACCAACAAGTAATCTAACTAACAATTCCAAAACTACTGTCTTATACACAGTGTAAGGGGATAAGGAACATGTACATAAGGATATATGAATGAGTGATGGTACAGAGCAGCATACAGTAGATGGTATCGAGTACAGTATATACATATGAGATGAGTGTGTAGACAAAGTAAACAAAGTGGCATAGTTAAAGTGGCTAGTGATACATGTGTTACATAAGGATGCAGTCGATGATGTAGAGTACAGTATATACATATGCATATGAGATGAATAATGTAGGGTAAGTAACATTATATAAGGTAGCATTGTTTAAAGTGGCTAGTGATATATTTACATCATTTCCCATCAATTCCCATTATTAAAATGGCTGGAGTTGGGTCAGTGTCAATGACAGTGTGTTGGCAGCAGCCACTCAGTGTTAGTGGTGGCTGTTTAACAGTCTGATGGCCTTGAGATAGAAGCTGTTTTTCAGTCTCTCGGTCCCAGCTTTGATGCACCTGTACTGACCTCGCCTTCTGGATGATAGCGGGGTGAACAGGCAGTGGTTCGGGTGGTTGATGTCCTTGATGATCTTTATGGCCTTCCTGTAACAACGGGTGGTGTAGGTGTCCTGGAGGGCAGGTAGTTTGCCCCCGGTGATGCGTTGTGCAGTCCTCACTACCCTCTGGAGAGCCTTACGGTTGAGGGCGGAGCAGTTGGGTATGACCACTATTTTCAGGTCTCCAGAGATGTTCGATCAGGTTTAAGTCCGGTTTCTGGCTGGACCACTCAAGGACATTCAGAGACTTGTCCTGACGCCAGTCCTGCGCTGTCTTGGCTGTGTGCTTAGGGTCACTGTCCTGTTGGAAGGTGAACCTTCGCCCCAGTCTGACGTCCGTCGTGGAAATTCTAATTAATAATGAGGAGAGATCGGGTCAATCACCAATCAGGATATTACTTCATTCAAAATGTATTAATAGGAAAAATATAGAGCAATAACGATGGCTGATCGTCGGGGGTTGGGTTGAGAGCCCTGAGACAAAGAATACAAACACCTTCTTATAACAAAGATATACCCCCTTTTAGTCTACATTACAAACAACAGATGTGTGGAATGGGTCACAAGGTTAGGATTTGTATTTAAAAAAAATATGCTGTAAAGATGTGCTCATTGTGTGGAAACCAGGTTCTGGCCCCTAAAACAAGGTTCCTCTCATAATAATAATCCATACCCGAGCCCTCTCCACCCTGGTACCTCCCGGCACAGAAACAGCAACTCAGTCCGAGGCATGACAAGACCATCATAAATCAGTTGCTAGAGTTAAATTTCAGAAGCTCCTCTCAGTTCACACAGACACGATAGAGTTCTAAGAACCCTATTCTGTTGCATTAAAAAAAACATTTGATGCAATAACAGTATTATAACAATCTTGTAATTTCTCCATGATGCGTCCTGAGCACTCTGGAGCAGGTTTTCTTCAAGGGTCTCTCTGTACTTTGCTCCGTTCATCTTTCGCTCGACCCTGACTAGTCTCCCAGTACCTGCCGCTGAAAAACATCCCCACAGCATGATGATGCTGCTACCACCATGCTTCACCGTAAGGATGGTGCCAGGTTTCCTTCCGACGTGCATTCCTTCAGACGTGCATAGCATTCATGCGAAAGAGTTCAATCTTGGTTTCATCAGACATGAGAATCTTGTTTCTCATGGTCTGAGAGTCCTTTTAAGTGCCTTTTGTCTAACTCCAAGTAGGCTTTCATGTGCCTTTTACTGAAGAGTGGCTTCCGTCTGGCCACTACCATAAAAGCCTGATTGGTGGAGTGCTGCAGAGATGGTTGTCCTTCTGGAAGGTTCTCTCATCTCCACAGGGGACCTCTGGAGCTCTGTCAGAGTGAACATCAGGTTCTTGGTCACCTCTCTGACCAAGGCCCTTCTCCCCCGATTGCTCAGTTTGACCGGGCGGCCAGCTCGATGAAGAGTCTTGGTGGTTCCAAACTTCTTCCATTTAATAATGATTGAGTCCGCTGTGTTCTTAGGGACCTTCAATGCTGCAGAATTGTTTGGTACCCTTCTTCAGATCTGTGCCTTGACACAATCCTGTCTCTGAGCTCTACGGACAATTCCTTTTGACCTAATGTCTTGGATTTTGCTCTGAATCTTGTCCAATCAGTTGAAACTACCACAGGTGGACTCTAATCAAGATGTATAAACATCTCAACGATGATCAATTGAATCAGGATGCACCTGAGCTCAATTTTGAGTCTCATAGCAAAGCGTTTTAAATAATTAAGTAAATGCATTTAAAAAAACAGTTTTTGCTTTGTCATTATGGGGTATTGTGTGAAGATTGATGAATAATAATAATAATCAATTTTAGAATAACATGCTGACTAGACTAATTGATTTTGTCCACCCACACCAGATGCAATCAGATCACGCAGGTTGAAATATCTAAATAAACTCTGAACCAATTATATACATTTTGGGACAGGTCGAAAAGCATTTAACATTTTATGGCAATTTAGCTAACTACCTTGCTGTTGCTAGCAAATATGTACTGAGATATAAACATTGGGTTGTTATTTTACCTGAAATGCACAAGGTCCTCTACTCTGACAATGAATCCACAGATTAAACTGTAAACCGAATTTGTTTCGTCATCTCTTGTCACTCCTTCCTTCAGTCTTCTTTTTCTTCTGACTTTATATGGCAGTTGGCAACCAACTTTAAGGTGCATTACCTCAACCAACTGGATTCTGGACATCACCCACGTGGGTATATGCACCTAAAAAGCAATGAGGAAATGGGAGAGGCAGGTCTTGCAGCGTGTTGAGCGTCACAAATAGAACCAAGTTCTACTTTAGCGCCTGGCTACGCAGACGCTCATAAGCAGTGTGGATGCTATGATTGTATAACATGTATGTGTACATTTATGTTGAGCATGTAAGGCTGTAATGTAACAAAATGTGTAAAAAGTCAAGGGGTCTGAATACTTTCCGAATGCGGTGTGTATATAATTCCTTCTCAAACTACCTATGCGCTCTCCTCCTCTCACCTGTTCCCTTCGCGTGTGGACTTCAGTGCACAACACATCAGCTGCCTGTGACCAGGCAAAAAAATAAAACTTGTCAAATATCATGACCGCTAACCACTACACACAGCCTACATTGTTGTCATGTCATAGTAAACCTACCTACTAAAACTAACGTGGTATTCAACCCGCTAGCTACAATCACGCAGTTTAGCAGTTACACCGGTGGGACCCTGGGGCAATAAATGAATAAAACCAACATCTTACTTGAACTTTGAAGAGTTCCAGTGTTGGATAGCCAGCTAGCTAACGTAGCATCCCTTTCTGTTTAAGTAGGATAAACTGGCTAGCTGCATTCAACTAGCTAAGTGAATGTTTAAAATAATACAACCAAATAAAGCTAGCTCTTCCTCTCTCTTGCTTCTCCTTCATTTTTTAAGGTATGAATTTGCTCAAAACTGTTCAACTATTGTCTTTCTCTACTCACCACATTTTATGCACTGCAGTAGCTTATGCTTTCAGTACTAGATTTATTCTCTGAACCTTTGATTGGGTGGATATGCCAGTTCATGCTGCAAGAGCTCTGATAGGTTGCAGGACATCTTCCGGAAGTCGTCATAATCACCGTGTAAATCTATGGAAGGGGGTGAGAACCATGAGCCTCCTAGGTTTTTGCATTGAAGTCAATTTAACCAGAGAAGGACAGATGCTAGCTGTCCTCTGGCTACACCATAATGCCACCCTACGAGTGCTGCTGAGGGTATTGTAGACCATTGCAAAACTGTATTAATTAATTGTTTGGTGACATGAATATATTTAGCATAGTTTTATGTAAAAAGGTTCACTTTGTTTCATTTATTTGTATTTTGATGAAATTATTTGAGGATGCTCCTCCCCTTACTCCGAGGAGCCTCCACTGCTGTAAATATCCATATTTGTTTTCCTTTACAAACTAAAGTACAGTAGTTGGTCCTCTATATGTTTTAAGATTCTATGCAGTTGTCATTGTGTTTTCAGGCCATTGTGTTTCACCTTAGCTCCTGCTTCCTTTTTTTGTAACGGAAGTAAGTAAAGCGCCATGTCTGTCTGAATTATTGGAACAAAATATGAAAGAAAGTCATATGAATTCACTGTTACAGGTTTATAATTTATTTTATAAATACAAATTGAGTTGGAATTCATCCACTCATCACCATAAATAAAAAGACCACAAAAGGGCCATCTGTCTTAGATATATTTATTTACAATCATATTGAACCAGTGGCACCAGATGAAGTATTTTAGGTTACCTTCTCTTAACTCTCCCCCTTGTCATTTAGCCTGGAAATGCATATGCTCTGTTAAACAGGGCAAACCAGTTTGGGTTCCAGACCAGTTGTAATTAGCTAAGCAGTACTGTTGTGTCCAATGCAAGTTCTTGTCCTATATGAAGTCAGGATTTACTGGGATATTTGTAGCCTACCATATAATTATATGTGAAATATTTTTTTGAATTGATTGGAGTAGTATTTTTTTCTATGTGGGTTTTTATTGCAATACAGTGCATGTTGTCATAAACATTTTATTCTGACTGTAAAAGTAGCTCTGGATAAGTCTGCTAAAGGACAAACATGGAATAAAAACATTGTTAAGAAATACAGCCATGATTATAATATGCATGATATATGGCTGAAAGCATGTGCCCACAGTCAAATACCACCAAGAGCCACGCAGTGGCGCTCCTGAACTACAAATCATTCTGTTTCCGTGTTTTATGGATGCAATGATGGTACTATCAAGAGCTTTTACTGCGTCTCTGCACAGCGAACAGCATTTATTAAAACCTCATTCACTTAACCAAGACTGTTCAAATAGCCTCCAGAGCTGCAACCTGTTTAAAAGGAAACTTTTCTCATAAAATTGCCCTAAATATCTTCTTTTTATAAAATATACACTTAATCTCAATGGCCCAGTACATATTCAGCTTGCACATGCACAACAGTTGTGATTACCACAGATAATGTTGATGACTTTGTCTGCACAAACATTTAACTTTTTTTTTGCAGGCTTCTTCTGCTCAACCCTAAAACATTTTGGTTATATCCCCTGTTCTACCAGGTCAGGTCTTCAGGAGGTTCTCACACTATTGCTTCCCATTAAGGTTTCATAGGTCAGGGGAAAAGGGAAACCAGCAGCCCTGTCTGACACACACACACACACACACACACACACACACACACACACACACACACACACACACACACACACACACACACACACACACACACACACACACACACACACACACACACACTCAAGGCTCATTATCTGGGCTGAGGAGGACTCTTAGTTGCCATCACCTCACCATCCCCTGGATGTCCCCCATGGCTAGGAACAAATTGGTGACAGTTAGGCAGGAAGGCAGCACTTCTAACCACACTGGCAGGCTGTTCTAGCTAGCCTCTTTCCCTCTTGCTCCGTTCTCCCCCTCCCCTGTTTCTCATCTCTTTCTCCCCCTTCTCTTTCACCTTTCTGTCTCCCCCCTCTCTCTCTGTGGAGCAGGTCAACTCCCTGGGTACTCTATAATAACCACCCCTAGCTGAGTCCCAGATGAGTCCAGTTTTGATGAGGATTTAATGACAAAAACACTGTTGTTGGTACAGTATGACTACTGCCTACCACCCACAGCATCATCTACCTGTATTAGACCTGGGCTGCATTCCAAATGGCTCCCTATGTAGTGCACTACAGCCCCAGTGTGAATTGTCCTCTGAATAGAAAGTCAACAATTCAACAAGTCTCACTACTTGCAACAGGATCTCTGAGCAGCAGAGCTGGCTCTACAGTGAGGAGCTGAGCACTCTTTCTCCCTTTATCTCTCCCTTTGTCTCACTCCTTCTGTCTCCTCTCTCTCTTCCATTCTCATGCTCCTTTTCTCTCTCTCCCTCTCGCTCCCTTTCTCTCCGCCCCCCACATTCTCTCTCTCTCTCTCTCTCTCTCTCTCTCTCTCTCTCTCTCTCTCTCTCTCTCTCTCTCTCTCTCTCTCGCTCTCTCTCTCTCTCTCTCTCTGAGTTAAGTTTAGCGTCTGTAGCGGATGGTGGAGTCAACCTGGCTGCGCTGTCAACTGTCTTCCTTCATCATGATGAGGCTCAGTTGCCATAGAGGCCACAGAATACTGGGGTTGAGACAGTGACGGTTAGAACTCAGAACAGCTACATCTTATTATTTTAAAAACAGGAGCTTCTGCCAGTCTCAAATAGATTTATTTATTTTTCATTCATTTCATTCCCCTCTCACATTTTCCTCTGGGTTTTTTGCAAGTGTGGCAGTTTATAGTAGAAGGGAGGAAGGATGGCGAGGAGAGGTAGGAGACTGTTCCAGCTTTGACAGTGGTAGAAAAGTATATAAAGTAAGGTCACAACCTGTCACAGTATTTTTGACACTTGGTGGATTGGTGTTTATTTGGGCTGTGTCATCAACTGAGGTGAATCTAGTAATTACCTGTAATGGCTGGCCAGGTAACAATTTGGCTGGGGCTCGATTTTGTTTCCGCTCAGTTTCAGTCAATTCAGGAAATGCATTGATATTTGATTCATGAATTGAAAAGCGAGTCCACCTAGAAAAACAATGTTCATTTTTCAACTCAATTCATGAGTTGAGTTTTAATTCATTCATTGAATTGACTGAATTGAAATGGCACTGACTCTAACCCTGTTAGGATTTACCTTAATCCTGTCCAGCCAGTAGGTGCAGAGCTCTGCTGTGTGCTGTTCGGTTGATGGCGCTGGTGGCTAAAACCTTCTGCTTTAAAACTAACCCTTCTCCAAACACTGTGGAAAGCAAACAGACAGACAATTTCTTTCAATTAGCCCAAGCAGGCCAGCCCAATAAATTTTAGTTTGTACCTTCAGACGCAGGGCCCTGTTGTGCGTCCGGGACCAAATTATGACTAATGGCTGTTGGGGAGCTGCTGAGCTGATCTTCCACTTTCTCTGCTCTCTTTCTTTCTCACCTTCTCTCTCCCTCTTTCTCGTTCTCCTCGCTTCGTCTCTCTCTGTCTCTCTCGGTCTCTCTCGGTCTGTCAAATTCAGATTGCTTTATTGGCATGAAATACAATTTAATAGATATTGCTAAAGCAGTAGTTGTACAGCATTTCAGTAAATACAGTAAAATCCAATGAGGTTAATAATATTGTGTATATATAATAATGTATACAGTTACAACACTACTGCTGTTGTATTGTGTGATCTACAATCAATTAAATAAGGTTCTAAAAAAAGAGATGGCTAATAAATGAACAACTAAATGTACATGGATGATGGCTACGTTATGTATTACTTGTAAGTTACATACAATGTACAATAAATCCTTAATGGAATTAATTGTCATGGGATGTATGTCCCTCAGGCTATGGCAATCGCATATCATATTTGCAGTTTCTCCCTCACCCAGAATAATTTCCTGCTTTATGCCATTATTATTACAGTGCCTTCTGACTTTTTCCACCCCCCCCCCCCCCATCTACACACAATAACTGATAATGGCAATGTTTTTAGAAAATACAGAAATATCTCATTTACATAAGTATTCACACCCCTGAGTCAATACTTTGTAGAAGCACCTTTACAGCTGTGAGTCTTCCTGTGGGTAAGTATAAGAGCTTTCCACACGTGGATTGTGCAACATTTGTCCATTTATTCTTTTCGAAATTCTTCCAGCTCTGTAAAACAGGTTGTTGATCATTGCTAAACAATCATTTTCAGGTCTTGCTGTAGATTTAAGTCAAAACTGTAACTGGCCCACTCAGGAACATTTGCTGTATTCTTGCTAAGCAACTCCAGTGTAGATTTGGCCTTGTGTTTTAGGTTATTATCCTGCTAAAAGGTGAATTCATCTCCCAGTGTCTGGTGGAAAGCATACCCATAACATGATGCAGCCAGCATTATGCTTAGAAATATGGAGAGCGGTAGGGTACTAGGGATTAACTAGCCCTGCCCCCTGTAATTCACATTAAAACCACAAGATGTTACCAAGTTATTTTCCCAGCACTTTCCCTGGCTGCCACTGCTCTTGCTCAACAACAAAAATTCCTCTGTCTCATCGCAACTTTTGGAGATAATTCAACTAAACAATTTTGTGGTACTGTAAGTGGATGAAAAAAATTGACATTTTGAAAAAGTTGTGGATATATTCCAATGAAGTTAGATATATAATTATTTTTTAAATATACAAGTAAGAAAGCCTTCAAATAAATAATCCACTTGTTTAGAGAGAGAAATTTAGATAATTTGAGTAAAGTAGTAATATGTTGGATGAGTGTGTTGTGGGCAACTCGCCCCCCCAACTGGCCCTTGGGGTCTAGTTATCCCTTTATGGTATGAATGTGTTTCTACCTGTCATTTAGACAATTACTAGCCTAGTTAGCGCATGTTTATGCTAAATGCGAGATAGAAACTTCACTAGCAGTAAATGCTAGCCAGCTAGCTAGTTAGCATAAGCTGCTAGGAGTGCTAGTTAGCAACCTTTACTACCAGATCGTCTGAGGTGAAATACATTAAAATGATAATGTAACTTAATTGCAGTTCTAAATGTTTCCACTAGTGACTGATAATTGTAAAGCTAATGTTCCTTTATAGCTTTTTATATATTTTACACATAATTTATAGCTAGATACGTTTTTAAGAGAGAGTTTTTCAATTGGCATCTCTTCCCCTGTTTTCAGTTACAGGTGGGGACTGGATTAGGTGTGAGCAGTGCAGGAGGTGGGCTCATGATTTGTGCTCCAATTCGACTGAGAATACCTTTATTTGTGACCTATGTAACCATTAGAATTGTGCAGTAGCAGAGTGTGAGAGAGTTCCCACATCAAAGTTACACTGAATTATTTAAGTTATTGTTATTACATGTTATATCCCTATGCTATTTAAGTTATATTCCAATTAATATAATTTTTTATGAATTAAAAACAACTTTTGAAAACATTTTGCACCTGAATGTAATTTTAAAGATTGCTGGGATTTAAAATATTGTATTATTCAAATAATACATTATGTGCAATTGCACTACATATTAAAAAGGAAAAGGAGCACCAAAGAAAATGAAAGTGCAAGTGAGTTAAAAAGAGACTTTTGAGTATTACCCACTAAAGAATTTGTAAATGAAAATGATTAAATGTATTTTAACACAGTAATAATTGCCATTTGATATTATGGGGTATTTTGTGTAGCTCAGTGACAAAAAAAATCTCAATTGAATCCGTTTTAAATTCGGGCTGTTGTGTTGAAAAAGTCAATTGGTGTGAATACT
This sequence comes from Oncorhynchus gorbuscha, assembly GCF_021184085.1. Taxonomy (NCBI): domain Eukaryota; kingdom Metazoa; phylum Chordata; class Actinopteri; order Salmoniformes; family Salmonidae; genus Oncorhynchus; species Oncorhynchus gorbuscha. Next base: position 59,204,639 of record NC_060175.1, read on the forward strand.
TTCTGAAGGCACTGTAAATACACAGAAGTTGGGAATTGATTGCGATTGTTTTTTTTTCTCTCTCTCTCCCTCCCTCCCTCCCTCTACCTCTCTATCTATACAGTACCAGTCAAAAGTTTGGACACACCTACTTATTCAAGGGTTTTTCTTTATTTTCACTATTCTACATTGTAGAATAATAGTGAAGACATAAAAACTATGAAATAACACATGGAATCATGTAATAATCAAAAAAGTGTTGAACAAGTTGTGTTGTGGCAAGGTAGGGATAGTACACAGGAGATAGCCCTTTCATTGTTCTTGAAATTTTCCAGATTGACTGACCTTCATGTCTTAGAGTAATGATGGACTGTCATTTCTCTTTGTTTATTTGAGCTGTTCTTTCCATAATATTGACTTGGTCCATATTATGGTCTTTTACAAAATAGGGATATCTTCTGTATACCAACCCTACCTTGTCACAACACAACTGATTGGCTCAAACGCATAAAGAATGAAATAAATGAACTTTTAACAAGGCACACCTGTTAATTGAAATGCATTACAGGTGACTACTCGTGAAGCTGGTTGAGAGAATTCCAAGAGTGTGTAAAGCAAGTCAAAGAAAGGGTGGCTATATATTTAGATTTTAGATTCCATGTGTTATTTCATAGTTTATGTATTCACTATTATTCTACAATGTAGAAAATAGTACAAATAAAGAAAAACCTTGGAATGAGTAGGCGTGTCCAAATGTTTGACTGGTACTATATATATCTGTCTCTCTGTCTTGGAGCGTAAAGACTTTCTCTGTCTTGGAGGGTAAAGTCCCGAAATGGCGCCCTATTCCCTATATAGTGCACTAAAGTTGAGTTAGGCCATGGAATACCATGCCATCTAGGACGTACACTTGTTTAAGATGGATGGAAGCGTATAATATTCAGTGTATTCTTATTTTAGGGCTGAGCTACATATCTGATTCACTGCTGTCATTTTTCTTCCCATGGATTTCTTAGTCACACCACTCCACATAGTGATTTCTCTGGTATACTGTAGATATTGACCGGTTTCAGTTTGAATGAGAAGTATATTTCACACGCTAAGGCCCCTCGTCTCCAAAGAACATAATTATAATGTCAATAATAATCATAAAGATGAATAATGCAGAGGTTGTCGCTATGATATAATTTTTGTGTCCCAAATGCCACCCTATTCCTTTTATAGTTCACTAGGGGCCCAAAGGGCTCCGGTTAAAAGTATTGCACTATATAGGTAATAGGGTGCCATTTGGGACAAACACTGGAAAAACCGTAGGCCATGCAGATGGTTGATTGAGGAAGAAACACTGTTTCTCTGCCATGGAAAGATATATATTATTTACAAGTGTGTGAAGCAGGAAGAAATAGATTTTGCAATACAGAACTCAAAGAGAATTATAGATAGCTAGCTGGACCACTATGATTTGCCCCCTACTCTACTTTATCTCTATTGCTGATGTTCCCCACGGTTTTAGGAAGGAGATTTAAAGGCGGGTGAATAGTGTGTAGGGTAATTCTAAACTTTGTAAAGAGACACCACACAATGGTTATGTAAACACTTCTGTACAGACAAACTCTTCAAAAACATGTTGTATCGCAACCGTTGTGTCAAATGCGTTGTTCATCAGTTGTACAACCTGTGTGTTTTGGGAGAGAGATAGAAAGGAAGACACACTCCCTACAGACTCCCTATAATAACAGCACAACACGACACATAAACTACACGCATCAGAGAGTAACTTTTATTAAAATATTATTTTTATGTCTGCATGCTTCGGGGGCATGGAAATGAGAGCCCTACATTCAACCCTTCAATACGGCAGCAGCGTAGCGCAGCATAACAGCGATGTATTTCTTTTTTAGATCCCCAATCAGATTTGGTTGCTGCTCCCTGCGGGCACTTATACCAGTCAGCCACAAAGGAGTGGTCCCTGCCAGGCTGACAAACACTACAATCCCTCAGAGAGAGAGAGAGGGGGGTATAGAGAGAGGGGGGGGATAGGAGGATAAAGAGAAGTCTGAGAAAGACACTAATATTAATTCTCACACTAATATTACAGTCAACCTTTTAAAAACAAAAAAAGAGAGAAAAAACAAGAGGGGAGAGAAGGGTAAGGTGAGACATTTTTTACATTCAGCATCTCCCCGTCAAGGGAAATATAGTTGTATTTCTAACAAAGTTCTCTACATATATTTCAGGATGTTGTGTATCCCTGGAAATAATCAGAATTCATGTAAGTATTACAGTTCCAAAAAAAACATGCTCTATTGGCACAACTGGGGTAAGTTAAGCCGTGAGACTGGGTAAGTTAAGCATCATTAAACCTTTAAATCGTTTAAATCATTAAATCATTAAACGCAATAAATTAATTTGACTTGGTGAAAAGTGTTTTTTTGGGGCCTGACTTACTACCACTTTTCCCATGTGGTTTCTTTCTTCACAGACTCCATGAAATGATCCCCCTTCCTAAATATTTGGTGAAATTATACATGTGTGTATGATTTCCTAGAAACAAGGGTGGCTCAACTTAACCCTTAAGTTCAACTTAACCAACTCTCCCCTAATTCTTTGTCATTATTTTTTTAAGCCATTGTCACACCTGCAGGTAATTCCATTATGGTTCTGAAATTAAAATGAAGGATTCATGAAGGCAGCATACAGAAAGAGACTGCTATTAATTTCCTCTAATATTCAGATATTATACCTGCTGATATTGGCACATTTTGTAGAAGGATTTATTCATATCTCCATCACTGAATGAAAGTGTTCAGCAAGCATGTAGTCAACAAAACAACAACAATCTCAACATAAAGGTATGATCCTCCGTCTCCAGAATTGTCAAGAGTCCACATCCCCAACACTAAATCAACACTGCAGGATAACGCCTCACTAAAATGACTTCTTTTGTAAATAAACAATATATACCAAAGTATGTGGACACCCGATCAAATTAGTGGATTTGGCTATTTCAGCCACACCCGTTGCTGAAAGGTGTATAGAATCGAGCACACAGCCATGCAATGTACATATACAAACATTGGCAGTAGAATGGCCTTACTGAAGAGCTCAGTGACTTTCAAGGTGGCACCGTCATAAAATGCTACCCAAAGCTTGTCGCCATTGGACTCTGGAGCAGTGGAAACGCGTTTTCTGGAGGGATAAATCCAGGGGCACAACTTTCACTGGGGGGAAACATCCCCTCCCTGAAATTACATTTTGCCCCCCCCTGTCGTATCATTGGAATGTGATAGAAAAAGAGGCAACGGTGTGCTTTAGGACCATGTGTACGCCTCCAAGTGGTTGGGTAGGTTGTTTGGAGGGTTGATCCAACTGGATAACAAAAATAAATGTATCTGCCCTCCTCTTCTAAAACTAAAGTTACGCCCCTGGATGAATCACGCTTCACCATCTGTCAGGCCGACAGACTAATCTGGGTTTGGTGGATGCCTGGAGAACGCTACCTGCCCCAATGCATAGTGCCAACTGTAACGTTTGGTGGAGGAGGAATAATGTCTGTGGCTGTTTTTCATGTTTCGGGCTAGACCCCTTAGTTTCAGTGGAAGGACATGTTAGTGCTACAGCATACAATGGCATTCTAGACAATTCTGTGCTTCCAACATTGTGGGCAACAGTTTTGGGTAGGTCCTTCCTGTTTCAGCATGACAAACTGAACAAGTTCCACAGACATGTTACCAACAGAAATGGAATAATGTGTCCCTGAACAAAGGGGGATGGGTCAAAAAGTAACAGTCATTATCTGGTGGGGCCACCAGCTGCAGTGCATCTCCTCCTCATTGACTGCACCAGATTTGCCAGTTCTTGCTGTGAGACGTTACCCACTTTTCCACCAAGGTACCTGCAAGTTTCCGGACATTTCTGGGGGAAATGGCCCTAGCCCTCATGCTCTGATCCAACAGGTCCCAGACGTGCTCAATGGGATTGAGATCCGGGCTCTTCGCTGTCCATGGCAGAACACTGACATTCCTGTCTTGCAGGAAATCACGCACAGAATTGGCAGTATGGCTGGTGACATTGTCATGCTGGAGGATCATGTCAGGATGAGCCTGCAGGAAAGGTACCACATGAGGGAGGAGGATATCTTCCCTGTAACGCACAGTGTTGAGATTGCCTGCAATGACAAGCTCAGTCGGATGAGGAATCAGAGGTCTGCCAGAGAGGCATGAGCTGACCACGCGCATTCACGTGATAGCTTGCATTCCATTGCAATTCTACAGACAAAGGAATTCTCCGGTTGGAACATTATTGAAGATTTAAGTTAAAAACATCCTAAAGATTGATACCATACATCGTTTGACATGTTCCTATGGACTGTAATGGAACTTTTTGACTTTTAGTCTGCACCTGGTGATCGAGCATCATGAATTTGGATTTTGATTACTGACTTTATCGAACAAATGTAACATTTATTGTGGAACTGGGATTCCTGGGAGTGCATTCTGATGAAGATCATCAAAGGTAAGTGAATATTTATAATGCTATTTCTGATTTCTGTTGACTACACAACATGGCGGATATCTGTTTGGTTGTTTTGCTCTCTGAGCGCTGTACTCAGATTATTGCATGGTGTGCTTTTTCGGTAAAGCTTTTTTGAAATCAGACACAGTGGTTGCATTAAGGAGAAGTTTATCTAAAGTTCCACGCATAACACTTGAATCTTTAATCAATGTTTATTATGAGTATTTCTGTAAATTAACCGGTTAAGACTCTAGGGGCAGTATTTCATTTTTGGATAAAAAGACGTGCCCGTTTTTAGCGCAATATTTTGTCACGAAAAGATGCTCGACTATGCTTGGAATTGATAGTTTTGGAAAGAAGACACTCTGACGATTCCAGAACTGCAAAGATTTTCACTGTGAGTGCCTTAGAACAAAACCTACAGGCAAAACCAAGATGTTTGAGCGACCAGGAAATCAACAGGATTTCTGATGGCACGTTTTCCATGATCGCCTTATATGGCTGTGAATGCGACAGGAATGAACGGACACTTCCTATCGTTTCCCCAAGGTGTCTGCAGCATTGTGACGTATTTGTAGGCATATCATTGGAAGATTGACCATAAGAGACTACATTTACCAGGGGTCCCGCACGGTGTCTGTGTGGAAATTGGTGCGCAAAAGTCGCCTACCAGTATTTTTCCATCCGAATCTGAGAACAATGCAGGCTTCCAGGAATGGCATTTCAATGAAGAGATATATGACAAAACACCTTGAGGATGGATTCAAACAACGTTTTCCATGTTTCAGTCGATATTATGGAGTTAATTCGGAAAAAAGTTTGACGTGTAGGTGACTGAATTTTCGGTTAGTTTCGGTAGCCAAATGCATAGTAACAAACGGAACGTTGTGTCCTACACAAGCATCTTTCAGGAAAAACTGGACATCTGCTATGTAACTGAGAGTCTCCTCATTGAAACATCTGAAGTTCTTCAAAGGTAAATTATTTTATTTGATCCCTTTGCTGGTTTTTGTGAATATGTTGCGTGCTAAATGCTAATGCTAAATGCTAAGCTAGCTATCACCACTCTTACACAAATTATTGATTTTCTCTGGTTCTAAAGCATATTTTGAAAATCTGAGACGACAGGATTGTTAAGAAAAGGATAAGCTTGAGGATAGGCATATTTATTTCATTTCATTTGCGATTTTTAGAAATCGCTAACGTTGCGTTATGGTAATGAGCTTGAGGCTATGATTACGCTACCGAATACGGTGTGGGTAGGACTAACAGGTTAATGTGGCTCTGCAAAATCACCGGATGTTTTGGAACTACTGAACATAACGCGTCAATGTATACTGAGATTTTTTTTATATAAATATGAACTTTATCGAACAAAACATACATGTATTGTGTAACATGAAGTCCTATGAGTGTCATCTGATGAAGATCATCAAAGGTTAGTGATTAATTTATCTCTTTCTGCTTTTTGTGACTCCTCTCTTTGGCTGGAAAAATAACGGTGTTTTTCTGTGACTAGGCACTCACCTAACATAATCGTTTGGTGTGCTTTCGTCGTAAAGCCTATTTGAAATCGGACACTGTGGTGGGATTAACAAGAAATGTGTCTTTAAAATGGTGTAAAATACTTGTATGTTTGAGGAATTTTAATTGTGAGTTTTCTGTTTGAATTTGGCGCCCTGCACGTTCACTGGCTGTTGTCATATCAATCCCATTAGTGGGATCTCTGCCCAAAGAGGATAACAAAGAAAGAGCAGCCATTTTATTTTGTTCATCTTTCAGGGCAAAACCCTGTGTCTTGGGTGATGGAAGTCCCACCTCTGCTGGAATCCCTTGTGAGTTCAGCTTTCAGGGATAAGTGACCCCTTGTGGTGAAGAAACTATTTTTATGTGGAAAAATAATCCATTGTGAGAACCAACTTCTGGTTACACTTTAAGAATATCCAACCCATCTCAACTGATAGGATATCGTTGTCTGATTCTATTTAACAAGGAAATTAAATTGCCAAAAAATTGCGCCTTCTTCACCACACTGCCTCTGTGGTTGGACCATTTCAGTTTGTCCATGATGTGTACGCTGAGGAACTTAACTTTTTACTTTCTCCACTACTGTCCCGTCGATGTGGATAGGGGGGTGCATCGTCTGTGGACCTATAGGGGTGGAAAGCAAATTGAAGCGGGTCTAGGGTGACAGGTAAGGTGGAGGTGATATGATCCTGACTAGTCTCTCAAAGCACTTCATGATGAAATAAGTAAGTGCCACGGGGCGACAGTCATTTGGTTCAGTCACCTTTGTATTCTTGGGTGGAGGAACAAACAATGATGGAAATCTTCAAGCCTGTGGGGACAACAGACTGGGATAGGGAGAGATTGGTCTGCGCATGCTCTGAGGACGCGGCTGGGGATGCCGTCTGGGCTGGCAGCCTTCCGTGGGTTAACACGTTTAAATGTCTTACTCACGTCGGCCACGGAGAAGGCGAGCCCACAGTCCTTGGTAGTGGACCATATGGGTGGCTCTGTAGTATCCTCAAAGCAGGTCAAAGAAGGTGTTTAGTTTATCTGGGAGCAAGATGTCGGTATCCGTGACATGGCTGATTTTCGTTTTATAGCCCATGATCGTATGTAGACCCTGCCTCAAGCGTCTCATGTCTGAGCCTTTGTATTGCGACTCCACTTTGTTTCTGTACTCACATGTTGCTTGTTCGATTGCATTGTGGAGGGAATAACTATACTGTTTGTATTCGGCCATATTCGCCTTTCCATGGTTAACTGCGGTGGTTCGCGCTTTCAGTTTTGCACGAATGCCGCCATCTATCCACAGTTTCTGGTTAGGGTAGGTTTTAATAGTCACAGTGGGTAAAACATATCCTATACACTTTATAAACTCACTCACCGAATCAGCGTATATGTCAATGTGGCTTCCCGGAACATATCCCAGTCCATGTGATCAAAACAATCTTGAAACTTGGATTCCGATTGGTCAGAACAGTGTTGAATAGTTTTTAGCACGGGTGCCTCCTGTTTGAGTTTCTTTCTATAGGAAGGGATGAGCAAAATGGAGTCATTGTCAGATTTGCCGAAAAGAGGGCGGGGGAAGGCCTTGTATGCATCGAGGTAGTTAGATTAACAGTGGTACAGTGTTTTCCAGTGCGAGTGCTACAGAGTTCTACAGACGATATGCTGATTGAACTTAGGTAGCCTTGTTCTCAAATTAGCTATGTTAAAGTCCCCAACTACAATAAATGCATCCTCAGGATATATGGTTTCCAGTTAGCATAAAGTCCATTGAAGTTCCTTGATGGCCGTCGTGGTATCGGCTTGGGGGGGGATATACACGACTGTGACAATAACGGAAGAGAATTCTCTTGGGAGATAATACGGTCGGCATTTGATTGTGAGGAATTCTAGGTCAGGTGAACGAAAGGAATTCATTTCCTGTATATTGTTACAATTACACAATGTGTAGTGTAATTTAAAAAAAAAACCTTTTCCTGTCGGCGCTGCTTTATCTACTCCGACAGCAAGAAGGCCATGTTTCCGTGTAACAGAGTATGTTACAATCCCTGATGTCTTTTTGGAAAGCAGCCCTTGCCCTAATTTTGTCTACCTTGTTGTCTAGGGACTGGACATTATTGAGTAATATACTCAGAAGCGGTGGGTGGTGTGTGCGCCTCTGAAGTCTGACCAGAAGACAACTATCAGAGGCGGTGGTCCCCATTCTCACGTTAATTAGTAAAACCTTCACCTGTAGAATGATTGATTGCAGACCTCAGCAGCGATATAAACCCAAACTATGCCATAAGCAAGAAAACAGCAGAAATGGTCAAATACCTTCTAAAGGTTATCTCCAGTTTAGCCCTGATGTTTGGCCACAAGCAGAGATCGACATCAGTCCAGTACCGCAGTGCACAGCAGAAGCAAGAAACGGTTGCCATGAAGGGACAGGTAGAGAGAACCGGGAAACTAATGACAAAAGCAGAAAAGGGAAAAATATTGCTAGCCTTGGAACTGCATTCGAAAACTGAACAATTAAAAGTAATGGCAAAAACGTATGACGACGAACGAGCACAAACTCTTCAACAAAATCGTCTTCTACAGGAACAACACGATTTAGCCAAAACTAAATCTGACGATTTACCTACAAACGGGCACAAAACTTGATAACATGCATGCAGTTTTGATGAACAACACTCAAAGCAATAATGTTCTAGTCCAAATGCTGCAGACCAAAGACAATGAATTAATGAACACAATAACCAAGTTGGATGGAAAAAGTGCGGAACTCATTGAAATCATTGATCAAATGATTGATGAGACAAAAAGGAAAAAATGTATCTCTCATCACAGAATCTCTTGCTCCTCACTCAAGTCCTCTACCTGCAAACCATGACATATAAGTGCTGTAATGATATGTTTTTTGGTTCGTAAGGACAGCGTAGCTAACAAATTGTCAGCCAACATAACGTGTAAGGTAACTTATTTGAAAAGTCATTACTTTATTACATTGAGTAGCAAGCTAATCCTTGGTCGTTAGGGCAAATCTGGTCTGTGATAGGAGGGGGGGTTTTCACACCTAGCTCGACTATTAGACTATTCTATAGTGAAGCTTGAGTAGTCTATTGTTCAGCTATTGTTGTTCCAATCTTGTTCCTTTCCCTCTTCCACGTGTCATCATTCTGCACCTGAGTGGCATGCTTGTGGGCCTGCTGGCAGGATATGACAGCATCTCTGGTTGGGTGTTAAGAATTCTGCATACAGTAGCACGTTTGTATGAACGTGTGGTTATTCGCAGGCTAATTTTTATTTAACATTTTTATTTAACCTTTATTGAACTAGGCAAGTCAGTTAAGAACAAATTCTTATTTACTATGACGGCCTACCCCACCAAACCCCGACGACGCTGGGCCAATTGTGCGCCGCCCTAAGGAACTCATATGCTATAGAGGTATATTTGTGTCTTTTTGTCGAGAGCAAAACTTTGTATTATTTTCAATCAAAAGTAATTGTTCTGAGAGCAACTTTTTTCAGAGAAAGGAATTCATAGCAGACACCTACGAGAAGGACTGTGTGATGATGGCATCTCAGGTAAGCAGGACTGGGCGTTCTTCCATCCAACTTTTACATAGCTAGTAGTTAGTTCCTACGATTCAGTGTCGGTTCATAACATTCTACTATATTACATACATACATACATGCCGTAGAATGATAAATTATGCAATTATTATTCTCAAGATAACCAAAAGCATTTAGCTACGATTGCCTGTTCTCGCCATTTTCAGTTGAATTAATCTAATTTTCTTTCATGGCAACTCATAAGCAGGCCATGTCATATTTGTTTCATAGTCGATATATAATCATATTTCATAACAGTGTAACAGTTAGATTTTTTACAGGATGAAAGAGCACAATATGTCTGTCACGAAGAGTTATTGAGTCTTTACAGAGTGTAGATGGTGCAGGTATCATTGCATATTTCCCATCACACAATGAACAACCACAATACCAGTCTGGTGTTAAGCTTTCTGTTCTGTATCGACGTATCCTGAAAATGACATCTGCTGCTTTAGATTGAATAGTCATATCTCAGTTATTGTTTTCATATCTACAAAAAATAAGCTATTTTCTTTACTTTCAGAGAGTGAGCTGATCAAGGGGTCAAAAATGTAGTTATTGCCAGATGTTCACTGTCTGAGGAACAGGCAGTGGAAGCTTTATTGCTGGCAAAAGTGTCCATAACCAGAGGTATTTAAACTGTTCTGTTTTTTTTCTCTCTTCATCTCTGCCTGTGTTGTACATGGAACCTGTCTAACGTGCATTAATTAAAAACCCTTAAGATGTCAGCTGCTAATTTTCAGATTTACACCACATAAACACAGCCATTTTCACTGCACTATCTGTTGCTGCCAAGTCATGATTTCCCTGGGGGTTAGCTTTGCAATAACCAAGTGGTGAGACACATAGCCCTCTATATTTAAATGCTTCAGGTACACTTCGATAGGTGTCTGTGTTACCTACAGTATCTACTATTGACATTATCATCTATTGTTTGTCCTCATGTGTCTGTTTTTCAGCATAAAGTACTCTGTAGCCACTTAGTGTGGACACCAGGTGAGACGACACACACACTATAACAGTCTCTCTTCTTCACTTCATCCCTCTCTCCCTTCTCCCTAAATCATCTAGGTTATATCAGCTGCTTTGGTGAACCCCTCCCGCATCTGAACTGGCTGACACAGAGGGCACAGCATGTTCATAGGTGAGAGGTCACTTGGTCAGGTCAACAGAAAGTATTATTAAAGAGATGCTTTACTTTGAAATACAGACAGAGATGTAGTAGTCGCAGAGTTAATGATCCAAGGTCAGTTTTGCATTTCACCTCCTGATGATTATGATGACTGACCATGTTAGAATAAAAAAAACAAGGCTTAATCATGCTCTCTCTCTATCTATCTGTCTCTCGTTTGCAGGTATGTTTTGATGTGAGAGAGGAAGCCAGTCCCGTCATCGCCACCTCACCCGCTCTTAAGGTAACCTTCGGGCCAACTGGGGAACCAAGGCTGGTTAGGAGACACCGCAATTGTGATGGACTGAGAGAATATTAGGGTAGCACTGTAATTCATTAATCATATGCTGTCTGCCACTGTTCTTACCTCTTTACCTCTGTCTTCTATACCTCCCCCCCCACTTTCTTTCTTCCTCATTTTATTTATAATATAATATTACACTTATCATAATTACAATTTATGTATTTATAACACCTAGATAATGAACTTCTTTCAAGGAAGCGCTTCACATTCTTTACTGTTTGAAATTAAGTATCTCATTGAAATACTATCCTGTGTCCTCAAATTAATGCAGATGAAGGGAGTTAGATATGCATGGTTTGTTTCTGTGTATATGAATTACAAGTCAGACTTTACTTAAATCATGAGTATAGTCTATTGCATAGTTACAATGTGTAATCACTGATGTCCCAGGAGCAGGAGGGCTAAACACTGTTGAAGTGTAGAATTGTAATACATACATGCAGATACAGCATCGTTCAAATAATGGAGATTGTTATCACTGAAAAATAATGTGTAAGAGATTCATACCTGAACCGCACCTTTATTTGCCAAGGAAGAGTACATAATCAGTGAATATATTCAATGTACGGGCTACAGTGTGGGAATCTCATATGTGGTAATAACTACAGTACATGTATATAGGACAATAAAGTTATTATATTCTACTCTATCCATAGGCTTCATTAATTCCATTCAGACTTGAAGTTGATACAACAACTATGATAGCTGAGGTTCATGACATAATATTCATACCAAATATTTTAGGGTCCATTCACAGATTGGCTACACACTGTAGCTAGCTACCCATCCATAGGCATACAGTTATTTTTATCCTCCACTACACAATAAGCAAGTAAATAGTTAGCTAGCTATGTTACTTCAGCTGCATTGCAAGGAAAGTTTATACAATTGTACATTCAATTTGTTTAATTAGCTTTGATACTTAGGAAGTGATAGAGCCATAAACAAGTTCCCCATACAACCACCAGTTAGTGCCACAACACCACTCATTTGGGGAGGAAATGATGTATTGCCAGAGTGTTGTATGTTATTACTGTCTGCCTAAGTTACTGCCTAGATCCACCAGCCTGAACAACCGGACGATGGGTCTGGAACAACTATCCACAACCAGGACATCCCCTGGCCATTCTTGTGGTGATATGCAGCTTGCAGAAATCCTACCAGGGTAAACCACCAGAGAGGGACTGCTACGATGATCCACAAACCAGGACATCCTTTGTCATTTTTGCAGAATTTGCAGAATACTTCCAAGATTGAACCCACCTGAGGGGGCGAGTCATGACTGTCCTGTGAGGATCACAGTTGGTCAGATCAGCTTGACAATAACCATACCTTCTCTCACCCGCAGAGGGGAGGAGGGAACTGGTGTGAGGGTTTTGACATCTCCACACCTGGTCATAAATTAAACAGGAGAGGACTCTCTCTCTACCCTTTAGTATAAAAAAGGAATATCTTTGTTTCACAGACTGTTCCTGCTGAAAACTCTAACATGGTCAAATATGGATAATGGAGCAATATTTCTAACATAACAATGTGGGGAACGGTCAGTGGGGAGCTATGGAAAACAAATATAATATTGATTTTCATTTTGTGATGTCATTAAAAACTGTATGGACAAAATACTGGGAAAGTATATACCCTCTATCTGTCAAGTTTCCATCCAATATATTGTGTATATAATATGAAATGTGATGAAAGCATTTCTGTTAAGATAGTAATGAGATTTTAGTAGGTATAAAATCATCTCCTATAAACTGTGCATATGTAAGTAGCCACGCCCCGAGTGAGGTCGGATAGTATGTCAACTAAATTAACAATAGACCAGAAAAGCATGGAGCAGTTGCCACACGTCTGAAATGGTTGGAACTTTGAACCTCAACACGAAGTGAAGAAAATTAACTTACTGACCAGACCAGAACATTGCAGTCTGCAGCTGCGAGTGGGAAGTGCTTTGGAACTTTGACTATCTTCCCGGGGTGGAGAGAGGAGAACTCCCATCTCAGATGACCACTGGTACAGCTACGTAGCTGTTCTGAGGAATGAACACCCCATGGAGACCGGACAACTAAGAAGGACATAGTGACCTCTGGTGGACCATCAGAGCATGTACAAGTGGGTCACTGAAATGCCTAAAAAAAACCTTTCCAAGAAGGCTTGGTTCCGACATTGATAAACAATGAACGAAAGCATTTCACACGTAAATACATTATGATTTCTTACTCCAAACGAGCTGCGATTTGTGTGCAAAGTATGTGATTAATGGGAGAATAGCTATAGAATGTATAGAATGTCTCTCTCTCTCTCTCTGAACAATGAACACGGTTTTGGTTTTTGCAGATGGAAGGAGAAGACGACATTCAGAATGATGCATATGATAAGAGGTAATGATTAACAGTCATCTTGACTGTTTATCGATGAAATAGATATATACCTTATAGAGTTTAATTCAGGAGATGGTAACTCTTTAAACAACGTCTTCCGTGGTGTCCCACACCCTAATGAGTTAATTGTCACATTATTAATTTAATTGGGTAACAATTGAATATAGTTAGTGGATTAAATAAATAACAGTCATCAAATTAATGAAGGTAAAGTCACGACATATTGAAGGGGTTTGATTAATCGCGCCTCTAGCGTATTTTGCACCAGCTGAACGTTTGGTCATGTAGTGTACCACCACTCATGTGAACCTTTCGAAACAAACAAGTAGACTATACAAACATGCAACATAGAAAATGACAAGAACCTGAATGCTTGTTTATTTTTCACACAGTGATGACCGTATCAGAAGATGGGCTGGTAGTTAGCACATCCAGAAGAACCCACGGAGGTGTTTACTCATTCACGTTCCCCCCTCACATGGGAAACACAGACCTGCAAAACATCTGGTTCCGCCATAACACAGAGCAAAGTGAAAACCAAAACAGCACAACTTTAAATAAAGGTTAAATAAAAAAATGTAAGCTTCTCACAGACCTGGGTGCAATACTATAATGACTTACTGGCTTGGCACAATGGAACCATTAGAATACATTTACATTACATTTAAGTCATTTAGCAGACGCTCTTATCCAGAGCGACTTACAAATTGGTGCATTCACCTTATGACATCCAGTGGGACAGTCACTTAACAATAGTGCATCTAAAACTTAGGGGGGGGGGTGAGAGGGATTACTTATCCTATCCTAGGTATTCCTTAAAGAATAGTAACAAGAGTGCCAACCCATCTGGAACTCTAGAAAAACTAGAGAAAATGCTCAAAGTATTTGAAAGACTTCAAATAGTGTTTGAACCCAGGTCTGGAGCCAAGTGAATACCACAGCTTCTCACAATGCCACCATTCTGTCAGCAGGGAACACACAGGACACACAGGAATGAACACACAGAAATGAGAAAGGGAGGCAGGGAAGGAGATGACAGTCACAGGGCACCAGGTTCAACAAAGACAAAGAGAGAAGGAGAAAGAGAGGGCAGACATATTGTATTTTTTATGTGTGCTAGAATTGGGCCATGGCATTTTTGGCATTTGTGTCACAGTCTTTTGAAAAATGCATCAAAGCCAATGGAAAAAGCAGGAGAGACCAGGACTCTGGGCATACGGGTAGCCAAAACATAGGACAAGGATTTGAGGCTAGGCTACTCTGGCTGCCTTCCTCCCTACTCACACAGGTGGCTTTGAAATAAAATGTCACATCTTATGAAAATGAAAACTGTCTGAAATTATGGAAATATGGACCTGTTTTTCTTCTTTTAGTTTCTTTTCTACTTCTGGGCCATTCTCAAACAAGTAAACCCGTCGTTAAATATTACAATTGTGAAAACTATTATATAAAGAGCACAGAATTTGATAGGTTAATTCTATGTTATGGAAAATGATTGCAAAACATTTCCCCATGGTATAGGCACTTGGATGCCAACGTTAGCATAATTAGCATTATCATAGACTTAACATGGCGGGGGACATACACATACACACCTGATCTCGCACTTTTCTCTCACTCGCTCTTTCTCTCTTCTCTTCCTTCTACTCTCAGCTCTCTCTCTATTGTCGAGAACTGTTTATAATTTAATATGTTTCTTGTTTGTCTATCCTTTTTATGTATTTGTCTACATGTTTATATATGTTTACAACAAGCAAGGGGAAGATATCAGAATAGGGACATTGGGGAATAATAACATATTGTACGGGATACATTTGTACTGTAGTGAAGCAGTCTATAGTAATGCAAGGTCTCTTTCATGATCATGTGAAACATCAATTGCTATGGAAATGTTGCACACAGACACTCAACTATGCAAATTTCCGGAGTCATTATTTATTTGGACAGCACACATTCTAGTCTTACTCTTATGCAGACATCGTACTCACTATCACTAAATCACATCCAATATCATCAACCTAATCAGATTTACTACACACATAATATATTGTCTCAATTTTCTAACATCTGTGGCATTGGCTTATGGTCAATTTAGACTGAGAATAGTATCTAGTTATGGTAAGGGGTGAAAAAAGTATAGCCAGCTACAATTGTAACGGTTTAGCAGATTATAAAAAAAGAACATGTCTTTACATGGCTAAAAGAAAGGGAATATAACATCTACTGTTTATAGGAAACTCACTCTATATCTTTAGAAGAAGTTGTGTGGAAAAAGGAATGGGGTGGTGAAATAATTTTCTGTCATGGAAAAAGGAACTCAAAAGGTGTGATGAATGTGCAAATAGTCAGGACTGATTTGCAAGGAAGGTGGATCTTTGTGAATATGAAAGTGGATGAAAAAGAGATTTGGCTCATTAATCTATATGGTCCAAATCAGGATGAGCCATACTTCTTAGATAATATTTATACCAATTTATTGAACTTACAGGCAACAAATGATCAAATCTTTATGGTAGGAAAACTATAACACAGTGTTAAGTACCTCAATGGAGATCACTCTACAAACTATCATCACCGTGTCCTTAAAGAAATCCCAAATATTATGGACACATTAGAAATAGTGGATATTGGGAGACTAAAAAACCCCGACCTAGTGAGATATACACGGAGGAGACATTCAAGCGAGTCCTCTTGACTACTTTCTTGTCTCTTTCTCTCTTGCATCAAAGGTTAAAAAAAAGTTTTAATAGGAGACAGAATGCGATCGGATCATCATCTAATTGGCCTTCACATAACTTTCCACGTGGATGGGGATATTGGAAATGTAATCAAATTTTACTGGAGGACAACTTATTTTCACTATGAAAAAATATTTTTTCCAGGATAATATAGGTTCAGAAAATCCTCTTAATTGTTTGGGATACCTTTAAATGTACCTTCAGAGGTCAGTCAATTCAATATTCATCAATAATTTAAAAAAAAGCAGTTTCTGGCTAAAGAAACAAGACTAAGAAGGTAAATACATTAACTACTAGTACAGGTAGATAGCAATAAAAACGATACTACAGAGATACAAAATCATCATGTCAGGACGACCTGACATGTCAGGACGACCTGACATGATGACTCCTTGCTGTCCCCAGTCCACCTGACTGTGCTGCTGCTCCAGTTTCAACTGTTCTGCCTTGTTATTATTCGACCATGCTGGTCATTTATGAACATTTGAACATCTTGGCCATGTTCTGTTATAATCTCCACCGGCACAGCCAGAAGAGGACTGGCCACCTCACATAGCCTGGTTCCTCTCTAGGTTTCTTCCTAGGTTTGGCCTTTCTAGGGAGTTTTTCCTAGCCACCGTGCTTCTACACCTGCATTGCTTGCTGTTTGGGGTTTTAGGCTGGGTTTCTGTACAGCACTTTGAGATATCAGCTGATGTACGAAGGGCTATATAAATAAAATTTGATTGATTGATACAAAATAAGTTAGAGGAAAAACAAAAGGAACTTGAGGAACTTAATCAAGAACAATCTAATGTAATCTATTACAAAAATAAAGCAAACTGGATGGAATATGGAGAAAAATGCACAAGATTCTTCCTGAAACTCCAATACATGAACACTAACAAAAATCATTTGCAGAAACTTGTTACTGAATATGGAGTCATCTATGATTCTCCAAAATACATTTTAAAAGAAGAAGCTAAATATTTTAGGCAGATGTTCTCTTTTCCGTCTCATCCTCTTCCACTGAAGGATGATTACAGTAAGGAATTCTTTCCAAATAATATCAAAAATAGAAAATTAACAAATGTACTGAAAGATCAGTGCGGAGGCCAAATTACAGAGGAGTAACTTTTTGAGGCTATTAAATCATTTCAGTCTGGAAAAACCCAGGGCTTGATGGCATACTGGTAGAGGTATATCAAGCCTTTTTGATAAACTAAAATCTCCATTGTTAGATTGTTTTAACTATGTCACGTTCTGACCTTAGTTCCTTTTTTATGTCTTTATTTTGGTTGGTCAGGGCGTGAGTTGGGGTAGGCACTCTATGTTGTCTTTCTATGTTTTGTTCTGTTGTTATATTTCTATGTGTTTGGCCTATTATGGTTCTCAATCAGAGGCAGGTGTCAGCCGTTGTCTCTGATTGGGAGCCATATTTAGGTAGCCTGTTTTCTATTGTGTTTTGTGGGTGGTTGTATCCTTTGTTAGTGTTTTCACCATATGGGACTGTTTTGGTTGTTTGTTTTTACTTTCGTTATTTTGTTCAGTGTTCTGTTGATTTTATTAAATATATCATTATGGACACTTAGGACGCTGCACATTGGTCTGATCCTTGCTGCTCCTCCCCTGAAGAAGAGGAATTCCGTTACAAACTACTCCTGTAGAAATGGTTATCTGTGCGGTACTCAGCAGGAAGGTCTGATTTCTCTGTTAAAACAAGACCCAGATTGCAAATATAAAGATCCAGTCTTATCTAAAAAACTGGAGGACCCTTACCTTTCAATGTTGTGATGCAAAAATACTAGCGAATGCATAGCACTCAGAATAAAAAACTCAGAATTAAAATGGTTTTACCAGGTATTGTTCATCCTGATCAGACAGGATTTTTACATGGACCATACTTTGGAGATAATATACGACAGCTACTAGAAAGAATAGAACATCATGAAACATTTAAGAAGCCAGGCCTGGTATTTATAGCAGATTTTGAAAAGGCATTTGATAAAGTAAGACAATTTTATTTATAAATGCCTGGATTTTTTTCAATTTCGGTGATTCCCTTATAAATGGGTAACAAATAATGTCTAGCAATGCCATTTGTAAAATAGTAAACGGCTACTTCTCGGAGAGTTTTGAATTGTCAAGACGAGTTAAACAGGTGTATCCGCTGTCACGTTATCTATTCATCATGGCCATTGAAATGCAAGCTATTAATATCAGATCCAATAACAACATTAGAGGATGAGAAATCCAAGGCTTAAAAACAAAGGTGTCGAGTACAGTGGGGCAAAAAAGTATTTAGTCAGCCACCAATTGTGCAAGTTCTCCCACTTAAAAAGATGAGAGGCCCGTAATTTTCATCATAGGTACACTTTCAACTATGACAGACAAAATGAGGGAAAAAAAAGCCAGAAAATCACATTGTAGGATTTTTAATGAATTTATTTGCAAATTATGGTGGAAAATAAGTATTTGGTCAATAACAAAAGTTTCTCAACTTTTATATACCCTTTGTTGGCAATAACCGAGGTCAAACGTTTTCTGTGAGTCTTTTTTTGTTGCTGGTATTTTGGCTCATTTCTCCATGCAGATCTCCTCTAGAGCAGTGATGTTTTGGGGCTGTTGCTGGGCAACACGGACTTTCAACTCCCTCCAAAGATTTTCTATGGGGTTGAGATCTGGAGACTGGCTAGGCCACTCCAGGACCTTGACATGCTTCTTACAAAGCCACTCCTTTGTTGCCCGGGCGGTGTGTTTGGGATCATTGTCATGCTGAAAGACCCAGCCACGTTTCATCTTCAATACCCTTGGTGATAGGTTTTCACTCAAAATCCCACGATACATGGCCCCATTCATTCGTTCCTTTACACAGATCAGTCGTCCTGGTCCCTCTGCAGAAAAAGAGCCCCAAAGCATGATATTTCCACCCCCATGCTTCACAGTAGGTATAGTGTTCTTTGGATGCAACTCAGCAGTCTTTGTCCTCCAAACACGACGAGTTGAGTTTTTACCAAAAATTATATTTTGGTAAATCTTCTTCTGGATCATCCAAATGCTCTCTAGCAAACTTCAGACGGTCCTGGACATGTACTGGCTTAAGCAGGGGGACACGTCTGGCACTGCAGGATTTAAGTCCCTGTCGGTGTAGTCTGTTACTGATGGTAGGCTTTGTTACTTTGGTCCCAGCTCTCTGCAGGTCATTCACTAGGTCCCCCGTGTCGTTCTGGGATTTTTGCTCACCGTTCTTGTGATCATTTTGACCCCACGGTTGAGATCTTGCGTGGAGACCCAGATCGAGGGAGAATATCAGTGGTCTTGTATGTCTTCCATTTCCTAATAATTGCTCCCACAGTTGATTTCTTCAAACCAAGCTGCTTACCTATTGCATATTCAGTATTCCCAGCCTGGTGCAGGTCTACAATTTTGTTTGTCAGCTCTTTGGTCTTGGCCATAGTGGAGTTTGGAGTGTGACTGTTTGAGGTTGTGGACAGGTGTCTCTTATACCGATAACAAGTTCAAACAGGTGCCATTAATACAGGTAACGAGTGGAGGAGGGAGGAGCCTCTCAAAGAAGTTGTTACAGGTCTGTGAGAGCCAGAAATCTTGCTTGTTTGTAAGTCCGCAAGCTACATCCCTGCAATGTCTCATCGAAGTTCTAGACAACTTTTCTGTACTCTCTGAACTAAAACCTAGTTTTGATAAGTGTACAATACTACCTATTGGATCTTTAAAAAAAACATTCACATTACCCTGCAGTTTACCTGATCACAAAAGATATAAATAAGCTCTCCACAATGAATTTCAATATAATACTTGTAAAAATAGACAGGATCCTGCAACCATGGAGAGGTAAATACCTGTCTATTTATGGACAAATTACCCTGATTAACTCCTTAGTCATATCTCAGTTTAGTCTGGTGCTTCCTACTCCTGATTTATAAATTTTTCAAATCATATGAGCAAAAAATATTTAGCTTTATCTGGGACGCTAAACCAGTCAAATGAAAGCATGCCTATCTATATAATGAATATGAATTGGGTAGGTTGAGATGATTAAATTTAAAAAGCACTAAACCTCTCTCTAAGAGCTTTACTTTATTCAAAGGTTTTACTGGAACCCTAAATTATTCTCAAGTAGATCACTAAGAAAATCTCATCCTTTGTTTAGAAATAGCCTTTTTACTTTTGTGCAGATTGCCATTTCTCATTTTTGATTAATTGAAAATTATACTTTTTTCGAAGTATCTCTGTTTTTCAAGCAAGCATTGCAGAGCTGGGTACAATTTCAATTTCATCCCCCTAAAAAGATAGAACAAATATTACAACAAATATTATGGCCGAACTCAAATGTGCTGGTTGATAAAATACCTGTATTTATGGGAAAGATGATTGAAAAGGTTATTATTGTTCTGAAATGATATTGTAAATTGGAATGGTAGAGTTATGTCCTTCATGGAGTTATCAGAATTGTACAGGAAGGTCTGCTCAAACCAAGAGTATAACCAATTGATTACAGCATTACCCCAAAAATGGAGGAGGCAGGTGGCAGCGGGAGGAGGTAGGGAACTGGTCTGTCTGCCCAATATAAAGGATCAAAATAAAAATAGCATAAATAAGAAAGTATACCAGTTTAATTCGAGGACCAGGATGTTGGCAACTGTGCCATAGATTGCAAAATACTTGGGAAGACATTTTTGATGTACCGATTTCATTGTACAGGGTGTATGATTTGATATATTTAACGACACAAGATTTAAGACGTTGTGCTTTTCAGCTAAAATTATTATATAGCATTCTTGCCACCAACAAAATGTTGAATATTTGGGGCATAAAATCATCAAAGCTCTGCAGATTCTGTTTTGAGGATACAGAATCAAAAGACCATTTACTTTGGTATTGCCCTCAGGTTAGCCTGTTTCCGGTTTCTGGAATGGCTGAAAATGCATAGAATCGATCTAAAATTGACCCTAGAAATAGTACTGTTATGAGATCTGGAGAGACCGGGTCAGTTAATTACTAGTATACTAATACTATTGGTATTTATCTTCAACTCGCAATCTGTGGAGTCTATTCGGTTAGA
Source organism: Oncorhynchus gorbuscha (assembly GCF_021184085.1). Classification (NCBI taxonomy): domain Eukaryota; kingdom Metazoa; phylum Chordata; class Actinopteri; order Salmoniformes; family Salmonidae; genus Oncorhynchus; species Oncorhynchus gorbuscha. The sequence goes on from NC_060175.1 coordinate 59,225,901, forward strand.
TAGATTGAAATTGTATGTTAAACATCACAGCATACTACCATTCAAAAGTTTGGGGTCACTTAGAAATGTTTTTTTGTCCATTAAAATAACATCAAATTGATCATAAATTCGGTGTAGACATTGTTAATATTGTAAATTACTATTGTAGCTGGAAACAGCTGATTTTTTATGGAATATCTACATAGGCATACAGAGGCCCATTATCAGCAACCACCACTCCTGTGTTCCAATGGCACATTGTGTTAGCTAATCCAAGTTTATAATTTTAAAAGTCTAATTGATCATTAGAAAACCCTTTTGCAATTATGTTAGCACAGCTGAAAACTGTTGTCCTGATTTAAAGAAGCAATAAAACTAGCCTTCTTTACACTAGTTGAGTATCTGGAGCATCAGCATTTGTGGGTTCGATTACAGGCTCAAAATGGCCAGAAACAAAGAACTTTCGTCTGAAACTCGTCAGTCTATTCTTGTTCTGATAAATGAAGGCTATTCCATGTGAGAAATTGCCAAGAAACTGAAGATCTCGTACAATGCTGTGAACTACTCCCTTCACAGAACAGCGCAAACTCGCTCTAACCAGAATAGATAGAAAGAGGTTTGGGAGGTCCCGGTGCAGAACTGAGCAAGAGGACAACTGCATTAGAGTGTCTAGTTTGAGAAACAGATGCCTCACAAGTCCTCAACTGGCAGTTTCATTAAATAGTACCCGCAAAACACCAGTCTCAACGGCAACAGTGAAGAGGCGACTCCGGGATGCTGGCCTCCTAGGCATAAACTATATACGATTTAGGAATTATAGATTTATTATATATGTTTTTATCAGGTAGGAATATTTCCACACTTTTCTACTTATTTTTTTTTGTGGTTTTGAGTTGTGTTGTCAGTGGCTGGATGGGTGTTCTGTCAGATTTTTTAACAATTCAAGCAGATTGTGTTGAATAAAAAATTGTCATTCACTGACAGCCTTAGCTGCCAATGCCTTCTGTTTATGAACAACCATTCCTCACACCTTCTGCTCCGAGGGATGGTGAATATCAATGTTAGTTGGATTTTTACCTCTAACAAGCATCTCACTGTCAATGAAAATGAGATAAAATGATTAAATGATAACGTTTTTTCTAACCAGCTAAGCCAATAATGACAACCTGGCAAGGGGCAAGTGCATGGCGGTATAAAAATACAAGTCAGATATTGACATAGACAGGTTGAATAGATGTAATATAATGGTCCGGTTTGGCTCAGTTGGTAAAAGCATGGTGCTAGCAACACCAAGGTCCTGGGTTAAATTCCCACAGGGATCATATGTATGCACTCACTGTACTGTAAGTCACTTTGAATATGTGTCTGCTAAGTGACATTGTTTACTTTCATGTCTATAACCGTTTCAGTGTAGCCCCTGGTCATTCTGCTCCAGTCCAGTTCCATTGTATAATAAAACCATGGCCACAGAGGAGCAGAAAGCAGTCAAAGCAGCATCCATCATTTTTCAGGGAGGCAGGTGGGTCACAGCCAGGGTCAGTATGTTGCTCCAGAACCTGGTTTAGTTGAAATGAGCATCTGTATTCCCCCGGCAAACTCTTGTCACTGAGTCTGCGCTTGCGCATCAAATTGCACCCTACATAGGGGATAGGGGGCCATTTGGGACACATACTGGGACCCACATCTCTCCACTCCTTTCCCCTCTCCACTTTGCAGCCTGCAGGTAAATCAGCCATCCTATTAGAACATGTAAAGGGGTTGTGTGTGTCAGGTCGTGCAATGTATTGGGGGATCCAGGCCTGGGCTGGCGGTTGGTATGATCTCCCTTTAGTGTGGTGTGGTGTGAGGCATGGAGAGGAGTGTGTGTGACTGCGTGTCATCCATGTGCGCATGTGTGTGTGTCATCCTCATCCGTTCTAACAGAGAAATTTAATCAGAAGCACTCTTCCTGTTAACTGAATCATAAATGGAAAACATTTAAATGTGCTGGATTGATATTGCACTCTGATTCTTCTTTTGAACACAGAGCGGAGCAATCCTTTGGGAGAACAATGGCTGATGCCTGAGACTGATGGGGAAGGGGCCAAAAGTATTGACTTTTTTCCCTCTCGTAATGCATCTCATTTTCCCATCCATCTTTTGTTGAACACCTTTCCTTCCCGACCGTCATCAATTTCTCTATCCTCGATTCCTCGCTGTGTGTTGAATGTTGGCGGCCATTACCGTTGTCATGATGAGGTACAAAAATAGCATATTGTTCTCCTGAGAAATGTCAAATACAACTTCTTTATATAAACTCACATTGATTTTTCTGGGCAGGGAACATTATAACATAGAAGTAGAATGATTAGAACGGGAAGCGCTAACTCCGGGCAATTTGACTGATAGACGCATGGGTACACTCGCAATGGCTGCCTGGTATTGTGATGCAATCATTTCCATGGTAATTTGGAATGTTCTATCAACTGATGCTGGATCACCATGGTAATGTAGAATGTTCATTCAAATGACGCTAACTGATATGGCTCATGCAATGGAATTTACAGTTGAAGTCGGAAGTTTACATACACTTAGGTTGGAGTCATTAAAACTTGTTTTTAATCCACAAATTTCTTGTTAACAAACTGTAGTTTTGGCAAGTCGGTTAGGACATCTACTTTGTGCATGACACAAGTAATTTTTTCAACAATTGTTTGCAGACAGATTATTTCACTTATAATTCACTGTATCACAATTCCAGTGGGTCAGAAGATTACATACACTAAGTTGACTATGCCTTTATTAAACAGCTAGGAAAACTCTGGAAAATTATGGCTTTAGAAGATTCTGATAGGACAATGTACATCATTTGAGTCAATTGGAGGTGTACCAGTGGATGTATTTCAAGGCCTACTGTCCCAGCTTTCTTCCTGGGAAGGAGAGATGGACCAAAATACAGCGTGGTTGAAGTTCATGGTTCTTTAATAAGAGACACTTAACATGAACAAACTACAAAGCAATAAACGTGTCAAAACCGAAACAGCCCTATCTGGTGCAGCAAACACAAAGACAGGAAACAATCACTCACAAAATACCCAAAGAATATGGCTGCCTAAATATGGTTCCCAATCAGAGACAACAATAAACACCTGCCTCTGATTGAGAACAAATCTAGGCAACCATACACTTACCTAGACACCTAAACTGAACACAACCCCATAAATCTACAAAAAAAAAACAGACAAGAAAAAAACATAAATCACCCATATCACACCCTGGCCTAACCAAAATAATAAAGAAAACAAAGATAACTAAGGCCAGGGTGTGACACCTACCTTCAAACTCAGTGCCACTTTGCTTTACATCATGGGAAAATCAAAATAAATCATCCAAGACCTCAAAAATAAAATTGTAGACCTCCACAATTCTGGTTCATCCTTGGGAGCAATTTCCAAACACCTGAATGTACGACGTTCATCTGTACACACAATAGTACGCAAGTTTAAACACCATGGGACCAAGCAGCCGTCATACCGCTCAGGAACGAGGCACGTTCCTATCTCCTAGAGATTAACATATTTTGATGCAAAAAGTGCAAATCAATCCCAGAACAACAGCAAAGGACCTTGTGAAGATGCTTGAGGAAACAGGTACAAAAGTATCTATATCCACAGTAAAACAAATCCTATATCGACACAACCTGAAAGACCGCTCAACAAGGAAAAAGCCACTGCTCCAAAACCACCATAAAAAAAGCCAGTTCGCAACTGCATGTGGGGACAAAGATCATACTTTGTGCAGAAATGTCCTCTGGTCTGATGAAACAAAAATAGAAACGTTTGGCCATAATGACCATTGTTATGTTTGCAAGCCGAAGAATATCATCCCAACTGTGAAGCACAGTGCTTTGCTGCAGGAGGGACTGGTGCACTTCACAAAATAGATGACATCATGAGGTAGGAAAATTATGTGGATTTTTTGAAGCAACACCTCAAGACATCAGTCAAGAAGTTAAAGCTTGGTTGCTAATGGGTCTTCCAAATGGACAATGGCTCCAAGCATACTCCAAAATGGCTTAAGGACAACAAAGTCAAGGTATTGGAGTGGCCATCACAAAGCCCTGACCTCAATCCTGTAGAACATTTGTGTGCAGAACTGAAAAGGTGTGTGCGAGCAAGGAGGCCTACAAACCTGCCTCCATTACACCAGCTCTGTCGGGAGGTTTCAGCCAAAATTCACCCAACTTATTGTGGGAAGCTTGTGGGGGGCTACCCGAAACGTTTGACGAAAGTTAAACAATTTGAAGGCAATGCTACTAAATACTAATTGAGTGTCTGCAAACTTCTGACCCACTGGGAATGTGATGAAAGAAATAAAAGCTGAATTAAATCATTCTTTCTGCAATTATTCTGACATTTCCCATTCTTAAAATAAAGTGGTCATCCTAACTGACCTTAGACAGGGAATTTTTACAAGGATTAAATGTCATTAATTGTGAAAGTGAGTTTAAATGTATTTGGCTAAAGTGTATGTACATTTCCGATTTCAACTGTATTTGTTGTAATGTCAGTTGAGTTGACTCAACAGATCACAATAATTGAAGGGTACACTTCCTGCTTTTCCTTCCTGGTATGGGTACACTCAAAATGGCTTCCAGTCCACGCATTATGCCATCATTGACTTGAATTGGGACATCAGTTTTATTAATTTTATATATCTGCATTAGAAGCACAATAGTGTGCTACTGTGTTCTGGATGTAGAACTTGCTACTACTTAGATTATAGAATGTTTTGGTCATGCATTCTAAATAGTATGGTAGTGTGGACAGTGGATATTGACGTACAGGTACATCCAAAGCCATGCATTTAAATGGCTCTCGGTACACCCTTTGCCCTGTAGAGGACATTAACAAATTGTGTCTCATTACTTCCATATATAACAACTTGTCTCTGTCCAGTTGTGTTGTGCTGTCTGGAGAGTTTCTATTTCCCCTGAGGTACGGCCTTTGACTCAGGGATGATAATAGTCATTGATTGGCCCGTAATGCAGCGACTGCAGACCTTTAAGTTCCTTAACACCAGTAATGTAATTACTAACTTCCAAAATGCAATGTTAAAAAAAACACGCAATCACTGCGACACACTACAGGTGTGGCCCCCTGCTGTAGCCACACACACGCGCACATGCTTCATCGTGTATATTCCCCATTATCAAGTCAGTGTCCGCCCTGAGATTGGAAGGTTGGGGGTTGATCCCCGGTCGAATCATCCCAAAGCCTCTTTTGTACACTTGTGGTGTTCCCGGGCAAAAATGACCGGCCATTAGAAATGAATAGGTGAGACTACAATTAGTGTATAAAATTGAGTTCAGGCACATACACATCCTCTCCAAGAGCCCCACATTCATGTGTTGTATGAACACACACACACACACACACACACACACACACACACACACACACACACACACACACACACACACACACACACACACACACACACACACACACACACACACACACACACACACACACACACACACACACACACACACACACACACACACACCGTACTCCCCTTATTGGCTTCCATGGCAACCCCCACAGGAACCTTTCCCCTTTAGAATCTTTCCTCCACGGGAACCACACATGTTGGCATACTTTTCTGGCAGCTCTGGTATATAAAGCTTTGTTGAGGCCTTTCTCACAATTCATTCTGTGGCAGCACAATGACCAAACTATATACTGTATGTGAGGCTCTTGGTCATATATTTGATCATGACACTGGTGAGGAGAAGAGAGTCCTTGTTAAACTTTGAGACAAAGTCATCTGTGATAAATAGCACAATATGTTTCATCTGAGTAGTTGTTATAGTCAAAATAATCCATTCATTATACTTTTTTTTAAACTCAAAAATGAGTTGTATGTGCTCAGGTCAATGAGGCCTACAGGCCATAGATAGCAAATAGAAGTTCAAAACTTGTAATGTTCACAAGAACGTACGTTGACAAAAAGATCTAACACAACATCAGGTGATAATATATGTATTATTATGGATTTATAATCACATATAATGGGCTGGTCATTTTGAACCTGGATCACATAATTAATTAACATGAAACGAACACAACAGGAGGGTTAAGTTCATATAAACTCTACAAACCTATAAAAGAACAGCTTAGATGGAATTGCACTGTGAGTGGCCTAAGTTAGCCTCTACTATGACCCCTTGAAGTATCCCAATAATGATTTGATGTAAAATGATTAATTACTAAAAGCCTTACTGCTATTAGCCCATACAAAAGCATTGAATAACAGATTCACAACATTGAACAACAGTCCCCCCCAAAAAAATCTAAAGGAAATTTGTTCTGAAGTGTCTGTCCATTATCTGAGACATCTAGAAATATCAGGAAACATTTGTATTTATTTATTTACATGTATTTAACCCCTTACACACCACTCTAGCTCTGTCACCATTTACCGTGGATTGAGATGCAGCCCATGCAAAAAAATACAGATATCTCTATCTTAAACTGACAGATTTTTATGGGGATTTTTTATTATTATGCTAATTAGATTTGCGCGAGGGCGTCGACATCGACTCTAGGGTTTAAAAAAATACTAATTGAACCCAGGTCTGGTTGTCCCTGCCACTCACTCACCCCTCTCTCCCCTCTCTTCCTTTTCCTCTGACCCCCTTCTGCAATCGAGGGAGCAGAGAGGGCTTGCAACAGGTCCCTGCTCTCCCCTGCACGTTCACTCTAGTGTACATAAATCAGCATAAGAGAGCTGGTTCCACATGGACACAATGGCATACATTTAGTTAGTTTGTATTTAAAACACATATATTTTTATTTGGAAGTGTTTTTGGATCTGGGATAAATATGCTGATAAGGAAAATAGTTAAGATTTCAACTCTCTTGAGTCAGTTTCAATCTGTAGCACTTGCCACACATTTAAGTGCTTCAAGATAATACTCAGGGGTGTAAATATGGGAGACCTGGTTCTCCAAGGGAGGGAAATCATTTTGACAGGTGAATTCAAAATTTTACATTAGTCGATTCCCACAGTGACTTTTTCCAATTACACCCCTGCTAATAATCAGTAGAATGTTGCTGACTCTCTCATGGATGATGCCCATCATCTGCCCAATGTCTCACCACTATGCTGGATGTAGTCTAGGCAGGTTTGTGCATATTCCAAAGTAGCACATTTAATACCATAACACATGATTAAATACTTCATAGTACATTATTCAATAGAAAATGATATAGTGATAGACGCCCTGTGTCACTGCAGTACATATATTTACCAAATATTAAAAAGCACTGACGCAGTCCTCGTGCTTTATTTTTTGTGTCGCCACAGACATGAAAATCAAGTTGCGGGCGACCCAAATTCTTAAATCGACAGACTTGACTTGGTAGTCCACCAAAATAGTAATAAATGCAACAACAATATCGAACCGAGCTCACAGAATCAAGGATGCTTTGTCTCATGTTGGTTGGAGTCACGATAATGTAGGTAGGGAAACTTTCCCAGCTGCAGGTGCCACATATGTTCAAACTTCCATGCTAGGAATATATCAGCACTAGCGAGTGGACAGCTTCCTGTTTGCGTCCAAATTGGCACCATATTATTACTATTATTATCCTGTCTGTCTATCTGTCTGTTCGCTGCCCAGGAAACATGTTCATGTTCCGCAACACTGGCAAAGGCTGGATTACTTTTTGCGGTGACCTAATCATCTAGTCTATCAAACAGCTTAGAGTCAGATTTAGACCAGCACTGTTGACTGAATAGGACCCTGAGTCACTTATTGATCTCAGAAAGCTGTGAACAACATGTTCACATCTTATATCACACGTGTATTATTAGGCTATCATAATCAACATCATTTGTTTATAAGCCTATTGTCCATTCATGTAGACCTACTAAAATGTGGGATTAGAAAGGAATATTTATGGAAAACATTGGTCAGAATGCACAACATAGCCCAGCGAAGTAGGCTACTTAATCTACTTAATGGGTTGCTTATAATGTAGGTTACTGTTTCACCAGCTGCTGGGGTGGTGCCACAAGTTGCATGTTATGACACAAAGCCTGGTAGTGTAATTAAAATAACTAGATCATAATATAATATGAGAGGATTGAATCAGCCTCTCTCTCTCTCTCTCTTTTGCTCTCTTTGACTATCTCTCTCTCTCTCTCTCTCTGTATCACCCCTGCCTTCGTGGTTTAATTTGACGTTTCAACATCCCATCTATCCCTTAATGTGCGTTTTCTATTTAAATTCCTGTCGTCGTCACCCTGCTGTCCCGGAAGTCTGCGGTGTCTTATCCTGTCACTCACATTGACAGGCAGCCAGGCAGAGGCAGGCAGGAAGGAAAGGGGCTCTGTGTGGGTGGGTGGGGGTGGGGGGTGGGTGCGTGTGTTTGAGAGAGGCAGGAAGCCATGCAGCGAGCGAGCAGCGATCTCTCTCTTTACCCTGCTAGTGTCCTTGCCCGCTCAACCCAGCCTGACAGCCTCAGCGCCTCACATGGCCCTCTGGCTCATACATATGGAGGAGGATAGGGAGAGGAGAGGAATAACAACCACAGAAAGTGTGTGTGTGTGTGTGTGTGTGTGTACACCATATATTTTTCTTCCTGAATATGTGACAGGCAGCCCACATACGTACACACAACAATGTGCACACACGTCTGGCTCTAACACCAATATATCCTCCTTACTTCCTCTAGTCCTCAATCCCTCAGTTCTTCTTCCTGATAATAGGCTCGACTGTCTGACCAAGGGACCCCACATCAGGTAGGACCTCCTACATCTTATTTGTTCATTTCTCTGAAGATTAAACACGTTACTTCTGCATTTTATGACCAATTGTTTCTGCATCTTGGTTAATCAACAATATCTTAAAACACAATCACTATTTAGTAATCAGCAATGTGGTCATTCCTATTTTGATACAGTATTTGGACACCGAAGTCATCCCTTTGTTCTAGTAAACTCTCTGGTCTTTGGTCATTATTGGGCCACATGATAGAGAGCAGAGGGACGTGCTGGCCTGGCCATCAGTCTGTATGTATTTGTGTTTGACCATGCAATAGGGAGGAATAGACACTCAGTCATTCACTATGAAAACTGAACAGCGAGTGAACGGTCACAATATGAAGAGTTTATTTACAAAATGATATAATTTTTTATCTGAAATTCTTAGTACCTTCATGTGTGTTAAATATTACACATTTTTTATTCATCGATTTTAGATGTGTATGAAAATGGAAATTCTTTGCAAAACAATGCACGAATGGAATGTTTCGTATTCTGTGTATTTGACTGTGATATGTGGTTGTCTCACTTGTCTCCCTCTCTATCTTAAGATGAATACTCTACTGTAAGTTGCTCTGGATAAGAGCATCTGCTAAATTACTAAAATGTCAAATCTAAATGTTTTGCTTATAGGTCTCTATACTGTATTGAATTATTTAAGAAACAAATAACAATAATAGCGATGTCTCAAATGTTAACCAAATTGCTTATAAGAGGAATGTAAAAATGTTATTAGTTTCAACTGAGTTTTGTGAAACCTAACTGTATCAAATCAAATCAAATCATATAGTTCACACACACATGGTCAGAAGATGGTATTGTGAGTGTAGCAAAATACTTCTGATGGTCAAAAGTAGACACTTTGGACTACTAACTATTTGTCTGCGAGTGAGGCGGATATGTAGCATTTAGAAGAAAAAAAAAACATATTTAAAAAAAATATTCTGAAATGAAACCATCAATCGATACATTTGAATCAAATAGGTGTCTGTCATTGAACAACTCCATGCCCGTGATTAGATAGTGCGACAAAAAACACACCAATCTTTTTCATAATTTGTTGAAACGATAAAAGCTAACTTACCAACATTTCGGAAAAGGATATGTAGCGTTTTGGAATGAAACTCTTCATATAGAAAGTAGGGGGATGTGCCAGCCTGGACTATCGCTGTCTAGATTCACTAGAGTGTCTTTGCTTGAGTATGACTCTTCAGAACAATGGGAACAAGACTTAGTTACTGTAATGACTAAAGGAAGTCTGCCATGAACGGTCTGTCTTAACCCCATATCTCTCTCTCTCCCTCTCTCTCTCTCTCTCTCTCTCTCTCTCTCTCTCTCTCTCTCTCTCTCTCTCTCTCTCTCTCTCTCTCTCTCTCTCTCTCTCTCCCTCTCTCTCCCTCTGTCTCCCTCTGTCTCTCTCTCTCTCTCTCTCTCTCTCTCTCTCTCTCTCTCTCTCTCTCTCTCTCTCTCGCCCTCCTATCCTCCACCTATTCTCTCCAGTTGGAACTGAAAGAACAACCCAGACCCTTGGAACACATACGGTCCACACTATCAGTACAAGGTTAATATCCTACCCTCCTCTTCACACCCACAGTAGCACTACACCTGAAGGCTACAGTACATCCCAAATGGCACCGTACTCCTTACATAGTGCCTACTTTTGACCAAAGCCTTATACAGTGGCACTACACAACTACACGGATTACCTTAGTGGCCAAAGCAATCCAGACATTGAGGCCTCTTTTTACTCTCATAACAAATTGAAGCATCTCTATTCACCATAACTAACACAATACATTTTGTATGGCTAGTTTCCTGAATCCACATACCTTGAATAAGGAGCATCACCTCAAACAGTTAATGTTCATATTTAACAAGAAAAACACAAATTGAATGTACAACAACTGAACAGAAACCCCAAAGGATGGTCTGACTGGCTACATGTTATTCCAACAGAAACTGTTTGAGTGGGTTTTTCAAGGCTGTAGCTTTGTGTGTCTGTGCTTCTGTGCGTGTGTGCATTTGTATGTGTGTGTGTGTGTGTGTCAGCCTTAATGCCATAGTGAAAGTCATGCCCGATGAAAGGTCACGCCACACGCCATGTTTAATTCTCTAAAGCAGGCAAAGGTCTCACATCCACATTCCACTTTAGTCCACCACAATAATAGTATTGAAGAGAGGATGGCGGAAGAGGAGAGGAGAGGAGGGAGACAAGGGGTTGACAGCCGACCAATCAAGGAAAATATGCAGGGTGAAAACAATCATTGGCGATGCAAAAACGTGTCGTCTGTCACGTTTCGTTGGGACGCTGTGTAGCCCTGAACAGTGCTGTCCGTGACACATGCATGGACGCATGCACACACGGCGCTGTTCATGACGTCTGCAAAGAGCAGCTGTCCTGAGTTGCTCAGTGTGACCGAGGCCGTTGGAAAATAAAGGAACATGCTAAACGATGTGTGTGTGTGTGTGTGTGTGTCCCAGGCGGCTGGGTTCATAGTGATGGATGGAACGGAATAAATGGAATGGTTTCAAATACATCACACATGTTTGATACCGCTCCATTCACTCCATGCCATTATTATGAGCAGTCTTCCCCTCGCCAGCCTTCTGTGGTGTGTGTGTGCGCGTGTGTGTGTAAGCAGCCAGTTTGTATTCCCTTTCCTTAAAACACACTGATTAATTTAATTTAAGCAAAACGTATTTAAATGTATTCACTCCCTCCTCAGTTGGTGGCCGTCAATATGGACTACAAGGCTCTGAAGAAGGAGGGCCCTGACTTCTAAAGGTCCTTCAGGCAACTCCAGGAGCACCAAGTTTGGCAGGACCTCCTGTCATCCTAGTGGCAGGGTCGGGGCAGCCTGAGCCTCGGTCGGGTCCTCTGTCTGTCCCCTCTGCTGTCTCTTCAGAATGCACACCATTTCATATTAACTGTCTTTTCCCTGCACTAACCTACAGTTATAGAAGCAATTGTCTGCATGTGCACAGCAAATACTGTTATTATAACCTACCTGTCTCTCAGACACCACCCTACAGTATAAATCTCTTCATGCATAAAAACCCTAAAGAGATGTCATGTAACAGGCTCTTTCACAACCCTACAGTTATTGTAACCTGTCTCTTCACGACGCACAACAGCACTGTTATAGATCTGTCTCTTTATTTTCATGCACAGCAACCCTAAAGTGATGTATCCTTCTTCATGCACAGCAACCCTAAAGTGATGTATCCTTCTTCATGCACAGCAACCCTAAAGTGATGTATCCTTCTTCATGCACAGCAACCCTAAAGTGATGTATCCTTCTTCATGCACAGCAACCCTAAAGTCATGTATCCTTCTTCATGCACAGCAACCCTAAAGTGATGTATCCTTCTTCATGCACAGCAACCCTAAAGTGATGTATCCTTCTTCATGCACAGCAACCCTAAAGTGATGTATCCTTCTTCATGCACAGCAACCCTAAAGTAATGTATCCTTCTTCATGCACAACCCTGATGTTCCATAACTGTCTCTTAACGCTACATTGAAAACAACACTATTAAACATCAGTCAAAGAAGTCTGGTTACGTTGATTTACATGGTCTGTGTATATACTGTACAATCATGCCTACATGTGTTGAGTAGAGTTTGAAGGGTGTAGTGGAAGAGAATAGGAGTTGAGTAGATTTAGAATTGATCAGAAATGATTAAGTGAAAAGCAGTTTATTTTGATAACATTGGAATCACCAGTGTACAAACATTTGACTTCACAAATAAATCAGCCGAACAGAAAACATTTCATGCTGTGAAATACAGCTGATGAGCACTAAAATTGTAACAACAAAAAACTAGTTCAATTAACGTGTGTTTTAAGGAATTTCAACATAAAAATAATGAAACGTGGTGACATTGAATCAACGAGAAAATTGTCATTAACGTAAGGTAACTTAGCCTTTTTTTCACACAACTTTGAGCTTTTAATCAAGTGGCATGGTGAAATGTTTTGTTGATTTCACATTGAATTCACGTTAGTAGACAACTCAACCAAATGTAAATCGAAACTAGATGTTTAACTGACGTCTGTGCCCAGTGGGAAGTGTTGAGGCAGCTCAATTAGACAATTTGAGTAGACAAAAAACACATTGTGAACTGATTGGTCTTCCTGACCACCACCGGAGGTAGTCGAAGATGCGTCTTCTACGGATATCCTTGAAGTCTCAACCAGGGCAGCCGAGCGGAAATGGAGGAAAACTCGCCTCCCTGCGGACCTGGCATCCTTTCGCTTCCTCCTCTCTACATTTTCCTCTTCTGTCTCTGCTGCTAAAGCCACTTTCTACCACTCTAAATTCCAAGCTTCTGCCTCTAACCCTAGGAAGCTCTTTGCCACCTTCTCCTCCCTCCTGAATCCTCCTCCCCCTCCCCTCCCTCTCTGCAGATGACTTCGTCAACCATTTTGAAAAGAAGGTCGACGACATCCGATCCTCGTTTGCTAAGTCAAACGACACCGCTGGTTCTGCTCACACTGCCCTACCCTGTGCTCTGACCTCTTTCTCCCCTCTCTCTCCAGATGAAATCTCGCGTCTTGTGACGGCCGGCCGCCCAACAACCTGCCCGCTTGACCCTATCCCCTCCTCTCTTCTCCAGACCATTTCCGTAGACCTTCTCCCTTACCTCACCTCGCTCATCAACTCATCCCTGACCGCTGGCTACGTCCCTTCCGTCTTCAAGAGAGCGAGAGTTGCACCCCTTCTGAAAAAACCTACACTCGATCCCTCCGATGTCAACAACTACAGACCAGTATCCCTTCTTTCTTTTCTCTCCAAAACTCTTGAATGTGCCGTCCTTGGCCAGCTCTCCTGCTATCTCTCTCAGAATGACCTTCTTGATCCAAATCAGTCAGGTTTCAAGACTAGTCATTCAACTGAGACTGCTCTTCTCTGTATCACGGAGGCGCTCCGCACCGCTAAAGCTAACTCTCTCTCCTCTGCTCTCATCCTTCTAGACCTATCGGCTGCCTTCGATACTGTGAACCATCAGATCCTCCTCTCCACCCTCTCCGAGTTGGGCATCTCCGGCGCGGCCCACGCTTGGATTGCGTCCTACCTGACAGGTCGCTCCTACCAGGTGGTGTGGCGAGAATCTATCTCCTCACCACGCGCTCTCACCACTGGTGTCCCCCAGGGCTCTGTTCTAGGCCCTCTCCTATTCTCGCTATACACCAAGTCACTTGGCTCTGTCATAACCTCACATGGTCTCTCCTATCATTGCTATGCAGACAACACACAATTAATCTTCTCCTTTCCCCCTTCTGATGACCAGGTGGCGAATCGCATCTCTGCATGTCTGGCAGACATATCAGTGTGGATGACGGATCACCACCTCAAGCTGAACCTCGGCAAGACGGAGCTGCTCTTCCTCCCGGGGAAGGACTGCCCGTTCCATGATCTCGCCATCACGGTTGACAACTCCATTGTGTCCTCCTCCCAGAGCGCTAAGAACCTTGGCGTGATCCTAGACAACACCCTGTCGTTCTCAACTAACATCAAGGCGGTGGCCCGTTCCTGTAGGTTCATGCTCTACAACATCCGCAGAGTACGACCCTGCCTCACACAGGAAGCGGCGCAGGTCCTAATCCAGGCACTTGTCATCTCCCGTCTGGATTACTGCAACTCGCTGTTGGCTGGGCTCCCTGCCTGTGCCATTAAACCCCTACAACTCATCCAGAACGCCGCAGCCCGTCTGGTGTTCAACCTTCCCAAGTTCTCTCACGTCATCCCGCTCCTCCGCTCTCTCCACTGGCTTCCAGTTGAAGCTCGCATCTGCTACAAGACCATGGTGCTTGCCTACGGAGCTGTGAGGGGAACGGCACCTCAGTACCTACAGGCTCTGATCAGGCCCTACACCCAAACAAGGGCACTGCGTTCATCCACCTCTGGCCTGCTCGCCTCCCTACCACTGAGGAAGTACAGTTCCCGCTCAGCCCAGTCAAAACTGTTCGCTGCTCTGGCCCCCCAATGGTGGAACAAACTCCCTCACGACGCCAGGACAGCGGAGTCAATCACCACCTAGGATAGGATAAGTAATCCTTCTCACCCCTTAAATGTAAATGTAAGTCTAAACGAATCATGACAACAAAATCGTATGAATTTGGCCAATTTGGCGGTTTTGTCGCCCTCCTAAAAAGAAATCACACCAGACAGTTGAGGTAATTATGGAAAAAGATACCTCTACAATTTCTCCAGAAATAAGATAATGGTTTTCGTTAGAAACCTTGTACCTACTGGCACTCTGGTTGGATGCCACAGTCCAATCAAAAATAGATAATGCATACAGTTTAGAAATAAAGATATTTATGTAGAGATATACCAAATGAGAGAACAGGGGCTCTCCCATTCCCATGTCCAATGCAGCACAAAATCAAATATTTGAAAACATCGTACAGAAAGGCCAATGACTGAAATAGCAGGAATGAGAACGGGAGAACTCAATTCCCAGCAATATTGGAAGCAGGATTCCACCGCCTGCCCACACTTCATTCTGGATAGCGCTGTGGAGGACTGGATGGCAGGAAGCTTGGCCCCAGTGATGTACTGGGTCGTATCCACTACCCTTTGTAGCGCCTTACTGTCAGATGCCAAGCAGTTGCCATACCAGGCAGTGATGCAACCATTCAAGATGCTCTTGATGGTGCAGCTGTATAACTTTTAGATGATCTGTGGACCAATGCCAAATCTCCTGAGAGGGGAAAGGTGTTGTCGTGCCCTTTTCATGACTGTCTTGGTGTGTTTGGACCATGATAGTTGGTTGGTGATGTGGATACCAAGGAACTTGAAACTCTCGACCCCCTCCACTGCAGCCCTGTTGACGTTAATGGGGTCATGTTCGGCCCTCCTTTTCCTATAGACCACTACCAGCTCCTTTGTCTTGCTCACATTGAGGGAAAGGTTGTTGTCCTGGCATCACACTGCCAGGTCTCTGACCTCCTCCCTATAGGCTGTCTCATCGTTGTCTGTGATCAGGCCTACCACTGTGTCGTTATCAAACTTAATGATGGTTTTTGAGTCGTGCTTGTTGGCCATGCAGTCGTGGGTCAACAGGGAGTACAGGAGAGGACAACAGCCATTAAACTCTGCAAATGCTTTAAAGTCACCATTGGCCTCATGGTGAAATACCTGAGCAGTTTCCTTCCTCTCCGGCAATTGAGTTAGGAAGGACACCTGTATATTTTTAGTGACTAGGTGCATTGAGGCACCATCAGTCTCTCCTCAAAGGGATATTCAATGTTTGCTATTTTTATTTTTACCAATCTACCAATAGGTATTTGGTATTTTATTAGGATCCCAATTAGCTGTTGCAAAAGCAGCACCTACTCTTCCTGGGTTCCACACAAAACATGAAACATGACATAATACAGAACATGAATAAACAAGAATAGCTCAAGAACAGAACTACATGAATTAAAAATGAATTTAAAAAAAGGCACACAGCCTACATATCAATACATACACACAAACTATCCAGGGCAAAAGGGGAGAGGCGTTGTGCCATGAGGTGTTGCTTTTATTTGTTTAAAAAAACAACAGGTTTGTTGTTCATTTGATCAATATGAGATGGAATGGAGTTCCATGCAATAATGGCTCTATATAATACGACACGCTTTCGTGAATTTGCTCTGGATTTGGGGACTGTGAAAAGTCCCCTGGTGGCATGTCTGGTGGGGTAAGTGTGTGTGTCAGAGATGTGTGTAAGTTGACAATGCAAACCATTTGGGATTTTCAGCATATTAATGTTTCTGAGAAAAATAAGAAGTGATGTAGTCAGTCTCTCCTCAACTCTTAGCCAATAGAGACAGGTACAGCATGCATAGTATTTACATATATCAGCCCCTCTGATTACAATGAAGAGCAAGACGTGCCGCTCTGGTCTGGGCCAGCTGTAGCTTAACTAGGTCTTTGCTTGCAGCACTCGACCACACGACTGGACAATAATTAAGATAAGACAAAACTAGAGCCTGCAGGATTCGCTTTTTGGAGTGTGATGTCCAAAAAGCAGAAGTCTCCCCATCTTTACAACCATTTAATCTTTTTGTTTTGACAGTTTACGATCTAAGGTAACGCCAAGTAATTTAGACTCCTCAACTTGTTCAACAAGTTGGCCATTCATTACCAGATTCAGCTGAGGTCTAGATCTTAGGGAATGATTTGTACCAAATACAATGCTCTTTTAGTTATAGAGCTGTTCAGGACCCGTTTCTTTACGATGCATCGGAAAACGTATGTGGTTTTTGTGGTTGAATCTTTGTTTGATATTCACTGCTCAACAGAGGGACCTCACAGATAATTGTATGTGTGGGATACAGAGATGAGGTAGACTTTTTAAAAATCACGTTGAACACTATTATTGCACACAGAGTCCATGTAACTTATTATGTGACTTGCTAAGCACATTTTTACTCCCGAACTTACTTCTACTTGCCATAAAAAGGGGTTGAATATTTATTGGCTCAAGACATTTCAGCTTTTGGTTTTAAATTAATTTGAAAATGTATATATATATATAAACACAGAAATACCTTATTTACATAAGTTTTCGGACCCTTTGCTATTAGACTCGAAATTGAGCTCAGGTGCATCATGTTAAACACTATTATTATTATTCCCCTTTGATATTATGGGGCATTGTGTATAGGCCATCTCAATATAATACATTTTATATTCAGGCTGTCAACAAAATGTGGAAAAACTCAAGGGGTGAGAACCTTTTCTGAAGGTACTGTATATAATATTTTAATGACATTTTTTTTTTCAGCTGGAAAGTTGAAAGCTTCCAAAGTTTTGAGTAGAAAAGGCCATTCAAGACGTTCAAAATACTTTCCAGCATGAACAGCCATTATTGATGAATCTATATCTTGTTTTTTAGCCTATTAAACTGAAACATGTTCTTGTATATGTTTGTAAGTGTCTATTTTTAACAAACACTGTTTGATTTATATTTATTGAGTGTGGTAAGACTTTTGCCATTTAATAGCTTATGAGCTTTGTTGTTATTTTATTGTCACAATTTATTAAACGTATGAGTCTAATCATATAACTGAAATAACTGATTGATAAACGGAACTAGCCTTTTCATGTGTGAGTTCCAAATCTCTCTAACTGTCGCCCCAACATGAGTTTTTTGATGCGTGTGATGTCAGAATGCACTCACTGTTACAAAAAGTGATTGTTACACAACAATTCAGTTCACCCACTCTGCCCTCGAACCATGTCTCACTGCCTGGTAATTATCTAAAGGATATGTTTAGATTTGTCCATTTCAAATGATTTCCTAACAAGTTTTATTTTCTAGCAACCGTTTGAATTGAGGTGAGGTGTTTTCCGCCTAATCATTAATTCACATAGAAGTAGCCCACTTCACTGTTGCAGACAATTGTGACTCATTATAGGAAACTAGGCATGTCGCACGTCACTACTTCACAGGAGAGGCATTTGAATGTGAACATTTATTTTGTTTCAAAATGGGCTTTTTGGCTGAAATGCCTTATGGAACATGTGAACTTTCATGTGCCTTAATAACAAACTTGTATGCCACCTGTAAATACACATCAAATTGTTAAATTACGAGTTTTATTGGTTTAGCCACGGAAAAAATTCAGGGCATGATTGGCTGAGTTAATGGCGGGCTGGACATCCCGAGAGTTGAGTTCATGTAGCACACTTCTGTCTATAGTATGTACTGCTCAGTAAGTGTTTTCTAATGCTCTCCACTTTCTGGAGGACCAAGTTTGAAATCAGTGGAATGTCCGGTGGAAACAGTGTGATAACTAAGGAGATGGAGACAATTCTGTCTTTTGATTGCAAATATGTGGAGTGATTCGAAAAGAGAACACACAGAAGGCTGTTGTATAAAACACCTGTCTGTGGATGACATCTTGAAACTAAGGGAAACCATGGCATCCGTGAAAGAGTGGGAAAAGTGTTCATATATTCGGATAAGAGAGTCTAGCTAGCTACATTTTCAGATATCATACGTTTCTAATTTTGTCAGAAAGTCGCTTTATTTTAGCTGGCTGACTCACTAACATCATGTGTATGATCTGTGTAGTAATATTATTTGTATCTCAGAGTCATTTGCATTGCTAGTTATAACCTAATGTTAGCTAGCTAGGTAACATTGACTTTAGTTGGTTAGTTTTAACTACCAGCAGATTCATGCAGGGAAGTAACGTTATGAGATGGGATTCGTGCTGATCCTCAACACTGGGGCCCCACAAGGGTGTGTTCTCAGCCCTCTCCTGTACTCCCTGTTCATCCACGACTGCGTGGCCGTGCACGACTCCAACTCAATCATCAAGTTTGCAGACGACATTACAGTGGTCGGCTTGATTACAAACAACGACGAGACGTCCTGCAGGGAGGAGGTGAGGGCCCTCGGCATGTGGTGTCAGGAAAATAACCAACAAAAATCAACAAAACAAAGTAGATGATCGTGGACTTCAGGAAACAGCAGAGGGAGCACCACCCCCCACCCCCCTATCCACATCGATGGGACAGTAGTGGAGAGGGTAGAAAATGTTAAGTTCCTCGGCGTACACACCACGGACAAACTGAAATGGTCCACCCACACAGACAGAGTGGTGAAGAAGGCACATAAGCGCCTCTTCATCCTCAGGAGGCTGAAGAAATTTGGCTTGTCACCAAAAACACTCACAAACTTTTACAGATGCACAATCGAGAGCATCCTGTCCGGCTGTATCACCGCCTAGTACGGCAACTGCTCCGCCCATAACCGTAAGGCCCTCCAGAGGGTAGTGAGGTCTGCACAACGCATCACCGGTGGCAAACTACCTGCCCTCCAGCACACCTACACCACCCGATGTCACAGGAAGGCCAAAAAGATCATCAAGGACAACAATCACCTGAGCCACTGCCTGTTCACCCCGCTATCATCCAGAATGCGAGGTCTGTACAGATGCATCAAAGCAGGGACCGAGAGACTGAAAAACAGCTTCTATCTCAAGGCCATCAGACTGACCATCGCTAACATTGAGTGGCTGCTGCCAACATACTGACTCACCTCCAGCCACTTTAATAATGAACAAATTTATGTAATAAATGTATCACTAGCCACTTTGAATAGTGCCCCTTTATATAATGTTTACATACCCCACATTACTCATCTCATATGTATATACTGTACTCTATACCATCTACTGTGTCTTGCCATCTTGATGAAATGTATCACGGGCCACTTTAAAGAATGCCACTTTTATATGTTTACATACCCTACATTACTCATCTCATTGAACTATATACCATCTACTGCATTTGCCTATGCCGTTCGGCCTTCACTCATTCATATATATTTTTTTTATGTACATATTCTTATTCATTCCTTTACACTTGTGTGTGTATAAGGTAGTTGTTGTGAAATTGTTAGGTTAGATTACTCGTTGGATATTACTGCATTGTCGGAACTAGAAGCACAAGCATTTCGCTACACTCGCATTAACATCTGCTAACTATGTCTACGTGACAAATACAATTTGATTTGATTTGGTTCATTCCTTAGCTAGCTACATGTCTAAACAAAGGACTCCACTATGCAACTAACCATTTCACTGTACCATTTACAAGTTCTGTATCCTGTGCATTGGACAAATAAACTTTGTTTTTATTTGATATAGTGTGTTTTGTATTTGATATAGTGTGTAACAGAGACGGTAATGTGAAGAACAACATGACCTGCACTAGGCTACCTGCACTAGGCAGGGGAGCCTAGTGGTTAGAGTGTTGGACTAGTAACCGGAAGGTTGCAAGTTCAAACCCCCGAGCTGACAAGGTACAAATCTGTCGTTCTGCCCCTGAACAGGCAGTTAACCTACTGTTCCTAGGCTAGAATGCCCTGCTTTTATTTCATCACACTCACAACCGTAAGCTATTTTATGTTATTAACTCACCATTAACTTGTAAATAATAATCCTGTTGTGAATGTATTTTTCTGTAAAAATGTATACAAATGAGCTAAAGTTAAAATGTTGTCAGCTATATGATATGGTCATTATTTGAACTGGCTAGCCAGTTAATTTCACATTAGCTAGTTAGCTAACAAGCTAGAAACAAACCTCAATTTTGGGGGGGAAAGTTGCTTTTTGTTGTGTGGTTTGCTCGATTGACAAATACTAAATTAATTTTAAACGGATGGGTTTGTTTCTATTTTGGACATTCCAAAAATGTTTTTGCTTTGTCCTCATGTTTCCAAAAATGTTTTTGCTTTGTCCTTATGGGGTTTTGTGTGTAGATTAATGTGGAGGAAAAAAAACGATTTAGTCAATTTTAGAATAAGGCTGTAAAGTAACAAAATGGTATAAAGTCAAGAGGTCTGAATACATTATGATTGCACTGTAGTTTTATTCATTTTTCTCAACTGTGAGGCCCGTGGGCTTCCTAGAGAAGAAGTCAGAAGTTTACATACATCTTGGCCAAATACATTTAAACTCAGTTTTTCACAACTCCTGACCTTTAATTAGAGTAAAACTTCCCTGTCTTAGGTCAGTTAGGATCACCACTTTATTTAAGCACTAGGCCTACTTTTTCGAACATTTTGTTAAAAATCACGCAACATTTCAACGTCCTGATACTCATGCCAGGTATATAGTATATGCATATGATTAGTATGTGTGGATAGAAAACGCTCTGAAGTTTCTAAAACTGGTTAAATCACAGCTGTGACTATAACAGAACGTGTGTTTCGTGAAAAAGCCCAAGGAAAACTGATCACCAAAAAGGAAAAAAAATATTGATGCGCCAGTTGCCTGTATTGTCTATGGCAAGGCAAAATAGATAGCTCCCAGTTTACAAGTCCTACAGCTTCCACACGATGTTGCCCGTCTTGTCAATTGCCATGAGGTTGTTCCTTGGTCAAATGAAGAAGAGGCACCCCATGTCATCCGGTACACGACAGGATGTTTTGGAAGACAGTTTTTCGACCATCATTTGAAGACGTGGAGCTATTGAATACACATCACCCCGTGATCAATTTAATAGATTATTAACATTTACTAATACCTAAAGTTGGATTACAAAAGTAGTTTGAAGTGTTTTGTCAAAGTTTATAGGCAACTTTTTTAATTAAATGAAATGACGTTGCGTTTTGAAACAGTGTTTTTTCCTGGATCATCATATAGTCTTCATAAATGAACATTTTGGGTATATATGGACCGATTTAATCGAAAAAAAGACCCAATGGTGATGTTTATGGGACATATAGGAGTGCCAACAAAGAAGCTCGTCAAAGGTAATGAATGTTTTATATTTTATTTCTGCGTTTTGTGTAGCGCCGGCTACGCTAATTCTTTTGTTTACGTCCCCCTCAGGTATTTCGGGGTGTTGCATGCTATCAGATAATAGCTTCTCATGCTTTCGCCGAAAAGCATTTTAAAAATCTGACTTGTTGGCTAGATTCACAACGAGTGTAGCTTTAATTGATTACCTTGCATGTGTGTTTTAATGAAAGTTTGAGTTTTAACGAGTGCTATTAGCATTTGGCGCGGTGCATTTGCATTTCTTGTTGGCAAGGTGGGACGCTAGCGTGTCGGGTGGCACCAAGAGGTTAAAAGAATGTAAAATGTCAGAATAATAGTAGAGAATTTTTTTTATTTCAGCTTTTATTTATTTCATCACATTCCCAGTCGGTCAGAAGTTTACGTACACCCAATTGGTATTTGGTAGCAAAGCCTTTAAACTGTTTATCTTGGGTCGAACGTTTGGGGTAGCCTTTCATAGGCTTACCAGAATATATTGAGTGAATTTTGTTCCATTCCTCCTGACACAGCTGATGTAACTGAGTCAGGTTTGTAGGCCTCTTTGCTTGCATACACTATTACATTTCGGCCCACATATTTTCTATATGATTGAAGTCAGCGCCTTTACTTTGATGTCCTTAACTTCATTAGTGTAGGGGGCAGCATTCAGAATTTTGGATGAAAGGCGTGCCCAAATTAAACTGCCTGCTACTCAGGCCCAGAAGCTAGGATATGCAAATAATTAGTAGATTTGGATAGAAAACACTCTAAAGTTTCCAAAACGGTTACAATAATGTCTGTGTGTATAACAGAACTGTTATGGCAGGCGAAAACCTGAGAAAAATCCTTCCAGGAAGTACTATTATTGTGAAAGGCTGTTTTTCCATTGAAAGCCTATCCACCATAGGACCCAGACTTAGGACCCAGTTCACAATCTCTATGGCTACTTCTACATGTGGTCAGTCTTTAGGCATTGTTTCAGCCTTTTACTCTGAAAAATGAGGGAGATACAGCACTTTCAATGAGTGGACAGTGGAAATTTCCAGCCATGAGCGTGATCAGGAGCGCGCCTTTCTTGTTACTCCTTTTCTATTGTTGATTAATTATGCGAAAAACAACCTGAGGATTGATTTTAAACATCGTTTGACATGTTGCTATGAACTTTTATTGTACTTTTTTTACTTTTCGTCTGGATGTTGAGAGCGCGCATTCTGCCTTTGGATTATTGAACTAAACGCACCAGCAAAAAGTTTTTGGACATAAAGATTAACTTTATTGAACAAAACACACATGTATTGTGTAACATGAAGTCCTGTGAGTGCCATCTGATGAAGATCATCAAAGGTCAGTGATTAATTTAATCGCTATTTCTGACTTTTGTGAGCCCTCTACTGGACAATGTATGTATGGTTTTCTGTGACTAGGCGCTGACCTAACATAATCATGTGGTGTGCTTTCGCCTTAAAGCCTTTTTGAATTCGGACACTGTGGTTGGATTTACAAGTAGTTTATCTTTAAAATGGTGTAAAATACTTGTATGTTTTGAGGAATTTTAATTATGGGATTTCTGTTGTTTTGAATTTGGCGCCCTGCAATTTCACTTGCTGTTGTCGAGGTGGGATGCTACCGTCCCACTGGTAACAGACAGGTTAAGCCCTTTTGCCACAACTTTGGATGCATGCTTGGGGTCATTGTCCATTTGGAAGACCCATTTGCGACCAAGCTTTAACTTCCTGACTGATGTCTTGATATTGGTTCAATATCTCCACATAATTTCTCGTCCTCATGATGCCATCTATTTTGTGAAGTGCACCAGTCCCTTCTGCAGCAAACCACGCCCACAACATGATGCTGCCACCCCCGTGCTTAACGATTGGGATGTTGTTCTTTGGCTTGCAAGCCTCCCCTTTATCCTCCAAACAAAATGATGGTCATTATGGCCAAACAGTTTTATTTTTGTTTCATCAGACCAGAGGACATTTCTCCAAAAAGTACGATCTTTGTCCTCATGTGCAGTGGTAGTCCAAACTGTAGTTTGGCTATTTTATGGCGGTTTTGTAGCAGGTTATGTCGAAATAGGACTCGTTTTACTGTGGAAAAAGATACTTTTGTACCTGTTTCCTCCAGCATCTTCACAAGGTCCTTTGCTGTTGTTCTGGGATTCATTTGCACTTTTCGCACCAAAGTACACTTATCTCTAGGAGACTCCTTCCTTCCTTCGTCTCCTTCCTGAGCGGTATGACGGCTGCGTGGTCCCATGGTGTTTTATACTTGCGTACTATTGTTTGTACAGATGAACGTGGTACCTTCAGGCGTTTGGAAATTTCTCTCTGATTTCTTTTGATTTCCCCATGATGTCAAGCAAAGAGGCACTGAGTTTGAAGTAGGCCTTGAAATAGATACACAGGTACACTTCCAATTGACTCAAATTATGTAAATTAGCCTGTCAGAAGCATCAGAAGACACAGTCAACTTAGTGTATGTAAACTTCTGACACACTGGAATTTTGATACTGTGAATTCTAAGTGAAATCATCTGTCTGTAAACAATTGTTGGAAAATTTAGTTGTGTCAAATACAAAGCTATAGTTTGTGAGCAAGAAATTAGTGGAGTGGTTGAAAAATGAGTTTTAATGACTCCAACCTAAGTGTATTTAAACTTCCGACTTCAACCGTATATATGTGGTTGTGAGTCTCATCAATATTTCAAGCAGTTGGTGATATTATCTCTCTAGGAGCTTATCCGTCAGTATTGTAGAATAATTCAAATGTTTGGGAGAACGCTGATCTGATACAGAGAGCAGTGTTGCCTTTTTTTTTTAGATCCTGTCAGTATTGACAAATGCCTCAATGATGCACTCAGTGAATGTTCTCTCTGCGTGGTGTTATGGAAAAAGCATGTTACAATTCGAACTGTTGTATAAAAAGTTGCATCGGTAAAACATGATTAAGTCAAAGTTCCATCGCTGCCCTAAGTTCCAACCGGGCCAAGATGTCTTTGGAATCCAGCTGTGTTAGTTTCTGCTGAGGTATCATGTCACCACATATGGATACTGATCATCTTCCATACTCATTTGCGTAGCTGTGCTCCACCTTAATGACATTGAATAGTTGAACGTTTCTCCTCTAATTTGTTTTACACAAGCTACTGTATGTTAAAGTAATTTCGGAGTGAGGTTGGGTTTATGAAGGCCACGTTCAATGTGGTACATTGACATTCTGTGTAGTACATTGACAAATTGCAACAGAAACCGTTTATGCTAATGCTGAATGCTAATTCAGGTAGGTCACTCCCCCATTTGGTTTGTTCTGTTCTTAAATGGTAAACGGTTTCCATAATGAATACACCCTTGTTTGTGATGTCATCTGACCGCTGCACCTGATTTACCTGATTTCCTTATTAGTATGGGTAGCCCACGATAATTAACACACAACTCAATCAATTTCAAGTTAATCAAGTGATGAGATTAAGAGGTTGTCAATGTCTGAAGCAGGATCTTCTCAAAATGCAACGAAGGGTAGTTATGTGTGAAACTGGCATCTTGGGTTAATGAAAACAACCTCACCAGGGGTGCACTAAGTCGTTTATTGGTAATAATCAGAGGAGAAGGGCTTAAAGATCCAAAAGATTGACACACACTTATGCATACACCCAGCCCTTGATCATGATTCGCAGTTCCTTTGCATTACACGTGTCATTGGACGAAGGCCTCTTCTGCACGGAGGAGTTTCGTTAGGAGTCCCAGCGCTTGGTCTGAACATTAACTCGTACAGTTTTGGAAGCATAAGGACCTTATTTTGTATATCAGCGAGAAAACAACGTTAAATTGATACACATCTTTATATTGTTCTTGTTCCCACATAGCGATATCTCCATGTTGCAGCGTGTGTTTATGGAAGACAGATGGAAGGCAGAGGGACCACCTGTGCTAATTGGCTATCTAGCATGCTCTGAACACCTGTGTATAACAGAAGGAGGTCGCCAGTATCGTGTTGCCACAGAAAAATGCTGTCAGCTGCAACTGTGATAAAGCTGGTTAAAACTACAGAGTTTTCCATGTTAGTCTCCTTAAGAGTACATCTTGGGAAAGGATACACCCAGAGAGCAACACTGTGGAGAAATGTGAGGGTAACTATGCATATTTTGGTGTTGAGTAGGGTATAGTGAAGACTCTAGTTGAACATCCAGATTTCATTGAGGATTTGTTAGATTTAAAAATCAAATGTGATGGTGTTGCTTTTTTCAAATCATTTAGCTGCCAACTTGGGCCTATTTTATACATTTTTTATGATTTCCATTCATTTGTTGTTGCCTTATTCACGAGAGAGGCTAATCCAGTGGATGATTACCTGAGTGATGTCCTATCTGAGTTGAAGGTGATCCTGGTTTTGGGTATGGAGCTGACAAATGGTCATTACCATGTCACAATCAAAGATTTTCTGTGTGATGCACCAACCATGCTAAAATGCATCAAATCCCATAGTGGATACAAAAGGCAAAATATGTCAGATTAAAGGTTCTTAGAATGGAAGGCTAGTGTTACACTCTGAGGGGACACATCCAGAGTGAAATGATGGTGAATTCAGTAACTTGGCCTACATGGCGAGCCATCAGCTAACTACATCTCCATTGATAGACGGTAGAGTTACTTGTATTTCAGGTTTCCATTATATGCATTTGGTGTGCTTGGGTGTCATGAGGAGGATGATGATTTTTCTTAAACAAGGCCCTAGAACATCTCAGTAAACCAAGTTGTCAGAGGCTGATTTCCTTTCGAGCCATACCATGCCAACCTAATTTGACCGACAACCTCAGTTACTGGCACGACTTGACCAATGGAAAGCCACTGATTACAGGCGGTTTTTGCTCTACACGGGTCCCATAGTATTGAACGCTGTTGTTTCCAAAAAGGTCTATTGCCACCACGTTATATCCCTGTAGCCATGTCAATTTTGTGAGATTCCGATGACAGTAGATTTTACTTGATTATGCCAAACAGCCGCTGATGCACTTTGTTGTGGTGAGCTTGTGTGTCTATGGTGATAAATGTACAATGTACAATTTACATGGTTTCACTCACTTGGCAGATGAGGTTGCATTTCACAACTTCTCACTCAACTACCTTAATTGCTAACATGCGAGATGGTTACTTTCTCCTCCAGGACATTTGTCAAAGAAATAAGAGATGATGGAAACCTTGTCCGTGATGTCATTCACTAATTCTCAAACTGACAACTTCTTCATTCTTCCATGTGCCTCCAAAGACTTCAACATCGCAAGTATCTAAAATGTCCGCAAATGCAAAAAATAAATTATTTTCCCGAGGACCTCATCAGCAAGGCTGTGTCTGCCCTATCCAAGGCAATATGTAGTAATCCCTCTATTACAGTTTTGTCAAGTAAGATCAGGGCCAGGTTTCCCAAAAGCATCTTAAGGCTAAGTTCATCGTCAGAACTTTCGTAGGAGCATCGTTAAATCTCAGAGCTGTTTCCCAAGCCAGCGTTACTAGCGTTGCACTTAAAATGCTCAAAGTCTAACGCTTGCCTCAGACCAAAACCACTCTGGTCTACAACACTAAAACCACGTTGGTCTACAAAACCGCCATCACAAACATTGGCACGGCCTACAACCCAACTACAGGTATCTTCAAAGCACTAGTGAAAGGAATCTACTACTTCAGATTCACCGCTACGGACTTCCGGAGCTCTGCTTTGGTGGGTGTAAACTTGTATAAAGGGTGATGAGAATATAATTAACAATGGCATCTACAATCTAAAGTGGCAACAATGAGCCCATTTCCAACAGGGTGGCTCTCGACTTGGACGTGGTATGAAGTGCATTCGGAAGTATTCATACGTCTTGACTTTTTCCACATTTTGTTACATTACAGCCTTATTCCAAAATAGATTAAATACATGTTTTCCCTAATCAATCGACACACAATGCCCCATAATGACAAAGTGCAAACAGGATATTAGACATTTTTGAAAATGTATTAAAAATAACAAACAGAAATACCTTATTTCCGTAAGTATTCAGACCCTTTGCTGTAAAACTCAATCCTACTATCCTTTCTCTATTGATGATGCTTGAGATGTTTCTACAACTTGATTGGAGCCCACATGTGGTAAATTCAATTAATTAGACATGATTTAGAAAGGCACACACCTGTCTATATAAGATCCCACAGTTGATAGAGCATGTCAGAGCAAAAACCAAGCCATGAGGTTGAAGGAATTGTCCGTTGAGGCACAGGAGCCACAGATCTGGGGAAAAGGTACCAAAAATGTCTGCAGCATTGAAGGTCCCCAAGAACACAGTGGCCTCCATCATTCTTAAAATGAAGATGTTTGGAACCACCAAAACTCTTCCTAGAGCTGGCTGCTTGGCCAAACTGAGCAATCGGGGGAGAAGGGCCTTGGTCAGGGAGGTGACCAAGAACCGATGTTTACTCTGACAGAGCTTCAGAGTTCTTTTGTTGAGATGGGAAAATCATGCGTTTATGGTAGAGTGGCCAGACGGAAGTGGCCAGACGGAAGTGGCCAGACGGAGTGGCCAGACGGAAGCAATTCCCCAGTAAAAGGCACATGACAGCCCGCTTGGTGTTTGCCAAAAGAAAGACTCTCTGACCATGAGAAACAAGATTCTCTGGTCTGATGAAACCAAGATTGAACTCTTTGGCCTGAATTCCAAGTGTCAAGTCTGGAGGAAACTTGACACCATCCCTACTGTGAAGCATGGGGGTGGCAGCATCATGCTGTGGGGATGGTTTTCAGCGACAGGGACTGGGAGACAGGATCAAGCAAAAGATGAACGTAGCAAAGTACAGAAAGATCCTTGATGAAACCTGCTCCAAAGCGCTCAGGACCTCAGACTGGGGCGAAGGTTCTCCTTCCTACAGGACGATGACTCTAAGCACACAGCCAAGACACCGCAGGCATGGCTTTGAGACAAGTCTCTGAATGTCCTTGAGTGGCCCAGCCAGAGCCTGGACTTGAACCTGGTCGAATATCTCTGGAGAGACCTCAAAATAGCTGTGCAATGATGCTCCCCATCAAACATGGCAGAGCTTGAGAAGATCTGTAGAGAAGAATGTGAGAAACTCCCAAATACACATGTGCCAAGCTTGTAGTGTCATACCCAAGACAACTCGAGGATGAAATTGCTATCAAAGGTGCTTCCACAAAGTACTGAGTAAAGGTTTTGAATACCTCAATTTTTTATATTTATATATATATATACAGTGCATTCTGAAAGTATTCAGACCCCTTATTCAGACCAATTGGCTTTTTCCACATTTTATTACGTTACAACATTATCTTAATTAGTCCCACAGAATTTTACCTTGGAGTAGCGGCTTCTATGGACAAATTTTGAACGTCTTTGAACTTCCAAGTTGGTTTAACGTTGGACTCACACACACCCCCATTAGCAAAGATTTCCAAATGGTAGACATGCAGTGGAATACGTTTCTGAGTGACAGAGTGAGGGTTTTGCATAAGCGATTTGTTACGATTTTTGTGAGGAAAAATGTCAAGGAATGTCAAGGAATGTCAAAAAGTTATTAACTAGTTCCCATGCTATTAAAATAATGTTTCTGTTCCGGAACAGTATAGAACACTTACATTTTTAGTTTGGGTTCTGTTCCTCAAATAATTTCATTATTTAACAGTTTTCTGTTCCCTTCCCTGAACTGATTCCAACCCATGGTTTATACACACATTGACATTTTGTGCACATTCAATTTACTTGGCATAGTTTTTAAGTCTGTATATTAAGTCTGTTTTTAAGTCTGTATCTCCCACCTCCAGCCACTACTGCCTTCAGGTTATGTCAGTATGGTGGCCTGCAATGCTGATTACTAATCAACCCCTTGTTCCCAAACCCTAGACACTGGACAACCACCTTGACTTTTAATAGACTGGGAGGACCTTTTACCGGAATGTTTTAACTGATTCTTTCAAATCTACAAGCATGTGGCTAGTGGGAAGGTAGCCTCAATCCAGATGAAATCACTCCATGTTTCACAATTATTTGTGTAGTGAAACAAATGTGAAACTGGCTAGGGGGTAGGGGCTTGGGAGGTTAACCTTGGCATGTTGTAGAATTTTGGTTTGAAGTTTGGTAATGGGTTTAGGTTGACTTTTTAAATCTTCTTCATCCAAAACTCTCCACATAGAATTTTGGTTTAAAGTTTGGTAGAAAGGATATAGTTTCTGGTTTCCTTACAGACAGTACCCAGGGTTATTCTTTATTTGTAATATTTTCTACATTGTAGAATAATAGTGAAGACATCAAAACTATGAAATTACACACATGGAATCATGTAGTAATCAAAAAAGTGTTAAACAAATCAAAATATATTTGATATTTGATATTCTTCAAAGTAGCCACCCTTTGCCTTGATGACAGCTGTGCATGGTTCAGCTTTGCACGCTCTTGGCATTCTCTCAACAAGCTTCATGAGGTAGTCACCTGGAATGCATTTCCATTAACAGGTGTGCCTTGTTAATTTGTGGAATTGCTTTCCTTCTTAATGTGGTTGAGCCAAACAGTTGTGTTGTGACAAGTCCATATTATGGCAAGAACAGCTCAAATAAGCAAAGAGAAACAACAGTCCATCATTACTTTAAGACATGAAGGTTTCAAGATTTTAGAAAATCTCTTCAAGTGGAATCACAAAAATCATCAAGTGCTAAGATGAAACTGGCACTCATGAGGACTACCACAGGAAAGGAAGATGCAGAGTTACCTCTGCTGTAGAGGATAAGTTGATTAGAGTTAAATGCACCTCAGATTGCAGCCTAAATAATTGCTTCACAGAGTTAAAGTTACAGACACAACTCAACGTCAACTGTTGAGAGGAGACTGCGTGAATCAGGCCTTCATTGTCAAATTGCTGGAAAGAAACCACTAAGAAAGGACACCAATAATAAGAAGAGACTTGCTTGGGCCAATAAACACGAGCAATGGACATTAGACTGGTGGAAATCTGTCCTTTGGTCTGATGAGTCCAAATTTGTGAGACACAGAGTAGGTGAAAGGATAATCTCTGCATCTGTGGTTCGCACCGTGAAGCATGGAGGAGGAGGTGTGGGGGTGCTTTGCTGGTGACACTGTCTGTGATTTATTTAGAAGTCAAGGCACACTTAAGCAGCATGTCTACCACAGCATTCTGCAGCGATATGCCATCCAATCTGGTTTGCGCTCATTTGTTTTTCAACAGGATAATGTAGATACTGCTGAACGTTACTCTCATTCTTGATCGACGTGTTTGGGAAAGGTATTCTAATTGTACCAAGAGTTGCCATGATGTTGTCCATTATTATACTGCAGAGATTCTTGAGCATTCATCCTCAAGAAAATATGTCATGTGGGACACAGAGTTCTCCTTTTGCCTCTTCAGATGAGAGATCCCTGTCACCAAAGCGTTGCAAAGGCTCAGACCCTTTTCCTATGCCGGGGACATTTATTTTTAAACCATTTTCTATGATATTGAAATTAGGCTGTTAATACTGTATTTAGAAGTGTAGAAATGTAAAACTACTGTTTCAGAATAAATCAAAAATATATCCTATATCTCCTTTGTGAGATCCGTGACCCTTTTAAAGGACAGTCACTGTTGTCTAGTTGAGGAATTTGTCTTCAACCTGAATGATTTACTAAAGACGGAAGAGCATCCAACGGAGAGTGATTTTCAAAAATACATGATGAGAAATTAAATGTTTCATTGGAATGGCTTGAATGACATTATATTGCCATGTTGTACTGGATAATCCTATACATGTGTAATGCATTAGTGTCCATTTGTAAAATGACAGATATCTCAAAGCTGGGAGGGAAATACAGTGCCTTGTGAAAGTATTCGACCCCCCTGAACTTTGCGACCTTTTGCCACATTTCAGGCTTCAAACATAAAGATATAAAACTGTATTTGTTTTGTGAAGAATCAACAACAAGTGGGACACAATCATGAAGTGGAACGACATTTATTGGATATTTCAAACTTTTTTAACAAATCAAAAACTGAAAAATTGGGCGTGCAAAATTATTCAGCCCTCTTAAGTTAATACTTTGTAGCGCCACCTTTTGCTGCGATTACAGCTGTAAGTCGCTTGGGGTATGTCTCTATCAGTTTTGCACATCGAGAGACTGAAATTTTTTCCCATTCCTCCTTGCAAAACAGCTCGAGCTCAGTGAGGTTGGATGGAGAGCATTTGTGAACAGCAGTTTTCAGTTCTTTCCACAGACTCTTGATTGGATTCAGGTCTGGACTTTGACTTGGCCATTCTAACACCTGGATATGTTTATTTTTGAACCATTCCATTGTAGATTTTGCTTTATGTTTTGGATCATTGTCTTGTTGGAAGACAAATCTCCGTCCCAGTCTCAGGTCTTTTGCAGACTCCATCAGGTTTTCTTCCAGAATGGTCCTGTATTTGGCTCCATCCATCTTCCCATCAATTTTAACCATCTTCCCTGTCCCTGCTGAAGAAAAGCAGGCCCAAACCATGATGCTGCCACCACCATGTTTGACAGTGGGGATGGTGTGTTCAGGGTGATGAGCTGTGTTGCTTTTACGCCAAACATAACGTTTTGCATTGTTGCCAAAAAGTTCAATTTTGGTTTCATCTGACCAGAGCACCTTCTTCCACATGTTTCGTGTGTCTCCCAGGTGGCTTATGGCAAACTTTAAATGACACTTTTTATGGATATCTTTAAGAAATGGCTTTCTTCTTGCCACTCTTCCATAAAGGCCAGATTTGTGCAATATACGACTGATTGTTGTCCTATGGACAGAGTCTCCCACCTCAGCTGTAGATCTCTGCAGTTCATCCAGAGTGATCATGGGCCTCTTGGCTGCATCTCTGATCAGTCTTCTCCTTGTATGAGCTGAAAGTTTAGAGGGATGGCCAGGTAGATTTGCAGTGGTCTGATACTCCTTCCATTTCAATATTATCGCTTGCACAGTGCTCCTTGGGATGTTTAAAGCTTGGGAAATATTTTTGTATCCAAATCCGGCTTTAAACTTCTTCACAACAGTATCTCGGACCTGCCTGGTGTGTTCCTTGTTCTTCATGATGCTCTCTGCGCTTTTAACGGACCTCTGAGACTATCACAGTGCAGGTGCATTTATATGGAGACTTGATTACACACAGGTGGATTGTATTTATAATCATTAGTCATTTAGGTCAACATTGGATCATTCAGAGATCCTCACTGAACATCTGGAGAGAGTTTGCTGCACTGAAAGTTAAGGGGTTGAATAATTTTGCACACCCAATTTTTCAGTTTTTGATTTGTTAAAAAAGTTTGAAATATCCAATAAATGTTGTTCCACTTCATGATTGTGTCCCACTTGTTGATTCTTCACAAAAAAATACAGTTTTATATCTTTATGTTTGAAGCCTGAAATGTGGCAAAGGGTCGCAAAGTTCAAGGGGGCCGAATACTATCGCAAGGCACTGTACATACTGGACCAGGTGAAGAGTGATGTACCGGTAAACTATTACTATATTTGTTTAACTTTTAAATTAGGTCATAGTGTGTCCTTGTACAGTACATATTTTGTGTTCAATACAGAACCCTGACAAAATCAAATCAAATTTTATTTGTCACATACACATGGTTAGCAGATTTTCATGCGAGTGTAGCGAAATGCTTGTGCTTCTAGTTCCGACAATGCAGTAATAACCAACAAGTAATCTAACTAACAATTCCAAAACTACTGTCTCATACACAGTGTAAGGGGATAAAGAACATGTACATAAAGATATATGAATAAGTGATGGTACAGAGCAGCATAGGCAAGATACAGTAGATGGTACCGAGTACAGTATATACATATGAGAGGCCTTGTGTCAACGATGAATATGAAATTAGACAAAGGGAAGGGGGCCTTTTCGGTCTCCAACCTTTGCAGCATCATTATAGGTACGGTGGAGTCCAAATCATGACATTTTTACATGACATTTGAATTCCTTCTCTTGCTAATATTTGTTTTCCCCCTTTACTGCAGGTGAGTGTCTTGGTGAATCAAAGGGTACAGAGGCAGAAATACTACAGGCAACATCAACCTGCCTGAAATATGCACCTGACTGCTAGTGGGACAGTGGGAGGGGCAATGAGTAAGGGGATGAAATAAGTTAAAAGCATAAAATCTGGTCTGACAGTGCCTGTTTTCTTTTGTATATCCAAAATGTCAACACTTTACTTGACACTTAGCATCATAACACGTTATGAACTGACATAAATTGTCATACTATGGTCATAACACTGTCATGACACATATATTTAGACCTGTCGTGACATATATTGCATTGTTTTATGGCTGGCTATGACACCTACATAAGAGTTTCAAAACCAAAAACACACAAGGCAAAACATGCAATTACATCATAGCTTACTTCTCCACAGTGTTTTTGTTATGTTTTCTGAAATTGACCATATTATATTGTAATTTTAATTGCATACACATTGATGTCAGACATGCACCTAACCCAATGCTCTGTTGCTGATGACTGGGATGAATGCAGGAGCAGATTTCAGGAGCAGGATAAGGTGCCCTCTTTTTGACCGATGTGATAGGCCTATCTGGCTAATATGATGCTGATGGTTATAATGCTTCTTGACAGTGTCATAAATGGTATTTTCTACAAGTACTTTAAAATATGGGAAAAAACTATTTAGTTTGTGTTGTTTGTTTTTCATAACCAGCCATAAAATAATGCAATATATGCCACAACAGAACTCAATATATGGGTCATGATACCGTCATGGACATATTATGACAGGTTATGACAAGTTATGTCAGCTGTTATGACATATTTATGTTTATGTTTATGACCGTGTCATAATGTATTATGATGCTAGGTGTCACACCATGGCCATAGAGAGCCTTTGTTTCTCTATGGTGTAGTAGGTCAGGGCGTGACTGGGGGGTATTCTAGTTTATTATTTCTATGTTGGGTTCTAGTTAATTTTTCTATGTTGGTGATTTGTATGATTCCCAATTAGAGGCAGCTGGTAATCGTTGTCTCTAATTGGGGATCATATTTAGGTACCATTTTTCCCACCTGCATTTGTGGGATATTATTTTGTTTTTTTGTGCATGTGCACCACGTAGTCACGTTTCGTTGTTAGCTTATTGATTTATTTGTTTTGTTCTTGCTCAGTTTCACTTGATAATAAATATGTGGAACTCACATCCGCTGCGCCTTGGTCCATCTCTCCTCACGAATGCGACACTAGGTGTCAAGTAGTGTTACCCTAATTTGTTTCCAAGAAGTCTGTGCCAGAAATGCATTGTTGACCTTTTTTTATGAGAAAAAAAAATTGGGATTGTACATCTATTTGGTGGAGTAATCAACTTTCATTTCAACCGTTTTTGGATTTGACGTGAAAAAAAAATGGCATTACAGTTTTTACATAGACAAAGGATTACAAAATGCTGTTCCAAGTTACTGCTGTTATTGTGTTACAGATTTTTTTTGCCAACAGTAGTATAGACCCTAAAGCTCTGTTTCCACCAGATTCGTTTTATTAGGGAGATAGGGTTATGCAATTATGTTCACAAGAACAAATAACCACATCTGTAATTTAAATCCAGTCCGAACCTAGTATTATCAGAGGACCTTGGAGTTAGTCAAACTCTCCTGCCATGTAAAAAAATGACTGACATGGCAGGAGAGTAATCATTCCAGGCAAAAAAAGGGGTGGTAGACTAACTCCAAGGTCCTCTGATAATACTAGTGCTGTGCGAATCAACATCCCTGTGTTTTGAGAGAAATGTCTGAGTTTGACAGGTGTTTGCTCATGGTTGGAGCAAGAAAACAACTGATTCAATAAATTGATGCTTAAAATTAAGTGCTGTGCATAGACTATATATGAAGGGCTTACATGTATGTATTAACTTTCACATTGAATGCATTAATTTATGCCAATGAATGCATGAATTAAACATGCCAAATGCATCAGTAAAAACATATTGTGCCTATTAAATGCTGATAAGACAAAGCAGGATTACTTTCTCATCCAAAGCCTAAAAAATAATCTCAAATGCATGTGCGCTGTTTAGCTCACATCTGCAGTCTGGGGGACATTTAG
Source organism: Oncorhynchus gorbuscha (assembly GCF_021184085.1). Taxonomy (NCBI): domain Eukaryota; kingdom Metazoa; phylum Chordata; class Actinopteri; order Salmoniformes; family Salmonidae; genus Oncorhynchus; species Oncorhynchus gorbuscha. Next base: position 59,262,074 of record NC_060175.1, read on the forward strand.
GACGTATTGTACTGCTTATCACAAAGATTAGGATTATGATCAAACTTCCTCAATTCAAATATTATGGCAACACCATACCAAAGATGGTTTGATATGGTTTAGAAACTTGGGAGCCAAGCTTGAGTTATAAATGTATCCTATTATCACCTGGTGTCTGTAATATTTGTGATGTGGTGAAATGACCAGGCAGGAGACGGGAGTACAGTTAGTTTCGTTTAGTCAAAAAACCCTCGTGCTCTATAGTCCCCTGGCCCAATAGTGTGCATGTGCATTTCCCATTAGGTGTAGTAACATAACACTGCCGTAATACATTACTGCTCAGTAACAGCATAGTAACTAATATAAACAGATGTAGATCCCAGATACTACACTCCTCCCCCATAGTGTTTAACTCCCAGAGAACAAGGTAAATACATTAGGGAACTACTAATGCAATATCGGAACAATGCATTCTTAAACATGTTTCAACTACTGGATTGAAGCCGACTTTTCAGAGCCCAGCACATATCCAGGGGATTATTCTGCCCCGAAGATGGAATTTTGTGTCCTAATAACTAACCCAGGTGATGCCCTTTGTCTCTCCTTTTATCTAGGACATATTAATGTATTTGTTTGTCTTACTGTCTGTTACCTCCTGAAACTGCTCAACTCACAGGTCAAGATTTTGAGGTGTCCTTTGTTGTTGAATATGATATCTCCGCTCCTTCTGTGCTTCCGGTGGTGGGCCAGGTTCGGGTGGAAGGTCAGGCTCTGTTTCTCTCATACGTCCACAGTTATGAGAATAGTCCCGGGGGTCGTTATTGTTCTTGTTCTCTCGGCATGTCTCTGCTGGGGTGTTGGACCGTAGCAGGTGATCCACATGAACGTTGACATGGCAATGACCATATTGGACTTGGTAAGTCCTCTGTGTTGCAAGATCCCACCTGAGATCCACAGGCTCTTGGGGTGTCTGAAATCACGTACCGTCACCCTCTCTCCCTCTTTGAATTCTCTGACAGTCTTTGAGTGTCTGTCATGAGCTTTCTTCTGCTGTAGCTGGTGCTTTGCCACAGTGCTTGACAAGTCTGGTTTCAACAATGTCAGGTGGGTACGTGGTTGGCGTTTCAGAAACAGTTCAACTGGTGTACATTCCGTTAGTGTGGGTGGTGTGTTACGGTATGTAAACAGGAAACGGGGAAGCCTTTGGTGGGTGGGCACAGACTGAACCTCGAGTCTAGTCCAGGCCTTCTTAAAAGGTTTGCATGGCTCTCTCCGCTACTCTGTTTGATGCCGGATGGTAAGGTGCTGACAGGATGTGTTTGATTGTCTTGAATAGGGAACATTTCCATCTACTTGGAATGGACATCAACGACAACAAGGAAATGTTGCTTGTCAATCTTGGCGTAATCCGCATGGATGCGTTCCCATGGTGTAGCAGCCCAGGACCATGGATGAAGAGGTGTAGCAGCCCAGGACCATAAATGAAGAGGTGTAGCAGCCCAGGACCATGGATGAAGAGGTGTAGCAGCCCAGGACCATGGATGAAGAGGTGTAGCAGCCCAGGACCATGGATGAAGAGGTGTAGCAGCCCAGGACCATGAATGAAGAGGTGTAGCAGCCCAGGACCATGAATGAAGAGGTGTAGCAGCACAGGACCATGGATGAAGAGGTGTAGCAGCCCAGGACCATGGATGAAGAGGTGTAGCAGCCCAGGACCATGAATGAAGAGGTGTAGCAGCACAGGACCATGGATGAAGAGGTGTAGCAGCCCAGGACCATGGATGAAGAGGTGCAGCAGCCCAGGACCATGGATGAAGAGGTGCAGCAGCCCAGGACCATGGATGGAGAGGTGCAGCAGCCCAGGACCATGGATGAAGAGGTGCAGCAGCCCAGGACCATGGATGAAGAGGTGCAGCAGCCCAGGACCATGGATGAAGAGGTGCAGCAGCCCAGGACCATGGATGAAGAGGTGCAGCAGCCCAGGACCATGGATGAAGAGGTGCAGCAGCCCAGGACAATGGATGAAGAGGTGCAGCAGCCCAGGACCATGGATGAAGAGGTGCAGCAGCTCAGGACCATGGATGAAGAGGTGCAGCAGCCCAGGACCATGGATGGAGAGGTGTAGCAGCCCAGGACCATGGATGAAGAGGTGCAGCAGCAGGCTTGTTGTGAACAGCTTCACAAGGTGAGCAGTGACCTACATGCTGTTGAATGTCCTGATCCAGTCCAGGCCACCACAGATAACTGCAGGCGAGTGCTTTCATTCGAGTGATCCCTGGATGCCCCTCATGCAGGTCAGATAGCAGTCTCCTTTGGAATTTGGGAGGTACCACCACCCTTGATCCTCCACAGCAGTGGACAACTGGTCTTTCTTGTCAATGAATGAACAAAGGTTTTCGTCATTTACAAAGGTTGGCCAACCGCCTAATCTTAAGTCCAAGACCTTGGAAAGCACGGTGTCTTTCCCCGTTTCCTCTGCTATTTATGAAGCAGATATGGGCAGTTTGTCGATGAGAGAGATCTGGAAGACTGCTCGATCATCTTCACTGTCGGAGTCACTATTGCATGGCAGTCTTGATAGTGCATCTGCATTTGCGTGATCACTTGGTCGTCTGTACTCAATCTCGTAGTCGTAGGCTAGCAATATCAGAGCCCAACGTTGCATTTGAAGTGCAGCAAGGGTTGGTATTGCTGATTTTGGTCCAAGGATGGCCAACAGAGGCTTGTGATCTGTCAGCAGTTGGAACTTTCTTCCGTATAGGTATTTGTGAAACTTCTTCACTCCGAATATTATGCTCAGGGCTTCCTTCTAAATTTGAGCATAATTTTCCTCACTTGTTGAGAGGGTCCGTGATACAAATGCAATAGGGTGTTCTTCACCTGACGGTAGAACATGTGAGATGACGGCTCCTACTCCATATGGAGATGCATCACTCGTGAGTCTCAGCTTCATCTCTGTGTCGTAGTGGTCAAGTCACTTGCTCTTTAGCAGACGCTGTTTGCAAGTCTTGAATGCTTATTCGCATTGTGGGGACCAATTCCACTTTGTATCGGCCTGCAGCAGTTGGTGAAGCGGATGCAAACAATTTGGACAAGTTTGCCACAAACTTTCTGTAATAGTTCAGGACTAAGGTGCTCTCCAATGGTTGGTTCTGACATGAGGATGTCGTCCATGAAGCACACAGCATTGCCTATACAATCCAAGATCTGATCCATTATGTGTTGGAGTATCGCTGGAGCTGTCGAGATTCCATAGGCCAAGCGATTGAATCGGAATAGCCCCTTATGTGTATTGATGGTCAGATACTGATATCTGACTCAGGATCCAGCTTCAGTTGCTGATAAGCGAATGCCAGGTCCAGCTTACTGAAAACCTTCCCACCAGCTAGTGTGGCAAACAGATCTTCAGCGTTTGGTAGTGGATATTCCCCTGGTAGTATGCAGGGATTTTGCAGCGGTTCCTTCTTTCACACAGACATTTTTTGTGAAGTCTGTTATTTCGCCGTAGCCATCTTTGGAAAGTTATTTGTGCTTCTCGGGCATGTTAGTGAGTGTAGCCTGACTCACAGGCTTGTCATTTCTCCCCAGTTCAACTTGATCTTTTGTAACCAGTTTCTGACTAGCATTGGCTGATTTTTCTCTTTTAACAATGACAAGCGGTAGCGTCCACTCCTTCCCCTCATACCGGACTGGTACCTGGATCTACCCTAACACAGGAATAGTGTCACCAGTGTATGAAGGAAGGCGGATGGACGCTGGCTGAAGAAGGCACTCTTTCAGTTTGTCTTTGTAAAGTCTCTGGAACAGGATATACAGTCGCTCCGGTGTCCAGCTGCATTTTTTACTGGTTTTCCTGCTAACTCCATTCTGAGATAAATTCCATCTTCTTGTTGTTGAGCTGTGTACACTGTGAATAGTTTCACTACTGTTTCAGTTGTACCTTCCTCTTCTTGTGCTGCGTCTGACACTTTGTGCGCTCTTGCTGTGCGTTTTGGAGCTTTACACACTCTCTGTAAGTGTCCAACATTTCCACAATTGTGGCACTTTTAATTTTGGAATCGACATTCACTGTGCTGATGATTATCTCCCCTGCATCTGTAGCAACTTGGCTTTGTGATGTTGTTGGCTGCTTTGTTCTTGTGTATCCTTGAGGACGGGACTGAGAAAAGTGTGACTTTTGTGAGCCTTTTTCACCACGTGTGTCACCACGTGAAGCACACAACATTGCCTATAAAAACCTTTCTGACGTTCTGCTTGTCCCGATACCTCAAGAGTATCCCTGTGGGAAAGCTCGAGTCCAAGTGTGATATCACAGGCTTTCTTAAAGATCAGGTCCTTCACCTGTGAGACCACATACAAAACTTGTCTCGGAGAGCGTCATCGAGAAATCATGCAAACTCGCATGTAGTTGCCAGGCTTTATAAAGCAAGGATGTTAGTCAGCCACGTTTTCCCCTTGACTCTGGTGACGTTGGTAAAATCTGAAACCTTCTGAAATGAGAATTGGTTTAGGCTTGAAATGCCTTGAAAGAGTTTCAGTCAATTCTGCAGAGGTCAACTCCACTGCTTTTATTGGTTCAATGAGACCTTTCAGCGATCCATACTCAGGTGGACCCAAAACACTGAGAAATACGTCCGCTTTTTTTTCATCTTTGATTTCATTTGCAGCCAGCCAACACTCAAAACACTCTAAATTGGAATCAATACCTCTTTTGTAGCCTCAAACTCCGGTACATGACCAATGGTTGCCATTTCCACAGTTAATCGTTGTGTTTCCTTATTCCATGTATTCCTTCATTTTCTGAATTTTCATGTAATTCTTCACTTTCTTCATTTCAGAAGTTTCTGCAATTATTTTATTGACTGCACTCATTTGTAAAAATGTACAAACTTTTACGCTTCTTCCTTTTTACATTTTTAAATTTTGCAATATTTCTCCATTGATATCGCCTAATTTCAATGGGTTCAATGACAGTTTTTATTTATTTTATTAACCACCAGAGGGCAGTGTCGCTATTCTGGACTCCAATAGCCTTGCTACTTGGCAGCTCCTGAACACTGTACCTACTAGCAGTGCTTAGCCTTTTCTACTGGAGAAAACAATACATAAATAACTGATGATTTACATAATTATTTTGGGTTTTATTACTCACCCAACATTCTTCCCTTCAAGCAATGTCCGTTTAACCTGTAGTGACACCCCATCGCGTGAACGGGACCGTTGTCAACATCTGACACTAATTAGCATAACGCAACGGACATAAATCTTCCTAGAAAATTCCTTAGAAAGCGTAAGCTCGTTGATGGTACATACACAGCTGAATAGGGAGTCATTGGAATGCAGCGCTTTCAAAACCTGGGGCACTTCCGGATTGGATTTTTCTCAGGCTTTCGCCTGCAACATCAGTTCTGTTATACTCACAGACAATATCTTTACAGTTTTGGAAACGTTAGTGTTTTCTATCCAAAGATGTCAATTATATGCATATTCTAGTATCTTTTCCTGACAAAATATCCCGTTTAAAACGGGAACGTTTCTTTTCCAAAAATGAAAATACTGCCCCCTAACACCAAGAGGTATGAAGAAGCTTAAGCACCACGTCGCCAATGTAATATTTGTATTGTGGAGAAATGACCAGGCAGGAGACGGGAGTACAGTTAGTTTCGTTTAGTCAAAAACCCCTCGTGCTCTACTTTTCATTTCTCCAAAAAGTATGATCTTTGTCCCCATGTGCAGTTGCAAACCGGACACTGCCTAGTGTCCTTCTGTAGCTCAGTTGGTAGAGCATGGCGCTTGTAACGCCAGGGTAGTGGGTTCAATCCCCGGGACCACCCATACGTAGAATGTATGCACACATGACTGTAAGTCGCTTTGGATAAAAGCGTCTGCTAAATGGCATATATTATTATTATATTATTATTATAGTCTGGCTTTTTTATGGCGGTTTTGGAGCGGCTTTTCAGGTTATGTCAATATAGGATTCATTTTTACTGCGGATATAGATACTTTTGTACCTGTTTCCTCATAGCATCTTCACAAGGTCCTTTGCTGATGTTCTGGGATTCATTTGCACTTTTCCCACCAAAGTACATTAATTTCTAAGAGACAGAACACGTCTCCTTCCTGAGTGGTATGACGGCTGCGTGGTCCCATGGTGTTCATACTTGCGTACGATTGTTTGTACAGATGAACCTTCAGGCGTTTGGAAATTGCTCTCAAGGATGAACCAGACTTGTGGAGGTCTACAATTTTTTTTCTGAGGTGTTGGCTGATTTATTTTTATTTTCACTTGATGTCAAGCAAAGAGGCACCTCCAATTGACTCAAATGATGTCAATTAGCCCATCAGAAGCTTCTAAAGCCATGACATAATTTTCATAATTTTTCTAGCTCTTTAAAGGCACAGTCAACTTAATGTATTTTAACTTCTGACCCACTGGAATTGTGATACAGTGAATTATAAGTGAAATAATCTGTCTGTAATAATCTGTCTGTAAACAATTGTTACAGACAGATGTCCTAACCGACTTGCCAAAACTATAGTTTGTTAACAAGACATTTGTGGAGTGATAGCACACTTTATGGTCAATAGTTGTATACTCTCATCATTACAGTTTACTTTTGTTATCCAACGATTTATGACTGGGCATAATACTGTCCCAATAACCTCGATCTGGCCACAGCCGTATAAATAAGAGTGTGCAAAGCTGTCATCAAGGCAAAGGGTGGTTACTTTGAAGAATCTCAAATAAATAAATACAAATATATTTTATAACACTTTTTGATTCCATATCTGTTATTTCATAGTTTCAATGTTGAAAATAGTAAAAATAAAGAAAAACCTTGAATGAGTAGGTGTGTCTAAACTTTGGAATGGTACTGTATTTATTTATTTTTACCCAGTAAATAGACTGAGAACACATTCTCATTTAAAGCATCGACCTTGGGAAAAGTTTCAGGGTAGAGAACCTAGATGGCAGAGACCTCGGCCCCAGTGATGTACTGGGCTGTATGCGCTACCTTCTGTAGTGCCTTGTGGTTGACGTTGATGCAGCCTGTCAAGATGCTCTCAATAGCACCAGCTGAGACATACACCTCCCCCTTGAGCTTACCCAATGCTGCCGCTGTTTCATGCCAATGCATAGAAAAACCACTTAGATGTATATTATCCATGTCCTTGTTCAGCCACAACTCCAAAAAATATAGAATGTTTCAGTTCTTCTGGTCGCGCTGATACGATAATCTTGAGCGGAGCTCATCCAATTTGTTCTCCAGTGATTGTATGTTCGTCAATAGAATGGAGGGTAGAGGCTGTTTATGAACTCACCAATGTAGTTTCCTTTTCTTACGCCTTTTTCCTTTCTATTGCTCCTCTGCTGTACCTCAAGCAAGGGTCACAAATATCACATCTGACCATCAGATCAACTCGTTGAATATCCAACTCCTTGAAGTGTGCAGTTTTTATCAAAACTTTGTTTTTACCCTTTTAGTCTCAGATTATTGAAAAATTAACCATTTCTGTAACGTTAAAAAGAAATGTGACAAAGCGATTGCATTAAAAAGCAGTGAATCTTTCTAACTATATGTAGAACATGTATATTTAGTCAAAGTTTATGATGTGTATTGCTGTTATCTGGCGTTATCTGGCGGAGTTATATATAATTTCTCCGGACATTTTTGAGCATTTTCTGAACATGGCGTCAATGTAAACGGTGATTTATGGATATAAATAGCATATTATTGAAAAAAACATAAATGTACTGTGTTACATGTCCTATTACTGTCATCTGATGAAGATTTTCAAAAGGTTAGTGAATTATTTTTCTTTTAATCCTGCGTTTGTGATTGCATCTTTTGTTCGACAAAATGGCTACATATTGGCTGTGTCTTTGGTGGTGGTTTGACATAAATATGTGCTATGTTTTCGCCGTAAAACATTTTAGAAATCTGACTCGCTGGGTAGATGAAGAAGGTGTTTATCTTTCATTTGAGTGATTGGACTTGTTAATGTGTGGAGGTTAAATATTTCTAAGAATATTTTTGCATTCTGTGCGCCATCTTTTGAGTTGAGCGTGGGGGGGGTGCCCTTGGGGAACCTGGTGTGAACAAGAGTCTCCCATCAATATTTTAAACGAATTCAGTGGCACAATTATTCCATGCGTCTGGTTCACAAGAAGAGAAGGCAGTCTTGCCTAATACTGTGAATTTCCTGGGGACTTTAAGTAGCAACCACCTAGCAGACTGGGTATGGTAACCGCTGGTGGTGAAGGAGACCAGACTACAGAGGTAAAGAGGATGTTTACCCAAAAGGGCTTTGTAGATGAACACATACAAATATATCTTTCTGCGCATATAAAGTGAGGTCCAACTTACCATTTGGTACAATGTACAATGGTGGGTGAGTGACTTGGCACTTGTAATAAAGCGCAAGGATTCATGATAAACAGAGTCCAGTCTCTGTAATGACTACTTCCGGTTGGAGCGAGTGGTCGCATCTGCACTTCGCTCCCGCGGGTAGTATAACTTTCATTATATTTCATTATAGCACAACGGTTTGATTTGTCTAATCTTAGCAATTTCTTCTCAGCTAGCTACATAGCCGTCTTTGTATCAAAGATAATTGCGTAATTATCGTATTTCGCCGTCCTAACGTAGTCTTCACTAGCCAGCTAGCTAACGTCCACTGATTAGCTGCACTGGAGAAACTATTACACACTGAACGACTTGATTAGTGTAGTGTTAGCTAGCTACATAGCTGTCTTTGCTGTCTTCGTATCATCGTATCCAAGATAATTGTGTTGTTTAGGTTTAGAGTGTGTAGTCTTAGAGTGATTATCTTAATTTACCGAGGTTAGCTAGCCAGCTATTTGTCGTCCTTAACGTAGGAGACTCTGCTAGCTAGCCAACGCTAGCCAACGTCTTCTGAATAGAACTCAACAACCCGGTCGCATTCACAGGTAGTATCACATTTTCACTTCATTTCATTACAGTACAACGGTTTGATTTGTTTGATCGTAGCTAGCTACATAGCTAGCTACATAGCCGTCTTTGTATCAAAGATAATTGTGTAGTCTAGAGCGATTTTCTAGGTTCGCTAGCCAGCTATTGTCGTTCTTTTAACGCAACGTAACGTAAACAACACTGCTAGCTAGCCAGCTAGCCCCGAATAGCAACACTGCAGAAACTATTACACTCAACGGAACGACTTGATTAGTGTAGTGTCAACAACGCACCCACTGCCAGCTGGCCTACTTCAGCAGTACTGTATCATTTTAATCATTTTAGTCAATAAGATTCTTGCTACGTAGCTTAACTTTCTGAACATTCGAGACGTGTAGTCCACTTGTCATTCCAATCTCCTTTGCATTAGCGTAGCCTCTTCTGTAGCCTGTCAACTATGTGTCTGTTTATCCCTGTTCTCTCCTCTCTGCACAGACCATACAAACGCTCCACACCGCGTGGCCGCGGCCACCCTACTCTGGTGGTCCCAGCGCGCACGACCCACGTGGAGTTCCAGGTCTCCGGTAACCTCTGGAACTGCCAATCTGCGGTCAACAAGGCAGAGTTCATCTCAGCCTATGCCTCCCTCCAGTCCCTCGACTTCTTGGCACTGACGGAAACATGGATCACCACAGACAACACTGCTACTCCTACTGCTCTCTCTTCGTCCGCCCACGTGTTCTCGCACACCCCGAGAGCTTCTGGTCAGCGGGGTGGTGGCACCGGGATCCTCATCTCTCCCAAGTGGTCATTCTCTCTTTCTCCCCTTACCATCTGTCTATCGCCTCCTTTGAATTCCATGCTGTCACAGTTACTAGCCCTTTCAAGCTTAACATCCTTATCATTTATCGCCCTCCAGGTTCCCTCGGAGAGTTCATCAATGAGCTTGATGCCTTGATAAGCTCCTTTCCTGAGGACGGCTCACCTCTCACAGTTCTGGGCGACTTTAACCTCCCCACGTCTACCTTTGACTCTTTCCTCCCTGCCTCCTTCTTTCCACTCCTCTCCTCTTTTGACCTCACCCTCTCACCTTCCCCCCCTACTCACAAGGCAGGCAATACGCTCGACCTCATCTTTACTAGATGCTGTTCTTCCACTAACCTCATTGCAACTCCCCTCCAAGTCTCCGACCACTACCTTGTATCCTTTTCCCTCTCGCTCTCATCCAACACCTCCCACACTGCCCCTACTCGGATGGTATCGCGCCGTCCCAACCTTCGCTCTCTCTCCCCGCTACTCTCTCCTCTTCCATCCTATCATCTCTTCCCTCCGCTCAAACCTTCTCCCACCTATCTCCTGATTCTGCCTCCTCAACCCTCCTCTCCTCCCTCTCTGCATCCCTTGACTCTCTATGTCCCCTATCCTCCAGGCCGGCTCGGTCCTCCCCTCCCGCTCCGTGGCTCGATGACTCATTGCGAGCTCACAGAACAGGGCTCCGGGCAGCCGAGCGGAAATGGAGGAAAACTCGCCTCCCTGCGGACCTGGCATCCTTTCACTCCCTCCTCTCTACATTTTCCTCCTCTGTCTCTGCTGCTAAAGCCACTTTCTACCACGCTAAATTCCAAGCATCTGCCTCTAACCCTAGGAAGCTCTTTGCCACCTTCTCCTCCCTCCTGAATCCTCCTCCCCCTCCCCCTCCTTCCTCTCTGCAGATGACTTCGTCAACCATTTTGAAAAGAAGGTCGACGACATCCGATCCTCGTTTGCTAAGTCAAACGACACCGCTGGTTCTGCTCACACTGCCCTACCCTGTGCTCTGACCTCTTTCTCCCCTCTCTCTCCAGATGAAATCTCGCGTCTTGTGACGGCCGGCCGCCCAACAACCTGCCCGCTTGACCCTATCCCCTCCTCTCTTCTCCAGACCATTTCCGGAGACCTTCTCCCTTACCTCACCTCGCTCATCAACTCATCCCTGACCGCTGGCTACGTCCCTTCCGTCTTCAAGAGAGCGAGAGTTGCACCCCTTCTGAAAAAACCTACACTCGATCCCTCCGATGTCAACAATTACAGACCAGTATCCCTTCTTTCTTTTCTCTCCAAAACTCTTGAACGTGCCGTCCTTGGCCAGCTCTCCCGCTATCTCTCTCTGAATGACCTTCTTGATCCAAATCAGTCAGGTTTCAAGACTAGTCATTCAACTGAGACTGCTCTCCTCTGTATCACGGAGGCGCTCCGCACTGCTAAAGCTAACTCTCTCTCCTCTGCTCTCATCCTTCTAGATCTATCGGCTGCCTTCGATACTGTGAACCATCAGATCCTCCTCTCCACCCTCTCCGAGTTGGGCATCTCCGGCGCGGCCCACGCTTGGATTGCGTCCTACCTGACAGGTCGCTCCTACCAGGTGGCGTGGCGAGAATCTGTCTCCTCACCACGCGCTCTCACCTCTGGTGTCCCCAGGGCTCTGTTCTTGGCCCTCTCCTATTCTCGCTATACACCAAGTCACTTGGCTCTGTCATAACCTCACATGGTCTCTCTTATCATTGCTATGCAGACGACACACAATTAATCTTCTCCTTTCCCCTTCTGATGACCAGGTGGCGAATCGCATCTCTGCATGTCTGGCAGACATATCAGTGTGGATGACGGATCACCACCTCAAGCTGAACCTCGGCAAGACGGAGCTGCTCTTCCTCCCGGGGAAGGACTGCCCGTTCCATGATCTCGCCATCACGGTTGACAACTCCATTGTGTCCTCCTCCCAGAGCGCCAAGAACCTTGGCGTGATCCTGGACAACACCCTGTCGTTCTCAACCAACATCAAGGCGGTGGCCCGTTCCTGTAGGTTCATGCTCTACAACATCCGCAGAGTACGACTCTGCCTCACACAGGAAGCGGCGCAGGTCCTAATCCAGGCACTTGTCATCTCCCGTCTGGATTACTGCAACTCGCTGTTGGCTGGGCTCCCTGCCTGTGCCATTAAACCCCTTCAACTCATCCAGAACGCCGCAGCCCGTCTGGTGTTCAACCTTCCCAAGTTCTCTCACGTCACCCCGCTCCTCCGTTCTCTCCACTGGCTTCCAGTTGAAGCTCGCATCCGCTACAAGACCATGGTGCTTGCCTACGGAGCTGTGAGGGGAACGGCACCTCAGTACCTCAAGGCTCTGATCAGGCCCTACACCCAAACAAGGGCACTGCGTTCATCCACCTCTGGCCTGCTCGCCTCCCTACCACTGAGGAAGTACAGCTCCCGCTCAGCCCAGTCAAAACTGTTCGCTGCCCTGGCCCCCCAATGGTGGAACAAACTCCCTCATGACGCCAGGACAGCGGAGTCAATCACCACCTTCCGGAGACACCTGAAACCCCACCTCCTTAAGGAATACCTAGGATAGGATAAGTAATCCCTCTCACCCCCCTTAAGATTTAGATGCACTATTGTAAAGTGACTGTTCCACTGGATGTCATAAGGTGAATGCACCAATTTGTAAGTCGCTCTGGATAAGAGCGTCTGCTAAATGACTTAAATGTAAATGTAAATGTAAGATGGAGGAGGCTGCATGCATATACAACAAGTCACCATAATCATGGTGTGAGTGTGTGGATATATAGGATCCCCAATTAGCTGCTGCAGAGGAAGCGACTACTCTTCCTGGGGTCCAAACAGGAAACAACACAACAAATAAAATACATAATATACACAAATATATATACATCGCAAGACATTTAAATTACAAATTAGCCATTCAACAGATGCTCCATCCCACAGCAACCCACAGCTATTACATTCATCTTAAGATAGCCAGGCGAGACAAGAACACATCACAGTCGTATCACAACCACAATACAATACATAATACAATGCAAAATGCATACACTTTTCTGTGTGTCTCTTCACAGTCCCGTCATACCGTGAGGTGTTCTTTTATCTGTTTTTTTTTATCTGTTTTTATTTTTATATTTTGTTACCTTGGGGGGCAGAGAGTTCAATTTAGTAATGGCTCCATTTTTCCCAGACTCTGTTCTGGACCTGGAGACTGTGAAGAGACCTCTGGTTGTCTTGTGTGATACCAATAAGTGTCCGAATTGTGTGTCAACTGCTTGAAAAGACAGTTCGGTACCTTCAACACCTCACACAAAGACCAATAGTGGGTGGATGTGTCTGTGTGAACATTGGACATGTTGAATCAATCAGTCACTGTTGTGACAGTGGCATGGTAGTCCTGCGGTACAGGCTTGGTGGGTCAATAATTTGCAATCCCAACACCGCACCCAGACATCCTGTCACAACTAACCCTGACCCTTGCAGCCATTAGCTAGCTTAGATTTTTTTCTACAAATCAAGTCAAATGTTATTTGTCACTTGCGCCCAATACAACAGGTGTAGACCTTACTGTGAAATGCTTACTTACGAGCCCTTAACCAACAATGCAGTTCAAGAAATAGAGTTAAGAAAATATTTACAAACTGAACTAAAGGAAAAAATAAAATAAAAAGTAACACAATAAAATAAAAACAAGGCCATATACAGGGGAACCGGCACAGAGTCAATTTGGACCTAGACTTGACTCTCCGGTAACGCTTGCCGTGCGGTAGCATAGAGAACAGTCTATGATTTGGGTGATTGGATTCTTTGACCATTTTTTGGGCCTTCCTCTGACACTGCCTAGTATATAGGTCCTGGATGGCAGGAGGCTTGGCCCCAGTGATGTACTGGGCCGACGCACTACGCTCTGTAGCGCCTTATGGTCGGATGCCAAGCAGTTGCCATACCAGGTGGTGATTCAACCGGTCAAGATGCACTCCATGGTGCAACTGTAGACATTTTTCAGGATCTGGGGACCCATTCCAAATCTTTTCAGTCTCCTGAGGGGGAAAGGTGTTGTCGTGCCCTCTTCGTGAGTGTCTTTGGACCATGGAGGAACTTGAAACTCTCGACCTGCTACCCTACAGCCCTGTCAATGTGAATGGGGGTGTGTTAAGCCCTCCTTTCCATGTTAAAACTTTAGCATTGCAAAATAGACAACAAATATATCTACAAACACTGGGTATAAACTTGATATAATTGTTGAATCTAACAAAGCAGGTGATGCCATCAATAAAGTCCACAGTCTATCACAGGCTCTTGCTTCTTCACATGCGGGTTGAGGACTAAACTGAGCATGTGCACAGTGAGTCATATGATTCTAGCTTGTTCCCGATTGAAGATATGGAGAGTGTTACAATCATCCCTGGTCTCACCTACATGGGATATCACTTTTCAACAGGAAAAGTTCCAAAATTGCTGGAGGATGTCTTTAAAGCTATCCCACCGGACACACCACATAATTTGATGGTGGAAAGGTGGGTATTATTTGGTTGAGATGTTGATCAATGAGATTTCAACCTTTATTCACCCATTCAAAAAGACTATAGTAATTTGTTAATTTTGGGACAATCAAGTTTGAAAATTACACTCAATAATTACATTTAAATATTGGAGTGAGGTTGAGTACCCATTGGGATCCGATTTGTCCAAAACACACTATGAATTCAACAGGGATTATCACCAATCCATGAAGGGTGGTGATTAGATGTTAAGTAGTTGCCATTTTGTGATGTAGACTTCTTTACATTAAATGAGGATAAGAGCCTGAGCTAAGAGTAGGAAAATAAACTGTATCAACCAGGTCCTTTCTGATGTTGCACACTCTTTAAAAGCACCCTGGTTTGTATAATACAAATTCTACTGATGATGGAAAATACAGTATATCTTCCAGACTTAAGCCCTATTCGCACCGATTAGTACAGTATTACTAGAGAACGTTGGTTATGTAATTATTACCTCAGGACATCCATTATTCCAGAGGAGGATTCGGACGGGATTTGTTTTTTCCTAACTGTCCCTGTAATATTTTTTTTGTAAATTGACCATTATGATGGAGTCCTGGAGGTTTTTATTCTAGGCGTGAACATATTTCAACATTTCCAATTGTAATGATGTATTCTGAGAGTGGTGAAGCAAGTTCAAGGAGTGAATACATTTAAAAAATAAATGAACAAAACAAGAAACACAAAACAGTGCACCAACATGAAACAGCAACAAAGACGAATGGGAAAGAAACCTAAGGGAGTGACATACATTTGAAGTCGGATGTTGACTTACACTCAGGTTGGAGTCATTAAAACTAGTTTTTCAACCTGCTGAAATAAGGGGAGGCCCAAGGCAGGTTGGATTCATTTGTATACAGGGAGGGACCAGGAAATCTGGTAGCAATGCTGACGCAGTGGGCAGATAACAGACCATTTTATTACCATGTGTAAACGCAACAAATCTCGATCAGATAGTGATCGGGTCATCTTGATTGGATGACAAAAACTACTTGTTAATGCAGTGTGTAACCACAGCTTCTGTGTCATAGATCTGTGAATTACATTTTATTCTGGGTTGCAAGTAAAACTTACTGAACATCAACAAGATGCATTTGAATCCCAAAGGATAAAATATGAAAACATAAAGGAAAAAACTTACATTTACATTACATTTAAGTCATTTAGCAGACGCTCTTATCCAGAGCGACTTACAAATTGGTGCATTCACCTTATGACATCCAGTGGAACAGCCACTTTACAATAGTGCATCTAAATATTTTAAGGGGGGGGGGGGTGAGAAGGATTACTTTATCCTATCCTAGGTATTCCTTAAAGAGGTGGAGTTTCAGGTGTCTCCGGAAGGTGGTGATTGACTCCGCTGTCCTGGCGTCGTGAGGGAGTTTGTTCCACCATTGGGGAGCCAGAGCAGCGAACAGTTTTGACTGGGCTGAGCGGGAACTGTACTTCCTCAGTGGTAGGGAGGCGAGCAGGCCAGAGGTGGATGAACGCAGTGCCCTTATTTGGGTGTAGGGCCTGATCAGAGCCTGGAGGTACTGAGGTGCCGTTCCCCTCACAGCTCCGTAGGCAAGCACCATGGTCTTGTAGCGGATGCGAGCTTCAACTGGAAGCCAGTGGAGAGAGCGGAGGAGCGGGGTGACGTGAGAGAACTTGGGAAGGTTGAACACTAGACGGGCTGCGGCGTTCTGGATGAGTTGTAGGGGTTTAATGGCACAGGCAGGGAGCCCAGCCAACAGCGAGTTGCAGTAATCCAGACGGGAGATGACAAGTGCCTGGATTAGGACCTGCGCCGCTTCCTGTGTGAGGCAGGGTCGTACTCTGCGGATGTTGTAAAGCATGAACCTACAGGAACGGGCCACCGCCTTTATGTTAGTTGAGAACGACAGGGTGTTGTCCAGGATCACGCCAAGGTTCTTAGCGCTCTGGGAGGAGGACACAATGGAGTTGTCAACCGTGATGGCGAGATCATGGAACGGGCAGTCCTTCCCCGGGAGGAAGAGCAGCTCCATCTTGCCGAAGTTCAGCTTGAGGTGGTGATCCGTCATCCACACTGATATGTCTGCCAGACATGCAGAGATGCGATTTGCCACCTGGTCATCAGAAGGGGGAAAGGAGAAGATTAATTGTGTGTCGTCTGCATAGCAATGATAGGAGAGACCATGTGAGGTTATGACAGAGCCAAGTGACTTGGTGTATAGCGAGAATAGGAGAGGGCCTAGAACAGAGCCCTGGGGGACACCAGTGGTGAGAGCGCGTGGTGAGGAGACAGATTCTCGCCACGCCACCTGGTAGGAGCGACCTGTCAGGTAGGACGCAATCCAAGCGTGGGCCGCGCCGGAGATGCCCAACTCGGAGAGGGTGGAGAGGAGGATCTGATGGTTCACAGTATCGAAGGCAGCCGATAGGTCTAGAAGGATGAGTGCAGAGGAGAGAGAGTTAGCTTTAGTGGTGCGGAGCGCCTCCGTGATACAGAGAAGAGCAGTCTCAGTTGAATGACTAGTCTTGAAACCTGACTGATTTGGATCAAGAAGGTCATTCTGAGAGAGATAGCGGGAGAGCTGACCAAGGACGGCACGTTCAAGAGTTTTGGAGAGAAAAGAAAGAAGGGATACTGGTCTGTAGTTGTTGACATCGGAGGGATCGAGTGTAGGTTTTTTCAGAAGGGGTGCAACTCTCGCTCTCTTGAAGACGGAAGGGACGTAGCCAGCGGTCAGGGATAAGTTGATGAGCGAGGTGAGGTAAGGGAGAAGGTCTCCGGAAATGGTCTGAGAAGAGAGGAGGGGATAGGGTCGAGCGGGCAGGTTGTTGGGCGGCCGGCCGTCACAAGACGCGAGATTTCATCTGGAGAGAGAGGGGAGAAAGAGGTCAGAGCACAGGGTAGGGCAGTGTGAGCAGAACCAGCGGTGTCGTTTGACTTAGCAAACGAGGATCGGATGTCGTCGACCTTCTTTTCAAAATGGTTGACGAAGTCATCTGCAGAGAGGGAGGAGGGGGAGGAGGATTCAGGAGGGAGGAGAAGGTGGCAAAGAGCTTCCTAGGGTTAGAGGCAGATGCTTGGAATTTAGAGTGGTAGAAAGTGGCTTTAGCAGCAGAGACAGAGGAGGAAAATGTAGAGAGGAGGGAGTGAAAGGATGCCAGGTCCGCAGGGAGGCGAGTTTTCCTCCATTTCCGCTCGGCTGCCCGGAGCCCTGTTCTGTGAGCTCGCAATGAGTCGTCAAGCCACGGAGCGGGAGGGGAGGACCGAGCCGGCCTGGAAGATAGGGGACATAGAGAGTCAAAGGATGCAGAAAGGGAGGAGAGGAGGGTTGAGGAGGCAGAATCAGGAGATAGGTTGGAGAAGGTTTGAGCAGAGGGAAGAGATGATAGGATGGAAGAGGAGAGAGTAGCGGGGGAGAGAGAGCGAAGGTTGGGACGGCGCGATACCATCCGAGTAGGGGCAGTGTGGGAAGTGTTGGATGAGAGCGAGAGGGAAAAGGATACAAGGTAGTGGTCGGAGACTTGGAGGGGAGTTGCAATGAGGTTAGTGGAAGAACAGCATCTAGTAAAGATGAGGTCGAGCGTATTGCCTGCCTTGTGAGTAGGGGGGGAAGGTGAGAGGGTGAGGTCAAAAGAGGAGAGGAGTGGAAAGAAGGAGGCAGAGAGGAATGAGTCAAAGGTAGACGTGGGGAGGTTAAAGTCGCCCAGAACTGTGAGAGGTGAGCCGTCCTCAGGAAAGGAGCTTATCAAGGCATCAAGCTCATTGATGAACTCTCCGAGGGGACCTGGAGGGCGATAAATGATAAGGATGTTAAGCTTGAAAGGGCTGGTAACTGTGACAGCATGAAATTCAAAGGAGGCGAAACTTATATACAAAGCTATCCTTGATTGTGAAACAAACTTTGGAATAATATTTCAGGTCTGTTTTTCCTGGTCTAGTCACGTGGGCAGTCAGGGAAAACACTTGGCCCTGATGATATACAGACAGAAACATGACTTTAAGATTAATTTGAAGAGTAAATGGCTGACTTGAAATCAATAATTTCTCCAAATATTCCCGACCGCTGTACTTTTTCTCCTACATTATCAAGTCAATTGAAAGAGTGTACCTGTGATTGACTACATAATACAACACATACACATGCAATCATATGTCAATCTACACTCCAAACTCACTGTAATTCAGCTCTGATAATACACAATAAAACAGTCCATTCCGGTGTCTCTGAGTTTATGACAGAAAATATCCAGCAGAGCAGACATGGCTCAGGAGAGGAAGCTGCTAGCAGGGGGTCCTAGGTAAAATATTGCCCACTTGATAGTGTGGTGTGCTGCTGTGGATGGTGTCACACAGTCACAGTGTGGCTGTGTGTAGCCCGGTGTGTGTAGCATGGTGTGTGTGGCATGGTGCGGTGTGTGTACTGTATGTCTGTGACAGTGATTACTCCTCGGCCTCTCCGACGGGAGCTCCACACCTCTCAGTGCCACATGCACACACACACTCACACACACATTATCCAAGAGGAAGGCTTCACAGGCCATCATGATTGCATTCCCTCCATTTGTTATTCTATGAATTACTATCCAACTGGAGACAACAGGTAATTGTAATAGACACACCAACCCAGATTGAATTCCAAAAGTTGACATGTAGGTAAAAAGGCCTCTATTAGTATATTTTGTGTTTCTTTGCTTGTGTTGTTGCTACAGTCTGAAAATATTTTGAAGTAACTTTTTACATTTGGACACACACTTTGCTCAATCTGCACCAATGTCCTCTCTGTCTCCCTTTTTCAAACTTCTGATTTGTGGTAAATGTTTCTCTGTTTGTCTCCAATCACAAGCACAGTCCTGTGACAATCACAATCACAACACCAGACTCTCTAGCCTTGGGCAGCTGGAGAGAGAGCAGGAGAGAGAGGTTTCCAATTTCTGTTATTGCGACCATGAGGTAGTCCGGTGAAGGTGATTCGTTTGGCATTCCCTTTCTTTACAAAAAATATGCCTCTTGAATAAGAAAGATCTCGACTCTACGGTCAGTCAAAAATAACTGAAACGTTATGTTGGCAACTGCATGTTATGGTAAATGCTAGAACACTGCGAAACAACAAGACCATGGACTAAGTAGCTGAAGACTCGACTAAAGTGAGTTTTGAGACACTACTAACAGAAATTCACACTGGCAAAGAGATACTGTCCAAGAAGATGAAGAAAATATCCAATGATATGACTGAACTGTGCAAATGCATGGAGGAGGCCGTGCGCAGGAGAAAATCACATGAGAAAAGCATGAGAAAAGCTCAAGTAAATTGTGTATGAACAGAAATACATCATTATGGGGCTTACTAAAAGATTAAACGGGATCGTGGACATGTCAGTATAGACAATCTTTGGTGCAGGTCAGTCAAAATCAAATAGAACTTTATTGGTCACATACATGTACTGTATTCAGTCGCCTTTCAAATCTTAATTTTGTAAATTTCCCCAAAATGGGAGAATTCCTGGAAAAGGGAATATCACAACTACTGGGCCAGGAGAACTTCACATGAGCTCCCCCACAATTGAACAAGCACATCTAACAGGTGACTTGAGAGGATACATGAGCAGCAAATCAAGGGGCATTATCGCAAAGTTTCTTAACTATAGAAATAAAGATCAACGTCGAACCTTTGATGTACAGTATTAGGGCAACCGGGCTTGCATCAACTCCGACATGAGCAGAGACCTCTACATGAAATGCAGAGAATTTGACCCCATAAAGAAAAAGCTATGGGAAAATCGAATCCCACTCTCTCTGGTGTATTCCGCACAACTACGGGTCAAATGGACGGAAGGAGAAGTCACACTGAAATCAGCAAAAGAAGCTACCCGATTCCTGGATAACCTGGACAAAGAGAACGGTGGAAATGGCAATTCACTTTCACAGATGCATTGGGCACTGGAGTATTGAACTGTTTAGGCTACAGAAATTATATGAACAATGGACTATTGCACCCCACCACATTAGACACAAAAGAGAAAGGTATGTGTTGTTAATGCCTTCACTCACATGCCTTATTGGAAGACAATCACAGCACCATCCAGGCGATCTGCCTAAAGGAATAACACTTTAATGACCTTTGGCTCTACAGCCTAAATGACAACACATGCATTGGTGGGCTATAGCCATGATTGATCTATTTGTTTAAGTAACGAACTGACAAGTGAACAAGACAACATGATGTTTGCTATGATCTGGGCAATTATTTTTGAATGCTCCCCAGCCCATGGGCTATAAAGCTTTAAGTGGGTGGGGAGATCTTAAATATCATCACGTGTCGATTGTCCTTTTCTTGTTATTCTCCCATAGAAAGAACAATTGAAAAATGCTAACGAATTGTTGAATGAATGTTGAAGAAACATGGGCAATTACCAAATGTGTAAAAGAGAGAGACCAAAAAGCAGGCTGTGTGAGCAAAGCCCACAAATATGCACCTTTCAGTCATTATTTCTAGCTTCATGTTGGACAATCATATCAAATCAAAAATCAATATAGCCCTTCTTGCATCAGCTGATATTTCAAAGTGCTGAACAGAAACAAAGCCTAAAACCCCAAAGAGCAAGCAATGCAGGTGTAGAAGCACGGTGGCTAGGAAAAACTCCCTAGAAAGGCCAAAACCTAGGAAGAAACCAGGGCCAGGGGTGGCCAGTCCTCTTCTGGCTGTGCTCTGTGGAGATTATAACAGAACATGGCCAAGATGCTCAAATGTTCATTAATGACCAACAAGGTAAAATAATAATAATCACAGTAGTTGTCGAGGGTGCAGCAAGTCAGCACCTCAGGAGTAAATGTCAGTTGGCTTTTCATAGCTGATCATTAAGAGTATCTCTACCGCTCCTGCTGTCTCTAGAGAGTTGAAAACAGCCGGTCTGGGACAGGTAGCACGTCCGGTGAACAGGTCAGGGTTCCATAGCCGCAGGCAGAACAGTTGAAACTGGAGCAGCAGCACGGCCAGGTGGACTGGGGACAGCAAGGAGTCATCATGCCAGGTAGTCCTGAGGCATGGTCCTAGGGCTCAGGTCCTCCGAGAGAGAGAAAGAAAGAGAGAAAGAGAGAATTAGAGAGAGCATACTTAAATTCACACAGGACACCGGATAAGACAGGAGAAGTACTCCAGATATAACAAACTGAACCTAGCCCCCCGACACATTAACTATTGCAGCATAAATACTGGAGGCTGAGACAGGAGTGGTCAGGAGACACTGTGGCCCCATTCAAAATGTATTTTTGATACTGTCGCAAAGCTAACTAAAAAGCAGCATTCCCCAAGTGAGGATGGCTTTCACTTCAGCAGTAATAAATTAATGAACTTCTTTGAGGAAAATATCATGATCATTAGAAAGATTAGAAAAGGCACAACTCTGCCAGGCACAACTCTGCCAGGACCTAGGATCAAGAGAGACACTCAAGTGTTTTAGTACTGTATCTCTTGACACAATGATGCAAATAATCATGGCCTCTAAACCTTCAAGCTGCATACTGGACCCTATTCCAACTAAACTACTGAAAGAGCTGCTTCCTGTGCTTGGCCCTCCTATGTTGAACATAATAAACAGCTCTCTATCCACCGGATGTGTACCAAACTCACTAAAAGTGGCAGTAATAAAGCCTCTCTTGAAAAATCCAGAAAATGTACCCAGAAAATATAAAAAACTATCGGCTTATATCAAATCTTCCATTTCATCGCAAACATTTTAGAAAAAGCTGTTGCGCAGCAACCCACTGCTTTCCTGAAGACAAACAATGTATACCAAATGCTTCAGTCTGGTTTTAGACCCCATCATAGCACTGAGACTGCACTTGTGAAGGTGGTAAATTACCTTTTAATGTCGTCAGACCGAGGCTCTGCATCTGTCCTCGTGCTCCAAGACCTTAGGGCTGCTTTTGATACCATAGATCACCACATTATTTTGGAGAGATTGGAAACTCAAATTGGTCGATATATACTGTATATATAAATTCATTCATTTATTGAATCCAAAGGTGGAATGTACAAGAAATGTATATAGACCAACTGAACATGTAGAAGATAAACCCTGAAAAATCAAGTGAATAAATTACACTCGCTTTAGCTCTACCGGTGCCCAGAGTAGACTGATGTTACATTAATGTTGCAAGTCACTATACCCCCCAGCTCTTAGTGATCAGCCTGCTCTGTCCCCCTGTGGGTCAAGATGAGTGAGCCCCACATGTGGTTGCTTGCAGTACAACGGAACTGTAGGTTACTCCAGTGGTTATAGGCCTACATCTGTTTTCAATTTCTCTCTTTAATAGACTATACTGATAATCAAATTCATTTTATGGTCAATTAACAGTAATGGTAAGTGCTTTTAAAGTAGTTTTTCTCATTATTGACCGTGAGCGGGATAATCTTTAGAAGGGTTTCATCTCAAAAGGTAGAACCAGACCTAGAAAGGACTCCTTAATAATAATCACTATATTTACTTCACAAACACTAATTATACTAGTGTAGCATGTACACTGTAGTACTAACGCTCACTTCCCAGTGGTTAGGAATGGGTATGGGAGCGACCAAGACACCTCTAATGTTGGAGATTACAAATACTGACTCAAATAAATAAAAATAATAATCAATATAATCATTTTTTAGAGTGTTTTATTTAGTCCAAGTTGGAAAATATATTGGACTTACCAATGGAATCATAAGTCATATTACTATAAAGCTACAAGCTTGGCACACCTGTATTTGGAGATTTTCTCCCATTCTTCTCTGCAGATCCTCTCAAGTGCTGTCCAGCTTGATGGGAAGCATCACTTCAGGTCTCTCCATAGATGTTCGATCGGGTTCAAGTCCGGAATCTGGCAAGGATATTCAGAGACTTGTTCCTGTGTTGCCTTGGCTGTGTGCATAGGGTCGTTGTCTTGTCGGAAGGTGAACCTCCACCCCAGTTTGAGGACCTGAGCGCTCTGGAGCAGGTTTTCATCAAGGAGCTCTCTGAACTATTCTCTGTTCATCTTTCCCTCTATCCTGACTAGTCTCCCAGTCCCTGCCGCTGATGAACATCCCAGCAGCATGATGCTGCCACCATTATTCACCGTAAGGATGGTGCCAAGTTTCCTCCAGACCTGACGCTTGGCAATCATGCCAAAGAGTTAGATTTTGGTTTCATCAGACCAGAGAATATTGTTTCTCATGGTCTGACAATCTTTAGGTACCCTTTGGCAAATTCCAAGCGGGCTGTCAATGTGCCTGATTGGTGGAGTGCTGCAGAGATGGTTGTCCTTTTGGAAGGTTCTCCCATCTCCACAGAGGAACTTTGGAGCTCTGTCAGAGTGACCATCAGGTTCTTGGTCACCTTCCTAACCAAGGCCGTCCTCCCCCGATTTCTCAATCATGTTGTATAAACATCTCAAGGATGACAATGGAAACAGGATGCACCTGAGCTCTATTTCAATTGTCACAGCAAAGGGTATGAATACTTATGTAAATTAGGTATCCTTTTTATATACAGTTGGTCGGAAGTTTACATATACCTTAGCCAATTACATTTAAACTACATTTTTCACAATTCCTGACATTTAATCCTAGTAAAAAGTCCATGTTTTAAGTCAGTTAGGATCACCACTTTATTTTAAGAATTTGAAATGTCAGAATAATAGTAGAGAGAATTATTTATTTCAGCTTTTATTTATTTCAACTCATTCCCAGTGGGTCAAAAGTTTACATACACTCAATTAGTATTTGGTAGCATTGCCTTTAAATGGTTTAACTTGGGTCAAACGTTTTGGGTAGACTTTCACAAGCTTCCCACAATAAGTTGGGTGAATTTTGACCAATTCCTCCTGACAGAGCTGGTGTAACTGAGTCAGGTTGTAGGCCTCCTTGCTCGCACTCGCTTTTTCAGTTCTGCTCACAAATATTCTATAGGATTTGAGGTTAGTGCTTTGTGATGGCCACTCCAATACCTTGACTTTCTTGTCCTTAAGGCATTTTGCCACAACTTTGGAAGTATGCTTAGGGTCATTGTAATAATAATAATAATAATATATGCCATTTAGCAGACGCTTTTATCCAAAGCGACTTACAGTCATGTGTGCATACATTCTACGTATGGGTGGTCCCGGGGATTGAACCCACTACCCTGGCGTTACAAGCGCCATGCTCTACCAACTGAGCTACAGAGGACCTGGAAGACCCATTTGCGACCAAGCTTTAACTTCCCGACTGATGTCTTGAGATGTTGCTTTACATAATTTCCCTTCCTCATGATGCCGTACAGTCCCTCCTGCAGCAATGCACCCCCACAACATGATGCTGCCAACCCCATGCTTCACGGCTGAAATGGTGTTCTTTGGCTTGCAGGCCACCCCCTTTTTCCTCCAAACATAATGATTGTCATTATGGACATGTGCAGTTGCAGACCGTAGTCTGGCTTTTTTATGGCGGTTTTGGAGCAGTGGCTTCTTCCTTGCTGAGCGGCCTTTCAGGTTATGTTGATATAGGACTAATTTTACTGCGGATATAGATACTTTTGTACCTGTTTCCGCCAGCATCTTCACAAAGTCTTTTGCCGTTGTTCTGGGATTCATTTGCACTTTTCGCACCAAAGTATGTTCATCTCTAGGAAATGAAATGCATCCACAGGTACACCTCCAATTGACTCAAATGAGAGGGATGAGACTGGGTTGCCCTTTGTCTAATTATGTATTTTCTTTAGCCACAGAACCTCTAGCATTTGTAATTAGAATGTATAGCTCAATCCAGGACATAGATAGGTGAAGATCAACATTGTTGTTATTGTTATTTTACTGCTGCTCTTTAATTATTTGTAACTTTTATTTCTTAATCATACTTTTTTTAGGTCTTTTGTATTTAAAAAAGAAAACTGCATTGATGGTTAGGGCTTTTAAGTAAGCATTTAACTGTAGGGTCTGCACCTGCTCGGCGCATGTGACAAATAAAAATAGATTTGATTTTAACATGTGATATCATTGTTTGCGGATTACACATTTACTTCATCTATCTGAACCACAACATTCTCTGTCATTCATTGTACTTCTGTTGTACACATATGATGCTGTATCAGGTTTCATGGTGAATTGGGAGTTAATAAGGCACATTTCAGTTAATAAGGCACATTTCAGTTAATAAGGCACATTTCAATTAATAAGGCACATTTCTAATTAGGACTTATCAAGCTTAGAAAGTCAATTTAAGTGGAAATGGACAAAAACACAAAATACCTGGATGTAAGACACATGAAATACGTGGGTGTACTGATACCATGCAATCTGGAGGAGGCATATAAAGTGTATTAATTTCCTTTAATAGATAAGATTGAATGTTCAGAGATGGAGATCTCTCCCTATTTCTATGTTAGGTAGGGTCAACATAATGAAAATGAATGCTGTATATTACCAAGGTTGATGTATTTATTCCAGGACCTGCCAGTATTCAATTCCATCAACTCTTTTAATAAAATAAATGGCCTGCTCTCCAACATTACTTGGAATGGAAAGATCTCATGATTCAAATTGACTGTTTTACACTTTCTTTCTTTTCTTACACAAAAAAAGACAATCCAATGATTCTCAATTCCATTCATAAAAAATGTACTGAAATTCATGAGGCGGAAAGAACCAATATTTCCAGGCACCCCAATTTGGAATAACCCCACCTTGCCTCCAGTGTTTAATGACAACACATTCAACCAACTACAATAATGATTACTACGATTTCTTTAAGTTCTTATAACTCAGAAATCGTGTTCTATCACTTCAACAGAATCTGGATGAACCTAAGTCATCTAGCAATGAAGAAATACTGAAGGAAGCTGCTACTCCAAATAAGTTGATTGCCAAGGTACAGTGCCTTCAGACAGTATTCTGGGTGAGTCTATAAGAGTTTTACACACCTGGATTGTAAAATATTTGAACATTATTTTGAAAGTTCATCATGCTCTGTCAAGTTGGTTGTTGATCATTGCTACAGAGCAATTTTCAAGGCTTGTCATAGATTTTCAAGCCAATTTATGTCAAAACTATAACTAGGCCACTCAGAAACATTCAACGTTGTCTTGGAAAGCAACTCCAGTGTATATTTGGATTTGTGTTTTAGGTTATTGTCCTGCTGAAAGGTTAATTCAGCGAGAGTATAACCCCAAAGCAAGAGAGCAAAATGGAATAAGTTTAGGGGAGAGAGAGGAGAGGACAGAAGAGGAGAGGGAAGGAATGGGAGAGAGGAGAGGACAGGAGAGGAGAGGGAAGGAAGGGGAGAGAGGAGAGGACAGAAAAGGGGAGGGAAGCAAGGGGAGAGAGGAGAGGACAGGAGAGGAGGGGGAAGCAGAAGAGAGGATGCCCAGGGCGGATGGATATACTGATCCACAGAGATAGGCGTTTCCTTTTCATAATATATGCCATCAAGCAGATGCTTTAATCTCCCTAATAGCTGGCACTTAATCTACCACTGGGCATGCTCACTATCACTGGCATGGTGGACTACACACCTTCTGGGACAGACACTCACCACAGGCCTCACATTTAGGGGCTTGGAGTTCTTCCTGGAAATGGCCAGGTTCTAGTTAAAGAGTTACGACTAGATCCCAATTTTTCCTGGTAAGGCCATGTGAGCTAGTAAGTTATTCAGAGAAGACAGTCCTGTATTATGGACACTCAGGGAGAGTCTGGAGACTGTACTGCACTGCAGTCACAATGTGGTCAAATTATTCTGTTCCAACTTCCAGGTATCGTCCTCCTGAGCATTGCTTCTTACACTTGCCACAAGCATGTTTACAGCCGCTAGATGAGAATAGCTCACAGTGAGAAAAACAGGACAAAGATTTCTGCTGCCGGGGCACTTATTATGTACAGTATCCCTTCACATCGCAGGGAGGCGGGCAGTGGGAAGGAGGTGGGGGGGGGGATCTCGTGAGAGAGGAGGTGAAAACGGTTTGCAAGAATTGTTGGTTGCAGCCGGAGGTTGAATGTGAAAATCTGTTTATCTAGATTGTGTGTGGGGATGTGGATTTCACACACACACACACACACACACACACACACACACACACACACACACACACACACACACACACACACACACACACACACACACACACACACACACACACACACACACACACACACACACACACACACACACACACACACACACACACACACACACACACGCCTCTCTCTGTCAGTTATGTGAGATGTGCCTGGTGTACTTCAGCACCTCTGTTGGGCCTGTCAGACAGCTAATTGATGAGCTGAACACTTCCTTACTCTCCCCAGTGTGTGATGGATACACATACCCCAGTGGCGGTCGGTGCCGTTTAAGATGAGGGAGGACCATTTTTTTAATGAGCATGGCCTTATTTCTATTACAGCATATAGGATGACTGTCATTCATATTCCATTTACCCAGTTCAATTTAACATCAATAGGTTGCTACAACCTTGGCTATGAATGAAAGTTAACAACGTAGGTGGCACAGGTCGAGAGGAAACAGTTGCAAATGAGAGTTTCTATTGGCAGAAACGTTTTCAACAGAATCAGCAGAATGATTAGACCCGTGATCACACGCAAACATACACGACATGAGCAAAAGTATAGTACCAGTCAAAGTTTGGACACACATAATCAAGTTAGCCCTATTTGGTAAAAGACCAAGTCCATATTATGGCAAGAACAGCTCAAATAAGAAAAAAGAAATGAATGTCCATCATTACTTTAAGACATGAAGGTCAGTCAATCCGGAACACTTCAAGAACTTTGAAAGTTTCTCCAAGTGCAATCGCAAAAATATCAAGTGCTATGATGAAACTGGCTCTCATGAGGACCTCCACAGGAAAGGACGACCCAGAGTTACCTCTGCTGCAAAGGATAAATTCATTAGAGTTACCAACCTCAGAAAATGCAGCCCAAATAAATGCTTCACAGAGTTCAAGTAATAGACATCTCAACATGAACTGTTCAGAGAAGACTGCATGAATCAGGCCTTCATGGTTGAATTGCTGCAAAGAAACCCCTACTAAAGGACACCAATAATAAGAAGAGACTTGCTTGGGCCAAGAAACATGAGCAATGAGCATTAGACTGTTGGAAATCTGTTTGAGATTTTTGGTCCTAACCGCAGTGTCTTTGTGAGGCACAGAGTAGGCGAACGGATGATCTTCGCACGTGTGGTTCCCACGGTGAAGCATGGAGAAGGAGGTGTGATGATGTGGGTGTGCTTTGCTGGTGACACTGTCAGTGATTTATTTAGAATTCAAGGCACACTTAACCAGCATGGCTACCACAGCATTCTGCAGCAATACACCATCCCATCTGGTTTGCTCTGAGTGGGACTATCATTTGTTTTTCAACAGGGCAATGACCCAACACACCTCCAGGCTGTGTACGGGCTATTTTTACAAAGAAGGAGAGTGATGGAGTGCTGCATCAGATGACCTGGCCTTCACAATCACCTGACCTCAATCTAACTGAGGTGGTTTGGGATGAGTTGGATCGCAGAGTGAAGGAAAGCAACCAACAAGTGCTCATCATATGTGTGAACTCTTTCAAGATGGTTGTAAAAGTATTCCAGGTGAAGCTGACAGAGATAATGCCAAGAGTGTGCAAAGCTGTCATCAAGACAAAGGGTGACCTTTGAAGAATATAAAATCAAAAATATATTTTGATTTGTTTAACACATTTTTGGTTACTACATGATTCCACGTGTTATTTCAGAGTTGTGATGTCTTCACTATCATTCTACAATGTAGAAAATAGGTTTATTTTTTATTTTTTTATTGAATGAATAGGTGTGTCCAAACTTTTGAATGGTTCTATATGTGGACACCTGCTCGAACATCTCATTCCAAAATCATGGCCATTAATATGGAGTTGCCCTCCCCCCTGCTGCTATAACAGTCTCCAGAAGAGGCTTTCCACTAGATGATGGAACATCACTGGGGGTACTTGCTTCCATTCAGCCACAAGAGCATTAGTGAGCTCAGTCAGCATTCCAATTAATCCCAAAGGTGTGTGATGGGATTGAGGTCAGGGCTCTGTGCAGGCCAGTCAAGTTCTTCCACACCGGTCTCGACAAACCATTTCTGTATGGACCTCGCTTTGTCCACAGGGGCATCGTCATGCTGAAACAGGAAAGGGCCTTTCTCAAACTTTTGCCACAAAGAAGAACAGAATCATGTAGAATGTCATTGTATGCTGTAGCATTAAGATTTCCCTTCACTTGAACTAAGGGGTGTAGCCCGAACCATGAAAAACAGCACCGGACCATTATTCCAATGCATTATGCATTGGGGCAGGAAGCGTTTTCCTGACATCCGCCAAACCTAGATTGCCAGATTGAGAAGCATGGTTCAGCACTCAAGAGAATGCATTTCCACTGCTCCAGAGTCCAATGGCGGCAAGCTTTACCCCACTCCAGCCGATGCTTGGCATTGCACATGATGAACTTAGGCTTGTGTGTGGCTGCTAGCCATGGAAACCCATTTCATGAAGCTCCCGACGAACAGTTCTTAAGCTGAAGTTGCTTCCAGAGGCAGTTTGGAACTCGGTGATGAGTGTTGCAACTGAGGTCAGACGATTGTTATGCGGTGCGCGCTTCAGCACTCAACGGTCCTGTTCTGTGAGCTTGTGTGGCCTACCAATTCGCAGCTGAGTTGTTGTTGCCCCTAGATGTTTCTAATTCACAATAACATTATTTACAGTTGATCGGGGTAGATGTAACAGGGCTGAAATTTTACAAACTGACTTGTTGGAAAGGTGCCATCCTATGACAGAGCCACTTTGAAAGGCAATGTATGGCTGTGGAGATTGCCTGGCTGTTTGCTTGATTTTATACACCTGTCAGCAACGGGTGTGGCTGAAATAGCCAAATCCACTCATTTGAAGGTGTGTCCACATACTTTTGTATAGCCATTGGACATTTTTGAAGAAATTAATTTCTTCAACACTGTTCAACTATTTTCTTTCTCTCTCTTAATCAACTACTCACGTTATGCTCTGTAGTGCTAGCTAGCTGTAGCTTATGCTTTCAGTACAAGATTAATTTATTGATCTTTTGATTGGGTGGACAACATGTCAGTTCATTCTGCAAGAGCTCTGATAGGTTGGAGTATGTCCCAAAGGTACCCTACAGTATGTCCCAAAGGTACCCTACAAAGTGCTGTTGAGGCTCCTTGACCTTCATTGCAAAATATTGTGTTTTAATCAATTAATTGGTGACGTGAATATAGTTAGTATTGTTTTATCTAAAAAGGAAATGTTTAGTCTTTCACTATTTGTATTAAATTCTCTGGGGAGAATGGTCCTCCCCTTCCTCTTCTGGGGAGCCTCCACTTACACACACACACGCACACACCCACAAGCACACACACCCACAAGCTGACCCCCCCCCCACCCCCACACACACACACACTCTTGAGTGAGTTTTATGACAGATGTTGCCCGTTTTATCTAGCTAGCTGGGTGACTGTTTGGATTCGAATAATGCCACAACATCGGATGAAGCAGCAGAAGTGAGAGGACTGAAAGAGGAGATGGCTAGTGAAGAATGCTAGACTACTCTAACCACTAGCATTGTGTGGTGAGATACTATCAGTGCTTTTGTGGCAGCATAAACAGCATCACTCAAGTGGGTGCTATACAGTGACAGTGGAGAGTAGAGGCGACTGGCTAGCCAGCTAATCATTTTAAAGACTGAAGCCAAGGACGACGTGAGGGGACAGCGAGGTGCATTGCTGAGGCTACCTGGGCCCGGTTTCCCGAAAGTATCTTAAGACTAAGTTCATTGTTAGAACCTTTGTAGGAGCGTTGTTAAATCTCCTAACTGTTTCCCCAAACAATCGTCATTAACGTTGAACTTGAAAACGCTCACAATCTATGCCTGCCTTAGACCACTCATAGAACAACTCAGTTCATCAAACATGTCTACACAAGCACATATATTTCTACCCTCCTACTAGGAGGAGTCACCTCCTTGCACATCTAGATAGCCAACACATCGCTGTTCCTAGTCAGGAACTTAATTGGTTCCTCTCCCTGGTGTAGTCATGGCCCCGCCCCCTACTAGAACCTTTGTGGGCATGTAGGTATACAGCCTGATAAACTCTAAGCAGAAGAGATGTCGCACTGCATGAGGCAGTCATTCCAGATACTGACTGGTTTTCTGATCCACTCCCCTAACTTCTTTTTTAAGGTACCTGTGACCTACAGATGCATGTCTGTTTTCCCAGTAATGTGAAATCCATAGATTAGGGCCTAATTAATATATTTAAATTCACTGATATCCTTATATGAACTGTAACTCAGTAAAATGTTTGAAATTGTTGCATTTTTCTTTTTGTTCAGTAATGTTCTGAGAATGTGAAGAAACATCATTCTTCTGTGGGAATTTCAGTACTTTTCTACAGGTTTCCTCATGGTTCTTTTTACAATAAAGTTCTCAAATTGTTCGGAGAACGTAAAAAAAGTTTAAAAACCACAATAAACGTTTAATAACATCCAGAGAACATTCTAAGAATATATAAAACATATACATTCCGTTCTCGGCATCAACACAATTCTCCCATCCTCTCTCTTTAGGTCTGTTCAGGTATGTTGGCCATGCCCACTAATTGGACTCACCTGATCATAATGAGTGTTTGTTTCCTTTGAAATGATGTCTATTTGAATAGACTAAAATGAACAGCCTTGTATACGTAGAAGATAGCACACTTGTAACTGAGACGCTGGGAGTCGAGAAGCATGTGCAGCTGGTGAGTTTAATAATACAATGAACATGGAACGATACAGAACAAGAGTAGTGTCTGGACATGAAACACATAACCAATACTGATTGGGCAATGAAACTAAGGGAGTGACAGATATAGGGGAGGTAAGTACAGGTATGTCTCATGATATAGGTGAAGTGAGTACAGGTATGTCTCATGATGGGGCACAGGTGCACGTAACAATAATTCCATGTGTGCGTAATGGTTGTCAGAAACCGGCGACATCGAGTGCCTGGGAGGGGGAGCTCCCAGGCACTCGATGATTTCCACCTTTGGAACCCAACCTTTGGAACCCAACATTGCTCCTCTGGACCATACCCCTCCCAGTCCACCAGGTAATGGAGCCGACCCCCACAATGTCGGGAGTTCAGTAGGCATCTGACGGCATAGGCAGGACCTCCCTAGATGTCCACGGGAGACGGAGGGGTGTCGTGGGGGCCAGCCTCAGCCAGAGGACCAGGAACAACCAGCCTGAGAAGGGAGACATGAAAGGAAGGTGAGATACAGTAGTCACTGGGGAGCTGTAATCTATACATCACCTCGTTGACCCTCCGGAGAACCTTGAATGGCCCGACAAACCGGGGGCTTAGCTTCTTGCAGGGTAAGCGGAGTGGGAGGTTCTTAGTGGAGAGCCAGATGCAATCCCCAGGATGGAACACCAGAGCCTGTGGACGGCGCGCTGGAGTCTCATGTGGGCATCGCTCCACACTTCTTCTGCACACCTGAACCACTCTTCCACTGCGGGAGCTTCGGTCTGGCCCAGGGTCCACAGAGCCAACACACTGAATATATCAATTTAAACTCCTCCATAGCCTTGGTTTCACTCACCGATAGAGGGTAGATGAGTCTGTGCGAGGGTGCAGAGCATGCAAGCAGGTCGACGGCACAGTCCCAGGGACAATTAGGAGGGAGAGAGGTGGTGCGTGTTTTGGAAAAAAACTTTGCACGTCCTGGTATATCTCCGGGATGTTGGGCTGAAGGGCAACCACAGGACTCTCAAGTGACGTGGAACCACAGGGGACGGGAAAGCAAGTCCTCCGGCATTCCGGTGCCCAGTCCGTGATTTTCATCCTCGACCATGATATACTGGGGTTATGGTGATGGAGCCGAAGGAAATGTATTTCCATTTTCCTGTGCTTTGAGTTTTAAAAGATTCACCCAAAATAAGCTAGCACTGATATTAAAAGTCTTATGGAAACATTCAGTGAACAATTTATTATGGAAGATATTCCAAAAACTCCAAATTACCTATAATTTCCATTCTCAGAGCATTAATAAAACTTCCCAGGAGCTGGTGTACTAACCAATGGTGGTGTGCCACATCATCGACTGTGTAATCAACTATAACAAATGTGGTTTGATACTTAAAATACCTATCCAGGTGTTGTAACATCTGTCAGGCATCAGGAACGTCGAAGAGTCTAACTATGTCTCCATGAACCGCCATCTTAACCAGACTTCTTTGGCTTCAAATGAGTTATTGAGTCTTCAAATAGGAATGAGTGATGCCACGTGATTAATGGATTTGTCCATTCATATAATCATTGGTCTTCAGCACTCATTGTAAGTTTGTCAAAGTCCCGAAATCAGGGTTAGCTATCCTGCTAAAGAGCATTTTGATGTTGGAATGCGCACGCATCACTCGAACATGACAATCGATGGTAAACAATGCCATCCTATCTGCTTCTCCCAGATCATCATCCCTTCAAGTTTCTGTCACAATTTATTGATTCATCATTGTTATTTTTTGTTTGTACTTCAGCTTTTAGCTGCCATGTGTACAAAATAGAATTAAACACAAACAGAGAAAGCAGAGCTTACACTCACTCACAGTCGGACACACACTAGACTGGCAGGGATAGACCGCTATTACGCCACCAGCGAACACACCACTTATGTTTTATTATGAGATAATTATTGTGCATTAGCGTGGGGTTGTGTAAACGCAGCCAGACAGCTCCACTTAGTAAGGCTTGAGTGCATTCATTACCTACTGTTAAATAAGACTGCTGCTGCAGCCACCCAGACATGATTATAGACGATATGTACATTCTGGAAAAGGTTTGAACATGTGTTTTGATAGAAGACACAAATGACAGGTTTACGGTCCAGACATTAACCTTTTTACGCGTGAGTTACAAATATCTCTAACCGTTTCCCCTGCATGAGTTTCTTCATGAGTGTGATGGCATAATGCTCTCACTGTTCCAAAATGTGATTGTTATGCAACAAGACAGTTTCTCGCGCTGCACTCAAACCAAGGCACGCTGTCTGCTAATTATCTATAGGCTGTTTCAGTTGGTCAATTTCAAATGATTTTCTAACAAATTTTACTTCCTATCAACAGTTCGAATTGAGGTATGTTCTGCCTCTTCATTAATTCACCTAAGAAGTTGCCCATTTCACTGTTGCGGACAATTTATGTTATCGTGTTGTTGTTTCTGCTGTAGCACACCATGTATATGTATGTATGGATGTATGTATGGATCATAATGTATTTACTGTTTTATTCACATTTTCAAGTACTGGTGACAAATCATGCATTCTGATTCTTGCATGTAATGGACTCCTATGATGTGTGTAAAATACTTTTTGAATGTTGTACTGATTATGATGCGCTAATGTGAAGCTATTTGCCGGTTTTGTGTGGCACCATGTATGTTTGTCATCCTACAATGCATTCTGGTTGTCACATAAGCGTCTGTCAGACCAAAGATGTTATAACAGGGTGTAGTTCACTCGACTAACTTATGGTGCATTCAAGACAACTGTGAACTCGGAAAAACACTAGGTAAAATCATGATGTCAATGATCTTCAGGTCAGAAAGTCGGAGCTCTAGAAAGAGGCCCGAGTTCCCGAGTTGGAATTCCGAGTTGGATGACCATTCAAAATCTTTCCCGGTCGGAGCTCGTTTTTTTCCGTGAGTTCCCAGTTGTCCTGATGGCACTGAAGTCGGATATTTCCCAGTTCCCAGTTGTTTTGAATGCGGCATCAGATTGTAACTTTGGTACCTCAGGGATGCCAGCTCAGACACCTGTTTCCAGGGGTTTTATTTAGTTTATGAACTTCTCTTGTGTTTGTCCCCCATTAATTGATAAATCCCCCCTCATAGTAATATTTCATGCATCATATTCCCCCACGATATCTTCCCCCATTTCTACCCCCCATGGACTTGAAAACCCCCAACAAATGTAATTAAACCACCATACAATGTTTTTATCCCTGTTACGCTTTCACACTACAGTTAGGCTAGGCAGTAGGCTTGTATTTGATGTGATGATCTGTGAGGTGATAACATTTATTTGCTTTGTGATTTGTCAAAAAACGGTGAACGACTTGTCAAGTCGTGCTACGGTTCTTGTATACACTAACAAGTACATTGACGATTTGTAATATGCTGAAAAGTGCTAAACTAAGTTCATATTTTTCAGGCAGTGAGCGCAGCCATCTTTGACTTTGTTTATTTGTGTCTTATAGTGAATGGCATTCTGGAATTAAGGTCAAATATAAACAATCATGGCTGCCATCATAAAGAATTTAGTAGCTGTTACATTGGCTGACATGCATTTATTTTCAAAACAACATTACATTAGTCTCTTGTGCTCACCAGAGAAGTGGTATATTGTAAACTAGTCTCGCTGTTAGGTCGCTAACTTATGTTGAGTTTTTTTGTCAGCGGAGCTTGTTATTTAGACTGGTTTATGGAATGAGTTTGGCTGTGGATGTTTTCCGTGTGACGCTTGGATGATGAATATATTTTCTCCAGCAGTACAAACAAATATTTATATGCTGTTCAGACAACAATGCTGTTAGATGCATTTGTTGCATCATACGTTCTGTTGCTACTATTGACATATGTATGCTGCAGGGAACACTCAATAATGATCACAGATACGTGATCGTACTTGTCAAAGGGTTAATTACTGCATATACACTGAACAAAAATATAAATGGACAAATGCAACAATTTAAAATATTTTACTGAGTTGCAGTTTATATAAGGAAATCAGCCAATTTAAATAAATTCATTAGGCCCTAATCTATGGATTCCACATGACTTGGAATAAAGATTTGCATCTGGTCACAGATACCTTAAAAAAAGTAGGGGCGTGGATAAGAAAACCATTCAGTATCTAGTGTGACCACCATTTGCCTCCTTCACATAGAGTTGATCAGGCTGTTGATTGTGGCCTGTGGAATGTTGTCTCACTCCTCTTCAATGGCTGTATGAAGTTGCTGGATACTTTGGCGGGAACTGGAACATGCTGTCGTACATGTCAATCCAGAGCATCCCACACATGCTCAATGGGTGACTTGTCTAGTGAGTATGCAGGCCATGGAAAAACTGGGACATTTTCAGCTTTCAGGAATTGTGTACAGATCACTGACATCGACATTGAGGGGTTATAAGATTGGTGGAATAATTTTGAATGTTGCATAAATACATAAAAATAAAGCCATGGACTTTAAGTTGGAAGCATTTGTTGAAGACCTCAAACGGGAGATGCTAGATAAATGTACAAAGGCGAAACTGCTCGTCATTTCAAAGTATTGTGACATTAAGGTGGCATCTGGCGATCCAAAAGCAATAGTCAAACAGTTGATCGGTACTGCTTGGTGGAGGAGGAAATCCATCCAGAGAGGGAGGATGATGAAGAGGGTCCTATGGGTAGTAGAGTACATCCCATAGATGTGGAACTAAGGGAGTTAGAACTAAAGGCAAAATGGGAAAAATAGAAATTAGAGCTCAGGCACAAGGAAAAGGAAAGAGAATGTGAGGAGAGATTGGAACAACAGAAAATACAGTTGGAGCACAGGAAAAGACGAGATGAGCCAAACAAAAAGAACATGAACATGCAGACAACAAGAACAGAAACGTGCGCATGCCAGTCAACTAAGAGAAACAGATCTGGAAACACTCCAAATCCAGTCAGGCCATTCTGTACCCTCAACAGAGTTTGATCTGCATCAAAACAGTTGGCTTGTACTGTCTTTTAACGAAAAATAATTGCATGTATATTTCACTCTGTTTGAGAGGATTGCCACATCCCTAAAATGAACTCAAGATATTTGGTCACTGCTCCTCCAAAATGTTCTTGTGGGAAAAGCTAAAAGTGTATGCCGCTTTATCTCTTGACCAGCGTTCAAATTACGATACTGTTAAAGCTGCTATCCTTCAGGCTTACGAGTTGGTCCCAGAGGCATACAGACAAGTTCCTTCAATTATAAAACACACAACCATAAAGCCATGTTGAGTTTGCAAGGGAACAAGCATGTCTTTTGATTGGTGGCTTGGTTCTCAAGAGGTCAAGGACTTTGAGGATTTGAAGATACTCATACTTCTCGAGCAGTTCAAGAATTACCTACACGAAAGGGTTGTGACCCACACAAGGATCTCACTCTTGAGAAAGCTGCAGTTCTTGCAGATGAGTTTGCTTGTGAAGGTAGTTTTATGTTTTGAACACAAAGCACCCAGTAGTTATCCCTACAGAAAAAGCAATCCAGAGCAGTCATCTTCTACTGCGAGGTTTCCGTCCTTTTCCACAGTGCCCAAAGATCAAGATCATCAGAAAGTGGATTTTTTTCCCTTTCCAGCATTACTGCCATGAGAAAGGATCATACAGTGCATTCGGAAAGCATTCAGACCCTCTTTTTCCAAAATTGTTACGTTACAGTCTTTTTTCAGCCTAGATTGATTAAAAATATATTTCAGATCAGAAGAAGTTAAGCAAGATACAGTCATACGTCTTGTTGACCCCAAGATGGCCTGCCATACCACCCTCGTGAGCCAATCTCAGTATCTCTTGTCGAAGCATAATTGGAATGACAACTTGAGATACACTGGGCCAATCACCTCGCCCAGAAGTGGTGTGAGAACACCATTTCCTCATTAGAACACCATCTCTATCAAAGTAACCCACACAAACTTCATCAAACTACTCCTCTCCTCTTTCAGAGGTACTACAAACTAGCTCACCTTTGCGATTTCCACAGGTACACATTCAATTGACTCAAATTATGTCAATTAGCCTATGTCAATCAGAAGATTCTAAAGCCATGACATAATTTTCTGGAATTTTCCAAGCGGTTTAAAGGCACAGTCTTAGTATATGTAAGTTTCTGGCCCACTGGAATTGTGATACTGTGAATTATTTTTGAAATAATCTGTCTGTTAACAATTGTTGGAAAAGTTACTTGTGTCATGCACAAAGTAGATGTCCTAACTGACTTGCCAAAACTATAGTTTGTTAAGAGTCAAACAGATCCCTGTTAATCCCCCTTTAGGATTAATGCGCTGGACAGACAACCTCTCGGAAACTGGTCTTGTGACTTGCATGACCGAAAGTATCACCTCCTTCACTCTGAGGTCATTCAGTTAATGGTGTTGTTTTTCGCCTAAAGAACCCCTCATCCTCAGTCACCCCTGGCTAAGCTTTATGACCCAGCCAACTCCTGGTGACAAGGGGAACTGCTGTCATGGGCTCCAGTCTGTTTTAAGAACTGCTTCAATCCACCCTGTCGAGCCACCTCTATGGAAGGATCTGAGTCTGCCATTCCAACCTACATCCCGCCTGTATATGCCCAGTTCCAGAGTGTCTCCAGGAGGACTGAGCGATTGACCTGCTTTCTGGGGCATCGCCCCCTAAGGGTCGGATCTACCTCTTGTCCATTCCAGAGAAGGAGGCTATGGACACCTATATAGAAGAGGACCTCAACATGGGATTCATCCGTCCATCCACGTCTTCGGCTGCATCCAGTTTCTTTTTTTGTGAAACAAAATGATGGTAGTCTCCTTCCCTGTATAGATTACCGACCCCTCAATGACCTTACCATCAAGAATCGCTTCCCTCTTCTTCTGGTTCCGGCCGCACTAGAACAAGTTGGACAGGCTACCATCTACTCCAAACTGGACCTACGTTGTGCTTACAACCTGGTCTGTATCCGAAGTGGGGATGAGTGGAAGATGGAATGGACCGACACCGCCCTTACTGCATTTGAGACCATGAAACACGTCTTCACCTCTGCGCCCATCCTGAGGCAGCCAGGTCCTACCCTTCCTTTTGTTCTGGGGTGTGACGACCCTCCCACTCTGTCTGCCGTATTCTGTCTTTGTTCTTGTTTCCTTATTAGGATGCCGATGGGCGGAGTTGAGAGGGTCGTCAGCTACATGGGAAACACCTGGGCCAGGTGTCTCCCAGGATAAATAGACCTCTTCCACATTCATGGAAGAGACTTTCTCCATGCAGACACCTTTTGTAGATTGTGTTGTGGTTCTTGGTGGCCTTTTGTTTGTTTGCTTTGGCACCTTTCATCACCCTGCATTATCACATTCATGCATGCAAAACACTCACACTACTGATTACTGATTACACACACCATTGGATATTTTCCTTAGTTGCTTTAGTTAATAAATATATATTTTGCTACTCCTTATCTCCACGTTGTCTCCCTTTGTTACGGGCTTTGAGCCGGTTTGTGACAAGTGAGGGCTCATCCGGGATCTTTGAACTATTGGTTTGGGAGACCGTGGAGGTACGAGTTTGGTTTGAATATGTTGTTTGAGTGTGATCGGCCCAGTATTGGTTGCCTTTGATGTTTGGTTTGTGTGCTGCGTTGGAGAGAGTATAATGGTTAGTTTCCCGGCCTTGCCTAGCCTGGAAACTCTTGTTCTACTTTCTGTTGGGAAGTCAGTCTGAGGAGGTGAGTAAATCGTCTGTGTACCTCGGTAGGAGATTTGTGTAGGGTAGTGGAACTTGCTACCCGGAGCTATAGCCTTTTTCCCCTGATAGGCTTAGCGACGTGTTTCAATTTTGGACATGTTGGGCATGGTTAAATGTTTGTTATTTTTGTGTGGTGTCTGTGGACTGAGCAGTTGTCTCGGGGGCACGTCCTTGGCTTGGTGGAATTTGCCAGCATGCTGGGGAGTTCTATTTCCTTGCCAGCGGGCTACAGTGCGTAAATACCCACCGCAAATCTGCACGAAGACTAGGGTTGAGTTATTGTAGGTTTTGGGGAAGCTCCGTATCATCTCTTCTGTGGTGCTCAGGGTGATTGTCATTTCTCTGGTTGTGGTCTGATGTGCTCAGCAGAGGGGTTGAGCAAGATTACTTACTTATGACTATGGTGTCTCATGTATACAAGTTCATTCGCTTTCCATCAGAGGACCTGTTAGAATTATGTACTTAAGAACAGCTGTTGAAGATCGCTGAACACTACAAGCTTAAATGATTGAAATTAGTGAAATTCTGTTTCGTTGGAAGTGACTATGAATCGTTGGGAGTTGTAAAAATTAAGAAGGACCCTGATGTTCTTTTCGTTGGAGTTTGTAGCTGTTGGTCTTTTGTGCCATGTTCCTGAATGTTTACATGACTGACCATTGTTTCGGGTTTCGGGTTGTCATGTTCTATCTTTCCTGTCTGTTCCCTCCTGGTCTTGTGTTCTTCTTTCCTCTTAAATATTGCTTCCTATGCGCAAAGGTTGCTGAGGTCTGAGGAGGAGGAGGTTGGTTGGGGCAGGTGGAGGTGTGAACACATAACCCCTCACCAATTTGGGACGCAGCGGCCTGTGTCAATTTGGGACGCAGAGGCCTGTGTCAATTTGGGACGCAGAGGCCTGTGTCAATTTGGGACGCAGAGGCCTGTGTCAATTTGGGACGCGGGAGGCTGGTATGTTGTTCCGGGGTCCTTGTTGGTCCCCGGTTTTATGGGGGGGAATGTGACGACCCTCCCACTCTGTCTGCCGTATTCTGTCTTTGTTCTTGTTTCCTTATTAGGATGCCGGTGGGCGGAGTTGAGAGGGTCGTCAGCTACATGGGAAACACCTGGGCCAGGTGTCTCCCAGGATAAATAGACTCTCTCCATGCAGACACCCGTTGTAGATTGTGTTGTGGTTCTTGGTGGCCTTTTGTTTGTTTGCTTTGGCACCTTTCATCACCCTGCATTATCACATTCATGCATGCAAAACACTCACTTACACTACTGATTACTGATTACACACACCATTGGATATTTTCCTTAGTTGCTTTAGTTAATAAATATATATTTTGCTACTCCTTATCTCCACGTTGTCTCCCTTTGTTACAGGCTTTGAGCCGGTTCGTGACAGGGGGTTGATGCAGCCAAGGTCAGCATAGGAGCAGTTCTCTCTCAGCAGTTAGGGACACCTCCCAAATTACACCCATGTGGCTTCTTTTCCAAGAAACTGTCACCCGCTGGGAGGAACTATGATGTTGGGAACCGAGAG
Organism: Oncorhynchus gorbuscha; assembly: GCF_021184085.1. Classification (NCBI taxonomy): domain Eukaryota; kingdom Metazoa; phylum Chordata; class Actinopteri; order Salmoniformes; family Salmonidae; genus Oncorhynchus; species Oncorhynchus gorbuscha. The sequence continues at coordinate 59,303,357 of NC_060175.1, forward strand.
CTCCTCGCCATTAAGCTGGCTACCGAAGAGTGGCGCCACTGGTTGGAGGGAGCTCATCACCCATTCCTTGGCCTACCGACCACCGCAATTTGGAGTAGTTAAGAAGTGCTAAGAGGCTCAACCACAGACAGGCTCGCTGGGCACTCTTCTTTGCCCGATTCAACTTCACTGTCACCTATCTGCCTGACAAGGAATTATGTGAAGGCTGATTCCTTATCCCGTCTATTTGACTCCACTTCCTCTAACCCAGCTCCCGAGCCCATCCTGCCTCCATCTTGTGTCGTGGGACCCATACAGTGGGAAATCCAATCAGCCGTCCAAGAGGCCCTACGCCACGACCCAGCACCTCCCGGCACCCCTACATTCAAGACCTACGCTCCGACGTCTGTCAGACCCCAACTAATGCAGTGGTGCCATACCTCGCTGAGCTCTGGCCATCCCGGGATCACCTGGACCACGGAGCTACTGAAACGCAAGTTCTGGTGGTCATCCCTAACAGCAGACGTCCGAAATTACATTCTTTCTAGTTCCGTCTATGCATGGGCAAAGAGCCCTCGCCAACTACTGGTAAGCTCAAGCTTTTACCTACACCATAAAGACCATGGTCCCACATCGCCATGGATTTTCTCACTGATCTGCCAGACTCTTCGGGCTTCACTACTATTTTAGTGGTAGTGGACCGTTTCTCCAAGATGTGTCAACTCATCCCCGTTCCGCATCTACCTAATGCCATGGAAATGGCCGAGTGCATGTTCCAACAGGTGTTTCGTCTGTATGGGATCCTGGAAGACATCATTTCAGATCGGGGACCCCAGTTCGTCTCCAGGGTGTGGCGAGCCTTCTGCGACCGACTGGGGTCTCCATCAGCCTATCCTCCGGATACCATCCCCAAACCAATGGTCACACGGAACGGCCGAAACAGGAAATAGGGACGTACCTTTGCCAACACTGCACCCACCTACCACACAAGTGGAGACGCTATCTAGCCTGACCCGAATACACACAGAACTCCCTGGTGCTTTCCTTCCCATCTCACTCCTTTTTAGTGTGTCCTCGGATACCACCCCCGTGTTCCCATGGGAGAGTGCAGTTCCCCGTTCATTGGTCCCTTCAAAGTAACACACCGCATCAATCCTGTCACCTATCGTCTCCATTTTCCCCACCATTACCGGATCTCCTTATCCTTCCATGTGTTCTTTCTCAAGCCTGTGGGGTACAGCCCTCTCCATCCTCCAGTGGCACACCCTCTCCGTTTGACATCGGCAGTGCACCGGCTTATTCCATCCAAGCAGTCCTTGACTCCAAGCATCTTGGTGGTTGCATCCACTTCCTTGTGGATTGGGAGGGGTACGGACCCGAAGAACGGTCCTGGGTCCCCGCCCAGGACATCCTCAACCCAGCAATGATTCTGAGTTTCCACCGTAACCGTCCTGACCAAGGCCCCCTGTTCAGCTTCCTAGGCTGTCAAGAGCCACGCGTGGAGGGGGGGTACTGTATCGTCTGCTTCCAACTAACACTCTCAAACACGTAGATCCCCTGAATGTAGCTCACTGTCTAGATCCCAATCACCTGAATTCTGATCACCTGTTCACACACCTGTATGTCATTATCACACACTATTTAGTTCAGTTCTTTGCACCCCATCATTGTGAGGTGTTGTATGTTTTGTGACACACTTCTATTCGGAGCTCTGTTTTTCCTGTAATTTAATCCTCCCGTGTTTGATAGTTTTTGCCTGCCTCACTAACAACTCCTTTTGCCTGCCTGTACTTTAGCCTATCGGATTTCCTGTTATCAACCTATTGCCTGATCCCCCGGACAACGTTACTAGCCTTTTCCCTGCCTGTACTGGACCCCTGTGTATGACCTTCTGCTTGCCCCTGGACCCAGCTACCTGCCTCCTCCTGTGGTCCTTCACAATAAACACCTGCTGCACTCTGCGCTTGAAACCAGCTCTATGTCTCCCATCGTGTTCATTACAGTTACGTTTTTTTTAAATTAAAACACTCACTCCCTGAACTTGCTTACGGACTCTCAGCTCACATGTTACAGAATAACGCCTCACCTAAGGGAAGCATCAGGGAGTGTTTTTTGTTTTCGTTGTGAATGTCGTCAGGTCCGGGAGCCGCTACAGGCTCGCCTGCCTCAGCCGGCCCGACAGTTTTACCGCACCCCCAGCTGGAGACAGGTTCCTGCGCATCAGCAGGGGTGACCGGTCCGCTCCTGATCCCCGGATCATCCCTTTGGTTGGCATCCTGCGGCTGGTGCCGTAGGCGCCGGGGAGGGGTTACCAAACGTGACACTTGGTATTCAGGCCAAAGAGTCTTTAGGTGACTTTTGGCACATCCCGAATGGGCTGTCATTTGGGTTTTACTGAGGAGTTGCTTCCATCTGGCCACTCTACCATAAAGGCCTGATTGGTGGAGGTCTGCAGAGATTGTCCTTCTGGAAGATTCTCCCATCTCCACAGAGGAACTCTGCTCACTCTTTTTAAAACTTGAGACATCTGTGGGGCATTGTGTTGTGTGCAACAAAACAAATCAGCTCATGAAACATGGGACCAACATTTTACATTTTGCGTTTATATTTTTGTTCAGTGTATAATATGAAGGCCACAGCCTTCTCTGTCTGTTGCAACGGATTTTGCCAGAAATAGGACACAGCCTTCACATTGCATTAGGGCAAAAATATAAGTGTTTTGTGGGATGTAACCTCTATACTGTCATATAGCCAGAGTTGCTAAAAAATATATCTTTACCTCCCAATAGCCAATGTTTCACATTAAATCGCTATTGACACCCTGTCTGTGTCTTGCTTGTTTGCTATGTACATATAGCTTGCCTAAATTCTGCATGAAATCCTGAAAACAACATGAAATTGCTAGACTGCCTGTTGTGCCGTGCGTGCTTATCTTTGCAATAGATTACGGTTACAGTAGACAAATACGTTTCTTCGAACTGTCTTTCATGCAAGTGGTAGCAGAATCACTGAGTGAGTGAGCAGCAACTGAAAGGACTCGGTCTGGATGGACAAGAGGTAGTGGATCCTTATCATGCTCTGAAATCTCTTTCATTAGCTACAGAGAAAAAAAAATCCAGAACCGCAGAAACTCAGAAAAAGAAAAGCATTTGAAAATAAAACTAAAGATCAAAACTCATTCTGGGAATTATACCCCTCTCAGATAAACAGAAACTAGCGGATTTAGAAATAACAACTAAGCTTAAGCAGAATCCTCTAGACTTCCCCATCACAACAAATGAAATAAAAGATCAACTGAAAATGTAAAAATTAAAGACAGACTGAGCATCCCTAAGCTGGTGGACTGCTTAAATTATTTAAATGAATAATGGAAACTTGATGCTTCCCTGGACTCTGGAACGAAGGTCTAATTAACACCCACCTACAAAAAAGGAGCCAAATTCAACACTAATAAATAGTCTCTTCTTAACTGAATGCATTCAACTGAAAAGACCCCAATACTACAGTATGGTTGCAAAGTATAGGGCTGGGCGATATGGCCAAAACATCAGATCACAATATTTAAAAAAAATAATAATGGTATGACGGTAATTGACAGTATTTTATGTTTTTGAATGAATAAAATATCTAAATTCTAGTAGTTTATGACTCTAGGAAGACAACACAAATAAGGGATTTCAAATGGGGCTTTCTTCATTCTGATTGTGTTATGCAGTTCAATCCATTTTCTAGCAAGTTTATTTTCTAAGAACAGTTTGAATTGAGGTGTGTTACGCCTCATTCATTCACATAAAAAGTAGTCATTTTTACTTTTGCGGACCAATTAACTTTTTAGACATTTCTGACCCGGACAAAATTCCCCAAACACTTCCCATTTTTTTGTGCAGTTCTGCAGACATTTGCTCATCTCCTGTCCTGCACACACGTGTTCACATTTCCCGTATGTTGCCTGCATCGCAGTCATAGTTGTTTTCGTTACCAATAATAACTTGAAATGTGTACGTTTCTATCAAAGTAAGTGCCTTATTGCGTTATAATAGTTTCTGCATGTCGTGTTATGTCGTTTCTACTGTAGCAAAATGTTTTTGTGTACATTCCTTATAACCGTGGACACGCGAGGTGACGTTATTAATTTCATAACCTTTATGGTGTTATTCTCAATGCTTAGGTAGCTAGCTACATTCTATTAGCTCTGGAAAACAAATGCTAATTGCGTGAGAGAAGTAATTAGCATGTGTTGTATTTTGAAGCTACCCTGGCCTTATGACTCCCAAGTGGCGCAGCTGTCGAAGGCACAGCGTCTCAGTGCTAGAGGCGTCAAGACAGACACCCATGTTCAAAACCAGACTATGTTTCTATCAAAGTCAGTGCCTCACTAAGTTATAATAGTTCATGTTTGTCGTGTTCCACTGTAGCTCACTGTGTGTATGGAGCATAATATATTAGTATATATTCCTTATAACCTCAGACAGGCGAGGTAACGTTACTCATTTCATAACCTTTATGGTGTTGTATTCAATCGTGCTTATGTTGCTCGCTACATTCTATTAGCTCTGTAAACAATGCTAATTGCGTCAGAGACGTATTGGCTTGTTGTATTTTGAAGCTACCCTGGAAAAATCAAAATAATATCTTCTTATACCACTTGGTTGTTTTCTGAGTGCATTCCACAAAGCTGTTTATCATGTCAGCCTTATCCACTGCCCCGATTTTGAGGTTATAGTCAAGCACGCATTCTGGTTTGATTTTTCTCTCTCCCGTCAGGTGGTCCACCTTCCCTGTGTCCAACATGGTTGCTATACGGACAGTGGAAAGGACACAGATGTCTTGTTTGTCATGCCACTTTACTGCCAGCCGTTGGCATTTCTTATTTTGTATGCCAGGTCATTTAGGATGGCAGTAGCATTGTTGATGAAATGCAGCCATCGCAGCAGGAACTAGGAAGAAGTCTTGGGAAAATAGGGTGTCAAAGAAGGGAGTCGCAAACATAGGACCTGCGCTCCAGTATTCTCTTAGGGAGTTCTTCTTTACCATGAGAATGACTGTCACCAGGAAGGTATACATTTCTCTAATCGTGGTTGTCCTCCCCACTCCTGGCTGCTCTCTCTTCCCCTGTAGCTCCAAGGCATAGCGATTGGTCTCTGCTATGTCTCCCAACAGCTCCTCTGTCCGAAACAACTTAAAGCACTCTACCTCAGATGGAAATGGCAAGGGGTGTTGCACTCCAGACTGGGCCTCATCAAAGAAAACAGCAGGGCCAGGAGGGGTGAAATGGCTGGCAGCCTTCGAGCTACCACAGAACTTCTGTACTTCATCCACTGTCGGTCTGCCTCCATCACCACCAGCATCTTTAAAGGGAACTGGGACTTTGTCAGTGGACAAGGGGTCCTCAGATTCAGGGTTCTCCATTGTTGGGGGGAAGCTCCTCACTGTCACTGTCAGAATCTGATTCTGGACTTTCAGACTCATTGTCAGAATTTTTTTAAATCTCCAGAAGTTGTCTCCTTTTGAAAGACATTGTTAATGCTACAGCTTAGCTCACTAGGTACATACATAAACAACAACACTGAATGGCTGAGAGTGGGAGTAAGAGGTTACGCGATTGACTGCCTGCATGCGCCATTTGTATCAATAAATCACTATCAGATAATGTTTTGTGTGGTAATTATTGATATATTTACTGTTTTATTAACATGTTTTTCAATTACCGGTGATAAATCATGCATTCCGATTCTTGCATAGATTGTAATTTGCACATTGTGTGTAAAATACTTTTTTGAAGGTTGTACTGATTATGATGAGCTAAGCTAAGTCCAGCTATGAGTGGAGCCATGTTTGTTGACATACAATGCATTCTGGGTTTTGGATGTTATAGAAAGACGTTATAACAAAATGAGGTAAGGGTTCACTCATTTTTTGAGAACTTCAGGAAGTGAATGGTGGGATGTGAACGAAGGTAGACGACACACTCCTTCAACATGCATACTATAAACAGACCAAACTCATCTTGTCTTCTATTATCTTTGGTTTCTGTGAGGAAATGTGTGCACGCTGAAACTAATCATCGTTGGATTATTTTAGATTTCTAGAAAGTGTTTTACTCCATTATTTAGATCAATGGTGAGCTCACCCGTGATGTTATTAATTATACTTAGTAATTGCTATTAGCTAATTCATATTGTAGTTTATGTCAGCCGAGAGTTAGAAAATATGACCACTTGTGTTGCGTCAATCTTTCCTCAGTTAGCGCTCTGACAACTGTAGCCTACATTTTTCAGATTTGGATGATTGTGTTATGCTATAAATACTTCTGTGAATATCTGAACATTGCATCCCAAAATAAACTGCTCACATTCTGGACATAACTTTGTAAGGACTATGTTTGTGTAAATAGTTTGTCCAGCTCAAATGCTGATTGTTGCGTCATTCAAAACTGTCCGTTCTAAATAAGCGTTCTAATCACACGTGTGTGATTTTATGCTTCAGGGACCACTGTAGAACGAAAACACCCGTGTGATGGTATGCGTGAAAGGGTTAAATTCTCTGACAATAACTCGGGTGGACATTCCCGCAGTCAGGATGCCAATTGCAGGCTAACTCAAAACGTGAGACATCTGTGACATTGTGTTGTGTGACAAAACTGCACATTTTAGACTGGCCTTTTATTGTCCCCAGCACAAGGTGTACTTGTGTAATGATCATTCTGTTTATTCAACTTCTTGATATGCCACACCTGTCAGGTGGATGGATTATCTTGGCAATGAGAGAAATGCTCACAAACATGGATGTAAACAAATTTGTGCACAACATTTGTAGCTCAGTTGGTAGAGCATGGCGCTTGTAACGCCAGGGTAGTGGGTTCGATCCCCGGGACCACCCATATACGTAGAATGTATGCACACATGACTAAGTCGCTTTGGATAAAAGCGTCTGCTAAATGGCATATATTATTATTATATATTAGAAATAAGCATTTTGTGCATATGGAACATTTCTGGGATATTTTATTTCACCTCATGAATGTTAACAACACTTTACATGTTGCATTTAAATTTTTGTTCAGTATATGTTTTCCCCTTTCTCTAATGACCATTATTTAATTATTTAGTGTTATTCTTGCCAATGTCCAGTCTCTCGACAACAAGGTTGATGAAATCCGAGCAAGGGTGGCATTCCAGAGGGACATCAGAGACTGCAACGTTCTCTGCTTTACGGAGACATGGCTTACTGGGAAAACGCTATCCAGGGCGGTACAGCCAACGGGTTCTCCACGCATCGCGCCGACAGAAACAAACATCTATCTGGTAAGAAGAGTGGAGGGGGCGTATGCCTCATGACTAACGGGACATGGTGTGATGAAGGAAACATACAGGAACTCAAATCCTTCTGTTCACCTGATTTAGAATTCCTCACAATCAAATGTAGACCGCATTATCTTCCAAGAGAATTCTCTTCGATTATAATCACAGCCGTATATATCCCCCCCCAAGCAGACACATCGATGGCTCTGAACGAACTTTATTTAACTCTTTGCAAACTGGAAAACATTTATCCGGAGGCTGCATTTATTGTAGCTGGGGATTTTAACAAAGCCAATCTGAAAACAAGACTCCCTAAATTTTATCAGCATATCGATTGCGCAACCAGGGGTGGTAAAACCTTGGATCATTGTTACTCTAACTTCCGCGACGCATATAAGGCCCTGCCCCGCCCCCTTTCGGAAAAGCTGACCACGACTCCATTTTGCTGATCCCTGCCTACAGACAGAAATTAAAACAAGAGGCTCCCACGCTGAGGTCTGTCCAACGCTGGTCAGACCAAGCTGACTCTACACTCCAAGACTGCTTCCATCACGTGGACTGGGACATGTTTCGTATTGCGTCAGATGGGAATATTGACGAATACGCTGATTCGGTGTGCGAGTTCATTAGAACGTGCGTCGAAGATGTCGTTCCCATAGCAACGATAAAAACATTCCCTAACCAGAAACCGTGGATTGATGGCAGCATTCGCGTGAAACTGAAAGCGCGAACCACTGCTTTTAATCAGGGCAAGGTGTCTGGCAACATGACTGAATACAAACAGTGCAGCTATTCCCTCCGTAAGGCTATCAAACAAGCTAAGCGTCAGTACAGAGACAAAGTGGAATCTCAATTCAATGGCTCAGACACAAGAGGCATGTGGCAGGGTCTACAGTCAATCACGGACTACAAGATGAAATCCAGCCCAGTCACGGACCAGGATGTCTTGCTCCCAGGCAGACTAAATAACTTTTTTGCCCGCTTTGAGGACAATACAGTGCCACTGACACGGCCTGCAACGGAAACATGCAGTCTCTCCTTCACTGCAGTCGAGGTGAGTAAGACATTTAAACGTGTTAACCCTCGCAAGGCTGCAGGCCCAGACGGCATCCCCAGCCGCGCCCTCCGAGCATGCGCAGACTAGCTGGCCGGTGTGTTTACGGACATATTCAATCAATCCCTATACCAGTCTGCTGTTCCCACATGCTTCAAGAGGGCCACCATTGTTCCTGTTCCCAAGAAAGCTAAGGTAACTGAGCTAAACGACTACCGCCCCGTAGCACTCACTTCCGTCATCATGAAGTGCTTTGAGAGACTAGTCAAGGACCATATCACCTCCACCCTACCTGACACCCTAGACCCACTCCAATTTGCTTACCGCCCAAATAGGTCCACAGACGATGCAATCTCAACCACACTGCACACTGCCCTAACCCACCTGGACAAGAGGAATACCTATGTGAGAATGCTGTTCATCGACTACAGCTCGGCATTCAACACCATAGTACCCTCCAAGCTCGTCATCAAGCTCGAGACCCTGGGTCTCGACCCCGCCCTGTGCAACTGGGTACTGGACTTCCTGACGGGCCGCCCCAGGTGGTGAGGGTAGGCAACAACATCTCCTCCCCGCTGATCCTCAACACGGGGGCCCCACAAGGGTGCGTTCTGAGCCCTCTCCTGTACTCCCTGTTCACCCACGACTGCGTGGCCACGCACGCCTCCAACTCAATCATCAAGTTTGCGGACGACACAACAGTGGTAGGCTTGATTACCAACAACGACGAGACGGCCTACAGGGAGGAGGTGAGGGCCCTTGGAGTGTGGTGTCAGGAAAATAACCTCACACTCAACGTCAACAAAACTAAGGAGATGATTGTGGACTTCAGGAAACAGCAGAGGGAACACCCCCCCTATCCACATCGATGGAACAGTAGTGGAGAGGGTAGCTAGTTTTAAGTTCCTCGGCATACACATCACAGACAAACTGAATTGGTCCACTCACACTGACAGCGTCGTGAAGAAGGCGCAGCAGCGCCTATTCAACCTCAGGAGGCTGAAGAAATTCGGCTTGTCACCAAAAGCACTCACAAACTTCTACAGATGCACAATCGAGAGCATCCTGGCGGGCTGTATCACCGCCTGGTACGGCAACTGCTCCGCCCTCAACCGTAAGGCTCTCCAGAGGGTAGTGAGGACTGCACAACGCATCACCGGGGGCAAACTACCTGCCCTCCAGGACACCTACACCACCCGTTGTTACAGGAAGGCCATAGAGATCATCAAGGACATCAACCACCCGAACCACTGCCTGTTCACCCCGCTATCATCCAGAAGGCGAGGTCAGTACAGGTGCATCAAAGCTGGGACCGAGAGACTGAAAAACAGCTTCTATCTCAAGGCCATCAGACTGTTAAATAGCCACCACTAACATTGAGTGGCTGCTGCCAACACACTGTCATTGACACTGACCCAACTCCAGCCATTTTAATAATGGGAATTGATGGGAAATGATGTAAATATATCACTAGCCACTTTAAACAATGCTACCTTATATAATGTTACTTACCCTACATTATTCATCTCATATGCATATGTATATACTGTACTCTACAACATCGACTGCATCCTTATGTAACACATGTATCACTAGCCACTTTAACTATGCCACTTTGTTTACTTTGTCTACACACTCATCTCATATGTATATACTGTACTCGATACCATCTACTGTATGCTGCTCTGTACCATCACTCATTCATATATCCTTATGTACATGTTCCTTATCCCCTTACACTGTGTATAAGACAGTAGTTTTGGAATTGTTAGTTAGATTACTTGTTGGTTATTACTGCATTGTCGGAACTAGAAGCACAAGCATTTCGCTACACTCGCATTAACATCTGCTAACCATGTGTAGGTGACAAATAAAATTTGATTTGATTTGATTTGTTGGTCATCTCACTTTGCTTTAGCATCCGTGGCCTTGTCATTCATGCTATAATATCTTATCTGAATCTGAAAGAGAGAGAGAGAAAGAGAAGACCAAGAAAGAAACAGACAGAGAGATGAGAGATATAGAAGACTGACAGAGAAGACAGAAAGCACGAGAGAGACAGAGAGGTAGTAAAATAAATTGTCTGTACCTTCATAAAGCGAGCATAGTCAATGACATATGCATAGGCGCTGGTACCTGAAATGATCACCTTGGGTCGGAAGAGACGGGCAGTCACTTCCAGCTGGTTGTAGCCAGTGAGTCATATGGCAGGCTGGTGAGAGGGAGGAAAGGAGAGAGGGCAAGAGAGATGGAAGGCAAGTGTGAGAGATGGAGGGAGAAAGGGATGAACAAGTACACAAACACCTGTTAGAGACTGAAGCTTTACAGCTAAATGAGGGAGTGAGAAACCTATGCATACAGGCAGAATGCACTGAAAAGGTATACGTTTCTCCATATCGGTCGCATACAATTGTCATCAACCCCAAAGCTTTGCGCCCACAGCTTCTCTTGAGGATAGGGGGCAGAATTTTTACTTTTGGATAAATAGCGTGCCCAATTTCAACTTCCTGCTACTCATGCCAAGAATATAAGATATACATACCATTCATAGATTTGGATAGAAAACACTGAAGTTTCAAAAATGTTCGAATCATGTATAACAGAACTTATGTAGCAGGCAAAACCCCGAGAACTAACTGCTCAGATTTTGTTTTTCGTTCTCTGTTGACAACTTTGTCTGCCATTGGATATTTAATAGCAATCCATGTTCAGTTCCTACCGCTTCCACACGATGTCGCCAGTCTTTGGAATATGGTTGAAGTTATTCCTTTGTTTATTGAGGAAGTAGGCCAACTCGGAACTGGGGACACATTTGTGAGTTGCGCAAGACGTGAACAGCAGTGCTGCTTTGGTTTCGGTCCTGTATGGAATACAGATTGCCCCTTCTACAATTTGATCGATTATTAACGTTTAAAAATACCTAACATTTTATTACAAAAGTAGTTTGAAATATTTTGCCAAAGTTTATAGGCAACTTTTGAAATATTTTGTAGTGACGTTGTATTTTGGTAAGCTGTTTTTTTCTGGATCAAACGCGCTTTATAAATTGACATTTTCGATATATTTGGACGGAATTAATGTAACGGCGTTCTTCGTTTGTTGAAAGAGAGTCGGACCGAAATGCAGCGTGGTGGTTACTCATGTCTTTAATGAAACAATCGCGATACATGAAATAACTTATACAAATACAAAACAACAAATGGAACGTGAAACCTAATTACACCCTATCTGGTGAACACTACACAGAGACAGGAACAATCACCCACGAAATACACAGTGAAACCCAGGCTACCTAAATACGGTTCCCAATCAGAGACAACGAGAATCACCTGACTCGGATTGAGAACCGCCTCAGGCAGCCAACCTATGCTTACACCCCTACTCAGCCGCAATCCCAATGCCTACAAAACCCCAATACGAAACACAACATATTAAACCCATGTCACACCCTGGCCTGACCAAATAATTCACAAAAACACAAAATACTAAGACCAAGGCGTGACAATTAATCGAACAAAAGAACCAATTGTGATGTTTATGGAACATATTGGAGTGCCAACAAAAGAAGCTCGTCAAAGGTAATGCATATTTTATATTTTATTTCAGCGTTTTGTGTAGCGCCTGCTACGCTAGCTCTTTTGTTTACTACTGGTGCAGATGGGTGCATGCTATCAGATAATAGTTTCTAATGCTTTCGCCGAAAAGCATTTTTAAAATCTGACATTTTGGCTGGATTCACAACGAGTGTAGCTTTAATTGAGTATCTTACATGCGTGATTTAATGAAAGTTTGAATTTTATAGCATTTTATTTGAATCTGGTGCTCTGCATTTCCTCTGGCAATTGGCAAGTTGAGACGCTATCGTCTCCCTATCCTCAAGAGGTTATTAAGGACAGGGAAACCTGCTTTATTCAGACAGAGGAAAAATCTCCCATCTCTAGATCCCTCCTCACTCCATCAAGGTGGTCTCACACACACCGCCCCTCACTACATCAAGGTAAAGATCATTTTGAGGATGGAGGACAGAGAGAATAGGACAAAGTGGTGTGAGTGAGAGAGTAGGATAGAGTGGTCCCCGCCGGCCGGCATGTTGATTTCCTATTATCTCTCCTACAGTGGGGGCCTGCCCATTCATCCATCACACAGACACACGCAGAGGAGAGGAGACACACACACCATTGATCACATCCCCATCACAACACACACAGATAGGCACACACACACCCAAACTTTGCAAACACACACACACACACGCACACACACCAAAGCCTTGATCAGCACAACACACTACATTGATCACCTGCAGAGATTCCCCTAAGATTTTTTTCAGCAGAGATGGCAAAGGTAACACCACTGCACTTAGGGAGATGAGGAACAAGCAGTGGCTGTGGGTCTCATTCGCGCCCCTGCTCGCTCTGTTTGCTACAACAGACAAACAGAAAACACAGGTATAAGTACCCAGGGGATAATGGGGAAGGTGGGCGACACCTGGAGGAGGGTTGAGACAAGCACAAGGACAGGTGAAACAAGATCAGGGCGTGACACAGGGACTTGGTGAGAGAGATCGAGAAAGTGAGATCGAGAAAGCTCCCGCTCAGCCCAGTCAAAACTGTTCGCTGCGCTGGCCCCCCCAATGGTGGAACAAACTCCCTCACGACGCCAGGACAGCGGAGTCAATCACCACCTTCCGGAGACACCTGAAACCCCACCTCTTTAAGGAATACCTAGGATAGGATAAGTAATCCCTCTCACCCCCCCCCCCCTTTAAGATTTAGATGCACTATTGTAAAGTGACTGTTCCACTGGATGTCATAAGGTGAATGCACCAATTTGTAAGTCGCTCTGGATAAGAGCGTCTGCTAAATGACTTAAATGTAAATGTAAATGTAAGATAGAAATGGAGACAGAGATATAGTATGAGATAATGTAGCAACAGTCATCAAAATTGTTAAAAGCTTGAAAATATCATTCTGGTAAATGCAATAGTTGGATACAAATACTCCAAACATTTGGGAAAAAATGTATCCATCATATATTGACTAAATTATAACTAGAGATGCACGATATATCGGTGAAGGTATCAGAATCGGTCGATATTAGCTAAAAATGCCAACATCGGGCCAATGTCTAGTTTAACGCCGATGTGCAAAACCGATGTCAAAGCTGACGTGCATACCTATTTAACGTAGGTACATGATGTAATGTCGCCACGTAAAATGTTGCGCTACACGTGCAACACAGCATTCCTAACCTAGCCCACAATGTCTGCTGTGTGGATCGAGCAGTTAACAAGTCGAACTGACATTTCAACGGCATTTGAGAACATGTTTGATACTTGGAAACATGAACACACTAGCTAGCTCCATTCGAACAACTGACTCGAGAAATAAGCTCATCAACTGCGCCTGCAGCGACCTGATACCCTCTGTCATGGCATTGAAATGCCTGCTCAACAAAACTGCCGACACAGGCTGTGAACAAGCGATTCGGTGGCATTCTCTCTTTACTGTCACCACCATGCTCGATGCTATGTACAAGGACTGCTACTTCGATGCACTCAAGAAACAGGGTTTATGTGAAATGTTACATACATAGCACTTAGGAAGAGAGGCCACAGACAGACAGAGCTGAAACTTCACTGCTTGACATGTATGATGAAATCCTGGTAGAGAATGACACGATTGAACAAATGAACAATGAAACAGCACAGCAAGTAGGTGAAAGTAATAGGTTTTGATTTTGTTTTACTGGTAATGGGGACACATGTAAATGACAACAAAATAACTTTTTGGTCAGTGTGGTGTGTATGTGTGTGTAACCTTTATTTAACTAGTCAAGTCAGTTAAGAACAAATTATTATTTACAATGACGGCCTACACCGACCAATCCCAGACAACACTGGGCCAATTGTGTGCCGCCCTATGGGACTCCCAATCATGGCCAGATGTGATACAGCATGGAATCGAACCAGGGACTATAGTGACGCCTCTTGCACTGAGATGCAGTACCTTAGGCTGCTGCGTCCATGTGTGTGTGTTAACTATTTAACGATTTAACTGTACTAGAATGGCCGCTGAAATGTTAAATATCGGTATAGTTTTTTTGGCAAGCAAAATATTGGATATCGGTATCGGACAAAATTGTCATATCGGTGCATCACTAATTATAACATATACAACGTTGGCATGGACAAATGATTAATGGAGTTCAGGCAATTTGGTGGGAATTTAGGTAATCAATTTATTGTAAAATGTCACCATTTTTATTATGCACTCATTTACAGTACCAGTCATTTGAACACACCTACTCATTCCAGGGTTTTTCTTTATTTTTACATTGTGTACATAATAGTAAAGATATCAAAACTAGGAAATAACACATTTGGAATAGTGTAGTAACAAACAAAGGGTGGTGGTATACAGAAGATAGGCCTATTTGGTAAAATACAGAGTCTATATTATGGCAAGAACATCTCAAATAAGCAAAGAGAAACGACAAGCCATCATTACTTTAAGACATGAAGGTTAGTCAATCCGGAAAATTTAAAGAATTTTCAAGTTTCTTCAAGTGCAGTCACAAAACCCATCAAGTGCAATGATGAAACTGGCTCTCATGAGGACCGCCACAGGAAAGGAACACCCAGAGTTACCTCTGCTGTAGAGTTAACTGCACCTCAGATTGCGGCCCAAATAATTACTTTACATTGTTCAAGTGACAGACACATCTCAACATCAACTGGAGACTGCGTGAATCAGGCCTTCGTGGTCGAATTGTTGTAAAGAAACCACTACTAAAGGACACCAATAATAAGAAGAGCCTTGCTTGGGCCAAGCAATGTAGATTAGACCGGTGGAATTCTGTCCTGTGCGTCCAAATGTGATGCGTCCAAATGTGCAATTCTTTGGTTACAACTGCCGTGTCTTTGTGAGATGCAGAATAGGTGAGCGGATGATCTTTGCATGTGTGGTTCCCACCGTGAAGCATGGAGGAGGAGGTGTGAAAGTGTGAGGGTGCTTCACTGGTGACTTAATCAGCATGGCTACCACAGCATTCTGCAGCGATACGCCATCCCATCTGGTTTGTGTTTTGTGGGACTATCATTTGTTTTTCAACAGGACAATGACCCAACACACCTACAGTAAAGTGTAAGGGCTATTTGACCAAGAAGGAGAGTGATGGAGTGTTGCATCAGATGGTCTGGCCTCCACAATCAACGATCTCAACCAAATTTAGATAGTTTGGGATAAGTTGGACCACAGAGTGAAAGAAAAGCAGCCAACAAGTGCTCAGCATATGTGGGAAATCCTTCAAGACTGATGGAAAAGCATTCCAGGTGAAGCTGGTTTGGAGAATGCCAAGAGTATGCAAAGCTGTTATCAAGGCAAAGGGTTGGTACTTTGAAGAATCAAAAGTATGCCTTGCAAAAATCACTGGTTGGAGTCTTATATCTCCCTCACTAACTTTAAGCATCAGCTGTTTTTTAAATGTTTGCAAATGTATTAAAATACAAAACTGAAATATCACATTTACGTTATTATTCAGTATTTTGTTGAAGCACCTTGGGTATGACGCTACAAGCTTGGCACACCTGTATTTGGGGATTTTCTCCAATTCTTCTCTGCAGATCCTCTCAAACGCTGTCAGGTGGGATGGGGAGTGTCGCTGCACAGCTATTTTCAGGTCTCTCCAGAGATGCTTGATCGGGTTCAAGTCAGGGCTCTGGCTAGGCCACAAAGACACTCAGAGACTTGTCCGAAGCCGCTCCTGCATTGTCTTGGCTGTGTGCTTAGGGTCATTGTCTTGTTGGAAGGTGAACTTTCTCCCGTCTGAGGTCCTGAGTGCTCTGGAGCAGGTTTTCATCAATGATCTCTTTGTACTTTGCTCCATTCATCTTTCCCCTCGATCCTGACTAGTCTCCCAGTCCCTGCCGATGAAAAACATTCCCACAGATGGATGCTGCCACCACCATACTTTACAGTAGGGATGGTGCCAGATTTCCACCAGATGTGACGCTTAGCATTCAGGCCAAAGAGTTCAATCTTGGTTTTGTCAGAGAAGAGAATCTTGTTTCTCATGTTCTGAGAGTCCTTTAGGTGCCTTTTTGGCAAACTCCAAGCGAGCTGTCATGTGCCTTTTACTGAGGAGTGGCTTCCGTCTGGCCACTCTACCATAAAGGCCTGTTTGGTGGAGTGCTGCAGAGATAGATGGTTGTCTTTCTGGAAGTTTCTCCCATTTCAACCAAACTCTGGAGCTCTGTCAGAGACCATCAGGTTCTTGGTCACCAAGGCCCTTCTCCCCCGATTGCTCACTTTGGACGGTCGGCCAGCTGTAGGGAGAGACTCGGTGGTTCCAAACTTCTTTAATTTAAGAAAGATGAAGGCCACTGTGTTCTTGGGGACCTTCAATGCTACAGAAATGTTTTTGTACCCTTCCCAAGATCTGTGCCTTGACACAATCCTGTCTCGGAGCTCTGTGGTCAATTAATTCGACCTCATGGCTTGGTTTTTGCTCTGACATGTTCATGGGAATTGGGTGAAAAGGTGTGTAGTAGGTGTGTGTGTTTGGGTGTGCGTGTGTAGGAGGTGGGAGAGGACCAGAGGACAGAGTATATTCTGTCCATCTGTTAGTCATTCAACCTGACAATTCCAGTAATTTCATTTCATTACGTAGTAAATGCAGTGGACCGTCTGGGGACTGAAATAATGGAGAGGGAGAAACATAATTCCTGCCAAAAATGTGAAAAACACAAATAATTAACAACAAAAAAACTGCTTTACACCACTGATCTGTTACCTCAACTAGTGCCTAGTCCTGCAGTATCCGCAGTCTTGCCTCCTGCCTGGGTACCCCTCTGAGAACTTGTTGTTGATGCAGGATCCCTGGACCTCGAGAGCAGCCAGTCTGCAGAAGTTCTGTAGGGAGGAGAGAAAAACCTGAAGAAACATGTACGTTGGGATCAGATCAATGCAGGAGACAGAAGGACAAGACCTTGTTAAATTCAAAACTGCTAAGTGATTAGCAGAAATCTCCCCTGGAGCCCGTAGCAATCATTACACTATCGAACCCAGTCTTCATACACTTATCTACAACAACAACAAAAGGAAAAGGGCGAAAAAGCACAACCACTTCTATAAGCGGTGGCAATGTTTCTCATCCTATTCAACTGGCTCGGTTGCCCCCCGCCTAAGAGAGCTTGGGTTCCATTGACAGTTTTGGTGGTAGAGGGCCTGGATAATACTTTGTTCGCCTTTGGGCCGCGCATGGAAAATAAAGTAGGGGGAAGACTAAGCGGTGGTAATGCACCGTGTAACGTTTAATCAGAATTCTGAACACCCTCACAGTTTTTTGCCAGTGGTGCTAGTGGGGAATCCTAGGCCTGCTATAACCACCATAACTACAGTGTCAGTTCCCACCCATGGAGAGCGAGGGGACTGTAAGCACTATTCACAGTGTCATGGAGGTGACAGGGGACAGACAGGCACCTCAGTGTGGCATTCTGACACTCCCAGCCCAGATTATCACAGCGCCTGTCGGGTGTCAGGCCACGCTCTGCCACACACACACTCGCTGATACACACACGTCTGGCACAGGGGCCTCCCTATAGGGTTGTATGCTAATGCCTCTCAGACCTCCACTAGAGAAGGATATGAGCGATAACATAAAGGCTCAGGTAATAGCTTAGACGCACACACACACAGATTTCTGCTGTGTGCGTGTGCGTGTGCCATGCTGAGAAACATCCCCATTCCTCACATTAGACTTGGAAATGCAATCGCTGCCTGCGTGTTGTCCTTTTAAAACAAGCAAGGCAAGCGGAGTAGCAGCAAGCTGAGCTAGTGGCACCTCAACCAGGACGCCTTGGCTGTAGCCAGCCTGCCGAGAGGAGGCGAGGGTGTGTGTGTTTCAGAGGAGAGAAAGAGGGCGGTATGAAGATATCAGCTTTATCTCAGACTAAAGTGGGCCAGTTTTGTGTTGAGAGGAAGCTGATATACTCCACTAAGCAGGACTTGCAGGGCTGGAAGGAAGGAAGGAGGGAGGAATTGAGGGAGGAGGAGAGAGGATGAGGAACTTCACAGGATATAAAGGACCCGTGTGTTACGAATTTCCCTGCCGAGGGCGCTGTAGGACTATTTACCAGCGTGTGTTTGTTTATGTCTGGCTGGCGCCGCGTAGTTTACCTCTCCCCCTCACTTGAGAGATATCGATCCCCTCCAGCTTGTTGCTTCAGCCAATCGGACTCTCCCCATGCATCCACACACTGTTCATGCACTGGTCATGCATGCTCGCTAGCACTGCACTGGCCGGACAGATCCATGGCAAGGCTATAAATACAGCCAGGGCCTGGACGGTGATAATCCAGTCTCAGAACGTGGGTGGACTTATGTGCATGTTGTTACTGTTGTTTAGCTTGGCTATACTGTACCTCTGTCATAATTATTTAGCAATTACTATGTTAAGTATGTATGCCATCTCATTGGCTTGTAGCTCTGCTTTAGGTTATTTACTGTCATGTAAATAGTCCTTTCTTGCACTGCTGTCATTTATTACTATCAGCAACCATTGCTAACATTACCACTGTGTAATACATGCTTATTACCTTAGAAACAGTCCTTACCTGTTGGGCTATTGCTGTTCTGTTCCATTTCTATCCACTGTTGTGTTCTATTTGATATGCGTACATTCATCCTGCTCTATTCATCACACTCTAACATCAAGGCGGTGGCCCGTTCCTGTAGGTTCATGCTCTACAACATCCGCAGAGTACGACCCTGCCTCACACAGGAAGCGGCGCAGGTCCTAATCCAGGCACTTGTCATCTCCCGTCTGGATTACTGCAACTCGCTGTTGGCTGGGCTCCCTGCCTGTGCCATTAAACCCCTACAACTCATCCAGAACGCCGCAGCCCGTCTAGTGTTCAACCTTCCCAAGTTCTCTCACGTCACCCCGCTCCTCCGCTCTCTCCACTGGCTTCCAGTAGAAGCTCGCATCCGCTACAAGACCATGGTGCTTGCCTACGGAGCTGTGAGGGGAACGGCACCTCAGTACCTCCAGGCTCTGATCAGGCCCTACACCCAAATAAGGGCACTGCGTTCATCCACCTCTGGCCTGCTCGCCTCCCTACCACTGAGGAAGTACAGTTCCCGCTCAGCTCAGTCAAAACTGTTCGCTGCTCTGGCTCCCCAATGGTGGAACAAACTCCCTCACGACGCCAGGACAGCGGAGTCAATCACCACCTTCCGGAGACACCTGAAACCCCACCTCTTTAAGGAATACCTAGGATAGGATAAAGTAATCCTTCTCACCCCCTCCCCCCTTAAAATATTTAGATGCACTATTGTAAAGTGGTTGTTCCACTGGATGTCATAAGGTGAATGCACCAATTTGTAAGTCGCTCTGGATAAGAGCGTCTGCTAAATGACTTAAATGTAAATGTGTGTATTCCTTTCATTTCAGTATTACAGATCCATACCCATGTACATCTCTTGCTCTCTCTGTGTGTGTGTGTGTGTTTGAATGAAGTTTCCTGTGTGTATTAACTCTTGCGCTCCCTTATTACCCTCTAACCGGGGGCGGTGTCAGTGGGTCACAGACCAGCAAACACAGAGTTGGGTCACGTCCTTTCATCATGTGTCTTTGTTTGAATAGTAAAAAAAATATCCTGGTTCCTTCAAATGTTTATGGAATGGAAACAAAAAAATGCACTGATTTATCTAATGATGTGTACAGTGTTTCCCCCAATTTTTTCATTTTTGGCTAAGGCAATGGAAGGGAGGGGGGATGGGGTTGGGTGCCTGGCTTAAATCGTCCAGAAATTGGAGGCAGAGAAATGTGCTGTTATTCAGGTAATTTCCTGCAATTCTATTAATTTTTACATGGAGCTAAGAGAATTTTGCAGTGTGCAAGCTAATTTCTTACAATTCCAAGCATTTTGCCATGGCTAATTCTGTGTTCTTCTGCTCAAACATTATAACAAAACCAATGGGGACCCCAAACGGGGAAATTGGGCATGTACCCTGCGTGCTCCGTTAAGGTAGCCATGCCAAAAACAGCGAATAAACTAGTGACCCAAGCAGTGACGGAGTTCTTCTAAAAGAGCCCATATCATTGAAACCAACCTTAGTCACTGTGTTGCTTTAGGGAAGGTTTTCGAGACTAGCGTTTAGACAGGCAGCCCAGTTCTGATATCTGAGAAAGATCTGATGTAACAAGGTCAGATGTGATTTTGTCAAAAAAACAATTAGTGGAAAAAAGATCAGAATTGGGCTGCCTGTGTGAACGTCTGTTAATGATCAGGATCTGGGGTCATATGTAGGCTATCAAGTGTATCTTTGTCCATGTAATTGTATTCATTGTGATCTAAAAGGCTAAACTGATCCTAAATCAGCACTCCTACACTGAGACTTTTGGTACATACAGCCACTGATTGAAAGTGAATGGGATTAGGCCTAAGTGTGTCTTGTAATTACTAAACTGACAGTGCCAGCCTGACAGCTCAGTTTACCTCTGAAGCGGTGAGATGCACTGTCTGTCCTCTTTCCGCAGCAGGCCCCACATCTCAGGGTCCTCCTGGGCCAGACTGTCCTGCCCTGTCCATGGGCCTTGTGTTCCGTATTACTGGTAGCGGCATGCTGATCCCTCCTTGCCCCCACGCTGCAGAGAGCCACCGGGGCACGGTTGGCACAGCAGCTGGAAGAGGGGAGAGAGAGGACACAGGGACAGAGAGAGGTTATTCATGGGTCCATAATACAAAGACAACTAGGTCGTGTTCACTTGGTGCCTTGGGATCAAAACGTTTGGAAACGGAGGATGTATTGGCATGCAGGATTAGCAATTGCCCAGCAGCACATAGCTCTTCCACAAATCTCAATAAAATGAAGACAACAGTGGTAGCATGGCATGTTGTTATGTACATTCATATGATTACTAAAGCTATCATAAAACCCAACAGGATTATGAATAGTTGTTAGCGTTGTAAAATTTAAGTGAATTCCAGAAATTCTGGTTTGGAGGTTCAAGTTACAGGAATTATTCAAACCTAGTTGGCGTAGTTGGCAGTGCTTGCACATCACCAGCTCTTGGCTGTAAATGGATGTGTTGGAGATACATAAGAAGCTAGAAGTGTGCCAGAGACTGTGACTACATAATCAAATTGGCTTCTTGGGAACTTACTTGTGTCTTGTGAAAAAGAGACACATGGAGTGTGTTCTCACTATCATTTAAACAATTAATACATTTGAAACCATGTTCAAACTTCAAACGCATGAAGTATAAAAATAGAATCTTATGTCTCCCTCTCATGCAGTCCAATATGTAATGAAAAACAGTCAGCTGGGTGTTTGTCAGATATCAATAATCAGCGTGGTTTTTCAATTATGTCTATCAGCAGTACTGAGAGGAGGGCACTAGCTGGCTCCTTGACTGCCCAATGTACCAGACCCAGTATAGCACATATTCAGCACTTCCTCTTATCTAATCTCAGCTAGCTCAGTATGCCTAGCGGCTCCATACTATGTTCCATACTGCTGCTGCTCACTACTGGATATTGTGGGTGCAGTGCATAGAGTCCACACAGTTTAAGATTCCCTCTTTCACACATTTAACATAGGCCTATTCCTATTAGATCCCTTGGGAATGATGTCTTCTGACCTCAATGGAACTTTCCTGGTTATATTAAAAGTTCGATCCTGTTCTGGGCCCGGTTTTGCGATAGCGATGGAATTTATACTTACAAGTGTTTTATCGATGAATCTTTCCTACAATGGCCAAAGATGTAACATGTGTTTCCTAAAACACCACGCAGAGACAATGTTTACATAAGTGCGTCGTTGAGGCATGAGTTGATACTGATAGGATCGAAAAGGCAGCACTGCTCAAGGAGTAGCTTCATCCATTAAAATCTTCATTAACATTAGAACAGATCAGCTCCTAGAAAGATATTGGTCGCGTTCCCCTGCTCAAACATTGCATGCATCAACCAATGGTTACATGCCACGTCATCAACTGTGTCATCGACTGACAGATTTCTTTAACATATGTGGTTAGCTGACACGTAAAATACCTAACAAGTCGTAAGTTTTGGCAGGCGTCAGTAAGCAACGCCTAGGCAGAGAAACGAGCCCATTATCACCTATGGCTGCAAATATTGAGTATGTTTACATGCACACTAATAATTCAATATTAAACTGATTACGGCAGTAGGCCACGTCTGGAAATACTCATGTAAACACCTTACTCTGCTCATTGTAATCAGCGTAAGGTCAAAATCAAAATAAGCATACACCGATTAAAACACCTGGTTTTCTGAGGAATCTTTCGAATTAATAAGGACACGTAAAAAGTTGAATCAGTGTTCCAGCGGTGTGTATTTGTTCTGCGCATGTGCCAGCACCAGTAGCGCAAGGCTCCCTCTTACATGCGAGTGAAGGGAGTTTAAAAAACTGGAAGTTTTAAAAATATTTGTAAGATGCTAAAACTTCATGTCTGAACTCAAAAATAACATGGTCACTGTGGTAGACTGGGGCGAATCCCACTGCTGACAACATGTGAGAGAGCTGGTCTACTCTAACACTTAAAATGGCATAAAAGGTCAAATGCAGCCGTTTTATCTCAATTTTAAATCATTTCTGGGTGACAATTAAGTACCTTACTGTGATTGTTTTCAATTAAAATGGTCCAAAATAAGCAGAAATCACTTCTTAGTAGTGATGTTACGTTTGATAACGGAGCCCAGAAACCATGCATTGAAATCACTAAGCAGTGCACTTCGAAGGAGTGTGCCGATGCTTGTATTCACTTTGTCAGAAGCACGTCATCAATGACGTCCGAACATTGTGTCGTTGAACAACAACCTAAATAATGTAATGAACCTATTTGACACAATTGGATGCAAAACCTCTGATTCAGGAAGCTTCATTTACCCAGCACTACTTCTTAGCAAAGGCCAATTTCTCAAGCAAGAATTTTGCTAGGACTGTCTGGGAGAGGTCTGAGTAAGGAGGAGAAAACTGAAAACTAGCTGGCATAGTGGTTTGGAACTCTTTTATATTGATTTATTAACTAATTTAGGTCAAAACTCCATCCCACAAAACAGGCTGAAATTTCAGGTGGTTTCTTTCAAACAGCTCTTACACTAAAAGGGCAATATCAACATTTTCCAGTATTATTCCAACCTCATTGTGGAAATACAGTATATATAATACACAGGAAAATGACTGACTGCACAGGGCCTTTAAAAACAGTAATTAATGACAAAAAACCATTGGCACTAAAAAACATCACCTTGCTTGAAGAACCTCCAATTTTGCTAAAATCAGGTGCACCTGTGTCAGTTTACCCAATGAAATGAAACAACCAATCAGAACACAGAAACGATTGACAAGACATTTTGGGTGTGTGCTATTGCCAATCAGCTCAGGCTATGGAATATCCTGCTGTTGGAAATGAAATAACCAAACATTACTTGCTTCCACAGTTAAATAAGTTACGTTAAAATTTGTCTTTAGTCCAAGTGAAGGTCTCTCCTTTACACTTTCCCTTCACCCTCCTGTATACTCAGTCTCTCCCTACACAGCTAATTAGGGGGATAGTATTCACATACTGTACATGTAAGGGGGGTGGAAGATGTTTGTTGTGTGCTTTAAGATTTCCCAGTCTTGTATAGTCAGACGATGTTGTCTTAACACAGAGTAGACCGAGCTATGGCCTCAGTTTGTGTACCTACAAAAGTGCTGAGTTGTTACAATCTTTGCAGAGGAGGGTGCAAACTAAATAAATAGCTCATCACCATTTTTTAAATAGCAGGACTAGCCTAATAATTAGGGATGTAACGTTTCACCGATAAGCATCTGTCCCCAGTTCAAATGTTTAAGGCTGAATACCAAATCGCACCCTTCTTGTCGCCCATCCACTTCCGCGTTCACGTGCACCTCTACGATTTGCACAAATTCCCCAAAGCTGAGGGAGTAAAAATGATAGAGTGTAGGGGCTAATTAGCCCCTCCGGTAAATACTTCGACTGAGCCTGCAACACTGCTGGCTTCATAGCAGAGTGGAATCTGGCAAGGCACCACGTTCTTGGAGTTTGCTCAATTTCACACAAAAGAATGGAGAGGCATGCCTAATTATATGACACGTGCATTTGTTTGTCTGATGTTGTAAAAGATGTTTAACTGTTTAACCAATGTTTATATTTTGTAAAACAAATGTCATAAATTGCCTCATTCAAGTCACAAGTGTGTCGCGAAGATGACGGGTTTATTGATCCTCTCCCCCACTCTCTGGAAGTCACCCTCGGGGTTTCGTCCGCAACACGTGACACCAGAGGGCCCTCCAAGCGAGTTAGTAGGGGCGAGGCGGTGGTTTGGGATTCACGGTAAGAAACGAGTGCGTCGGCTGTCAGAAAATCGATTCAAACATTACGAATCATCGGTGCACTACATTTTTGGGCTGATATTACTTTCTACCTATGGCGTCCTTTTCTGTCTCACATTTCGAAGTCGCAGGGGGGCATGTCGAGAACGGCGCGGGTGGAAAGAATTGAAAGTTCAGATAAAACATTGAGGGAGCAGAGGATGTTGAGGAGCTGAAAGAGAGTTAAGAGCTCATACAAAAATGCCAGAAAGTGGGATTGAGCGCAATAAATTAAGTGTTGAGCACTGCTCACGGTATACTATTTAAGGAACATATCACCTCCACCTTACCTGACATTCTTTTGATAGAATGCCTCCGGAGGAGGAGATGGCTTCTGTTTTACGAGCTCCTAACCAATTGTGTGCTATTGTGTGTTTTTTACATTATTTTGTGCAGAATGTTTCTGCCACCGTCTCTTGAGACCGAAAAGGTGATTCTGGATATCAGAACAGCCATTACTCACCTCATACTGGACAAAGATTTTTCTTTAACAGGTCGGACGCAAATGATTTACTTCAGACGCAGGACATGGCCCAAATCCCCAACATTCGCAGGAAGAAGAGACGAAGATATAGGGGATGTAGGTCGGGGTGCCTTATATGGATCCGACAGCAAGTGGGTAATCTGCCTCTTCCATCTGTCCTATTAGCCAACGTGAAATCATTGGATTTTTAAACTGGATGAGCTCCGATAAAGACTATCCTAACAACGGGACATTAAAAACTGTAATATCTTATGTTTCACTGAAGTCGTGGCTGAACAACAACATGGGTAACATACAGCTGGCTGGGTTTTCCGTGCATCGGCAAGCTACAACAGCTCCCTCCGGTAGGCAAGTAGTGGCAGTCTATCTATTTGTCAATAACAGCTGGTGCACGAAATCTAATATTAAGGAAGCCTCTGGGTTTTGCTTGCCTGAGGTAAAATATCTTATAAGCTGTAGACCACCCTATTTACCAAGAGAGTTTTCCATCTATATTTTTCATAGCTGTCTATTTACCACCACAAACCAAAGCTGGAACAAAGACAGCACTCAACAAGCTACTGTGTATATAAGGCCATAAGCAAACAAGGAAATGCTCCCCCAGAGGAGCACAACTTCTAGTAGTCGGGGACTTCAATGCAGGGAAACTTAATTCTGTTTCAACTCATTTCTACCAGCATGTTACATGTACAACCAGAGGAGTCAAAAAACCTCTCTCTTCCTTGTCCTCCATTTGGAAAATCTGACCATAACTCTATCCTCCTGATTCCTGCTTACAAGCAAAAACTAAAGCAGGGAGTACAAGTGAGTCCCTCAATATGGAAGTGGTCAGATGAAACAGATGCTAAGCTACAGGAGTGTTTTAATGGCACAAACTGGACTATGTTCCGGGATTCTTCCGATGGCATTGAGGAAAACACCACATCAGTCACTGGCTTCATCAATAAGTGCATCGATGACATCATCCCCACATTGACCGTATGTACATACCCCAACCAGAAGCCATGGATTACAGGCAACATCCGCACTGAGCTAAAGAGTAGAGCTGCCGCTTCAAAGAGCGGGACTAAACCGGACGCTAATAAAAAAAATCCTGTTATGCCCTCTGATGAACCGTCAAACAGGCAAAGCATCAATACAGGACTAAGATCGAATCATACTACACCAGCTCCGACACTCGTCGGATGTGGCAGGGCTTGCAAACCATTACAGACTACAAAGGAAAGCACAGCCGAGAGCTGCCCAGTGACACGAGCCTACCAGACGGGCTAAATTACTTCTATGTTCGCATCGAGGCAAATAATATTGAAACATGCATGAGAGCACCAGCTTTTCTGGACGAATGTTTGATCACGCTCTCCGTAACCGATATGAGTAAGACCTTTAAACAGGTCAACATTCTGCAGGGCGTGACCAACTGGAAAGTGTCTTCACCAACATTTTCAACCTGTCCCTAACCGAGTCTGTAATACCAACATGTTTCAAGCAGACCACCATAGTCCCTGTGCCGAAGAACACCAAGGTAACCTGCCTAAATGACTACCGACCCTTAGCACTCACATCTGTAGCCATGAAGTGCTTTGAAAGGCTGATCATGGCTCACATCCACACCATCATCCCAGAAACCCTAGACCCACTCCAATTTGCATACCGCCCCAACAGATCCACAGATGACGCAATCTCCATTGCACTCCACTGCCCTTTCCCACCTGCACAAAAGGAACACCTGCATGAGAATGCTATTCATTGACTACAGCTCAGTGTAAAACACCATAGTGCCCTCAAAGCTCATCACTAAGCTAAGGACCCTGGGAGTAAACACCTCCCTCTGCAACTGTATCCTGGACTTCCTGACGGGCTGCCCCCAGGTGGTAAGGGTAGGTAACAACACATCTGCCACACTGATCCTCAACACGGGGGCCCCTCAGGGTGCGTGTTCAGTCCCCTCCTGTACTCCATATTCACCCATGACTGCACGGCCAAGCGTGACTCCAACACCATCATTAAGTTTGCCCACAACGCAACCGTGGTAGGCTTGATGACCAACAATGATGAGGCAGCCTATATGGAGGAGGTCAAGAGACCTGGCAGTGTGGAACCAAGAGAACAACCTTGTCCTCAACATGATCAAGACAAAGGAGATGATCGTGAACTACAGGAAATTGACGTCCGAGCACACCTCCATTCTCATCTATGGGTCTGTAATGGAGCAGGTTGAGAGCTTCAAGTACCTTGGTGTCGATATCCCCAACAAACTATCATGGTCTGAACACACCAAGACAGTCATGAAGAGAGCACGACAACTCTTATTCACAAAATATTTGGCATTGGTCCTTAGATTCTCAAAAAGTTATAGAGCTGCACTATCGAGAGCATGCTGACCAGTTGCATCAAATCAAATAATATTTGTCACATACCCATGGTTAGCAGATGTTTATGTGAGTGTAGTGAAATGCTTGTGCTTCTAGTTCTGACAATGCAGTAATAACCAACGAGTAATCTAACCTAACAATTTCACAACAACTACCTTACACACAAGTGTAAAGGAATGAAGAATATGTACATAAAAATATATGAATAAGTGATGGTACAGAACGGCATAGGCAAGATGCAGTAGATGGTATTTGAGTGCTTGGTGGAGAGCTGCAGAGATTGTTTTCCTTCTGGAAGGTAATCCCATCTCCACCAAGGAACTCTCGAGCTCTGTCAGAGTGACCATCAGGTTCTTGGTCACCTCCCTGATCAAGGCCCTTCTCCCCTGATTGCTCAGTTTTTCTGGGCTGACAGCTCTAGGAAGGGTCTTGGAGGTTCCAAAAGTTTTCCATTTAAGAAGGTTGGAGGCCACTGTTTCTTGGGGACCTTCTATGCTGCAGACAATTTTTGGTACCCTTCCCCAGATCTGTGCCTCGACACAATCCTGTCTCTGAGTTTTACAGACAATTCCTTCGACTTCTTGGCTTGGCTTTTGCTCTAATATGCATTGGCAACTGTGTCACCTTATATAGACAGGTGTGTGCCTTTCCAAATTATGTCCAATCAATTGAATTTACCCCAGGTGGACTATAATCAAGTTGTAGGAACATCTCAAGGATGAGCAATGGAAACAGGATGCATCTAAGCTCAATTTCAAGGATCATAGCAAATGGTCTGAATACTAATGTAAATAAGGCATGTTTTTCATTTTGAATACATTAGAAAACATTTACAAAAACATTTTTTCACTTTGTCATTATGGGGTATTGAATGTAGATTGCTGAGGGTAAAAACAATATTTGATACATTTTAGAACAAGACTAAAAAGTGTTACGAATCCATTTTGGCCCGACAGTCTAGGGGGGGATGGTAATGAGACCCGTAACATAACTCCTGCAAATTCTTATTGTGACAAAGTAAAAGTGTGCACGAAATAACCACAACAACAGAAATCTACAGTCAAACTCTAGGTTTATTTATAAACACACGGTAATGGGGGGAGCAGGAAAAGGGGCTGAGCTGGACCCAAGGAAAGAAACAATAAATATACAAAAATACACCCCTAAGCTAGACTAGCCTACTTTAACAGCTAACTAACCAAAAATACAGTGGGTGGTCCGCCCAGTTCTACCTAGTGTATTTAACAAAGTTCACCTACGGGTAGTGTATGCCCATGGGCGACTTGTCTTGGTTTCCCCTTTTCCCACCAGCAACAAACAAACACCATAACCAAAAACAATACTCACAGGTGATGACAAAGTGCTATGGAGGTGCTTTAAACAAAAGAGAGGTTAAGACACAAAGCGAGAGTGAAACACCGAGACCTACAGATATGGCATTTACAGAGAGATTGAGCTGAGCTGAGCTGAGCTTTAGAACAAACAAATGATGGGGTTTTTAAACCATGGGGAAGGAACTGTGATAGGTCAGGAAATAGGAGGAGGTGTGTCTTCTGATTGATGATTGATTGTTGACTGATTGGGGAGTGATGATTTTCACCTGTGAGTGGAGAAGGAGAGAAAAGAAACACACACACAGGATACACAAACACACAGGATAACTGTATCCGTAACAAAAAGTCAAGGCGTCAGAATACTTTCTGAATTCACTATGTATACAGACACAAACCCATACTCCGGACTCTGACATTGCTCGTCCTAATAATTCTATATTTCTTAATTCCATTCTTTTACTTTTAGATTTGTGTGTGTTGTTGTATAGCATTAGATATGACTGCATTGTTGGCGCTTAGGAGCACAAGCATTTCACTACATCTGCTGAATACAGTATGTGTATGTGACCAATAAAGTTCTATTTGATTTTGACTGACCTGCACCAAAGATTGTCTATACTGACAAGATACATGTCTCAGGCTGCCGTCTATCCCTTCTTTGGATTGGTGGATATAGCTCATTATTAGATGAATATTAGATGAGAATTGTTGATGTGAACCGCCTGTATTCAATGGAGAGAGTTGCTATGCTACTAGCCTCATGCCCTGAATATGCATAGCCATCTCGAAACAACTCTGATATAAAGTTTTTCGTTTTTTTGCCAGGATGTAATGTGTCCTACTTACATATATCAGTACACTCATAACTGAAGCGTTATAAAACTTCTATTCCATCAATTAACCTAGAAAATAACCTAGAATTTGTTGTATTGTTGACCAAACTCTCATTGATAAAAACTCCTTGCCTGGGATGCAAAACAATAAAAAGCGCTACTTGCTGGAGGGGCACAGACTTTTCTAGGAGTTGGGCATCTCTTTCTCTTCCCCTCTGCCTGCGCTCTCTTGACATGAAGCTGTGTTTGCGCGATATCTCTGTGTGCTCGCAAATCTACAATGACGTGTTACTCTTGTTCTTTCTGGCATATTGCTGCCTTTCTCAGTTCATAATGTGCATTCCACATTGTGACAAAACAAAAAAATTAAAGGGAACAGGAAAGATGTTAAAGCGATCAAAACTCCTATGTATCCCACTACTTTGCCCTAACCGTTCCTGCACCTAGCCACCCGCCTGGGAGGATGGGACCTCCTTCCTTCAATACCTGTTGTAACTCTTCTGCTGTAAAATCTTTCACTTCCAATTACTTTTCTGCTGCTGCTACTACTACTTTTAGTTTCTGTGATTTCCTTTCCATCTGTGCTGTACAGTTAATTACCATAGCAACTCCAAGAAACCAACCTTGCGAAAACACAAACTGTTCAGGTCATCCTTTACTTTCCTCACTGCCTCAGCATATGACAAGCTCTGCACGCTCGAACCCTAGCAACCTCAACCTGTCTCACTCGCACGGGACATTCCTGATCCACAGCAAACTACACACTCCTTGGTGTCATGCACACTTCGCACACCTTGGCATCTTCATGCTACACACTGCTGCTACATGGCCATAACCTTGGCACCTGAAACATCGTAGTAGTAGTTTGCAACTTCGTATTTCGTCGTCCTAACGTAGTCTACATTGCTATCTGCCCAGCAGCTAGCCAGCTAGCAAACGTCCACCGTCTACCGAATAGCAGCACTGTAGAAACTATTACACTCAACTGAACGACTTGATTAGTGTAGTGTTAGCTAGCTACATAGTTGTCTTTGCTGTCTTCGTATCCAAGATAATTGTGTAGTTTAGAGCGTGTAGTCTTAGAGTGATTATCTTAATTTACCGAGGTTAGCTAGCCAGCTATTTGTCGTCCTTAACGTAGGAGACACTGCTAGCTAGCCAACAGCTAGCCAACGTCTACTGAATAGAACTTCCGCACTCAACAACCCGGTCGCATTCCGCTTCGCTCCACAGGTAGTATCACATTTTTCATTTAATTTCTTTACAGCACAACGGTTTGATTTGTTTGATCGTAGCTAGCTACATAGCTAGCTACATAGCCGTCTGTGTATCAAAGATAATTGTGTAGTCTAGAGCGATTTTCTAGGTTAGCTAGCCAGCTATTGTCGTTCTTTTAACGTAACGTAACGTAATCAATACTGCTAGCTAGCCAGCTAGCCCCCGAATAGCAGCACTGTAGAAATTATTACACTCAACGGAACGACTTGATTAGTGTAGTGTCAACAACGCAGCCACTGCCAGCTAGCCTACAAAGTCAACAACGTAGCCACTGCCAGCTAGCCTACTTCAGCAGTACTGTATCATTTTAATCATTTTAGTCAATAAGATTCTTGCTACGTAAGCTTAACTTTCTGAACATTCGAGACGTGTAGTCCACTTGTCATTCCAATCTCCTTGCATTAGCGTAGCCTCTTCTGTAGCCTGTCAACTATGTGTCTGTCTATCCCTGTTCTCTCCTCTCTGCACAGACCATACAAACGCTCCACACCGCGTGGCCGCTGCCACCCTAATCTGGTGGTCCCAGCGCGCACGACCCATGTGGAGTTCCAGGTCTCCGGTAGCCTCTGGAACTGCCGATCTGCGGCCAACAAGGCAGAGTTCATCTCAGCCTATGCCTCCCTCCAGTCCCTCGACTTCTTGGCACTGACAGAAACATGGATCACCACAGATAACACTACTACTCCTACTGCTCTCTCTTCGTCCGCCCACGTGTTCTCGCACACCCCGAGAGCTTCTTGTCAGCGGGGTGGTGGCATCGGGATCCTTATGTCTCCCAAGTGGTCATTCTCTCTTTCTCCCCTTACCCATCTGTCTATCGCCTCCTTTGAATTTCATGCTGTCACAGTTACCAGCCCTTTCAAGCTTAACATCCTTATCATTTATCGCCCTCCAGGTTCCCTCGGAGAGTTCATCAATGAACTTGATGCCTTGATAAGCTCCTTTCCTGAGGACGGCTCACCTCTCACAGTTCTGGGCGACTTTAACCTCCCCACGTCTACCTTTGACTCATTCCTCTCTGCCTCCTTCTTTCCACTCCTCTCCTCTTTTGACCTCACCCTCTCACCTCCCC
This sequence comes from Oncorhynchus gorbuscha, assembly GCF_021184085.1. Lineage (NCBI taxonomy): Eukaryota > Metazoa > Chordata > Actinopteri > Salmoniformes > Salmonidae > Oncorhynchus > Oncorhynchus gorbuscha. The sequence goes on from NC_060175.1 coordinate 59,335,474, forward strand.
CCCCTACTCACAAGGCAGGCAATACGCTCGACCTCATCTTTACTAGATGCTGTTCTTCCACTAACCTCATTGCAACTCCCCTCCAAGTCTCCGACCACTACCTTGTATCCTTTTCCCTTTCGCTCTCATCCAACACTTCCCACACTGCCCCTACTCGGATGGTATCGCGCCGTCCCAACCTTCGCTCTCTCTCCCCCGCTACTCTCTCCTCTTCCATCCTATCATCTCTTCCCTCTGCTCAAACCTTCTCCAACCTATCTCCTGATTCTGCCTCCTCAACCCTCCTCTCCTCCCTTTCTGCATCCTTTGACTCTCTATGTCCCCTATCTTCCAGGCCGGCTCGGTCCTCCCCTCCCGCTCCGTGGCTTGACGACTCATTGCGAGCTCACAGAACAGGGCTCCGGGCAGCCGAGCGGAAATGGAGGAAAACTCGCCTCCCTGCGGACCTGGCATCCTTTCACTCCCTCCTCTCTACATTTTCCTCCTCTGTCTCTGCTGCTAAAGCCACTTTCTACCACTCTAAATTCCAAGCATCTGCCTCTAACCCTAGGAAGCTCTTGAATCCTCCTCCTCCTGAATCCTCCTCCCCCTCCCCCCCTCCTCCCTCTCTGCAGATGACTTCGTCAACCATTTTGAAAAGAAGGGACATCCGATCCTCGTTTGCTAAGTCAAACGACACCGCTGGTTCTGCTCACACTGCCCTACCCTGTGCTCTGACCTCTTTCTCCCCTCTCTCTCCAGATGAAATCTCGCGTCTTGTGACGGCTGGCCGCCCAACAACCTGCCCGCTTGACCCTATCCCCTCCTCTCTTCTCCAGACCATTTCCGGAGACCTTCTCCCTTACCTCACCTCGCTCATCAATTTATCCCTGACCGCTGGCTACGTCCCTTCCGTCTTCAAGAGAGCAAGAGTTGCACCCCTTCTGAAAAAACCTACACTCGATCCCTCCGATGTTAACAACTACAGACCAGTATCCCTTCTTTCTTTTCTCTCCAAAACTCTTGAACGTGCCGTCCTTGGTCAGCTCTCCCGCTATCTCTCTCAGAATGACCTTCTTGATCCAAATCAGTCAGGTTTCAAGACTAGTCATTCAACTGAGACTGCTCTTCTCTGTATCACGGAGGCGCTCCGCACCGCTAAAGCTAATTCTCTCTCCTCTGCTCTCATCCTTCTAGACCTATCGGCTGCCTTCGATACTGTGAACCATCAGATCCTCCTCTCCACCCTCTCCGAGTTGGGCATCTCCGGCGCGGCCCACGCTTGGATTGCGTCCTACCTGACAGGTCGCTCCTACCAGGTGGCGTGGCGAGAATCTGTCTCCTCACCACGCGCTCTCACCACTGGTGTCCCCCAGGACTCTGTTCTAGGCCCTCTCCTATTCTCGCTATACACCAAGTCACTTGGCTCTGTCATAACCTCACATGGTCTCTCCTATCATTGCTATGCAGACGACACACAATTAATCTTCTCCTTTCCCCCTTCTGATGACCAGGTGGCGAATCGCATCTCTGCATGTCTGGCAGACATATCAGTGTGGATGACGGATCACCACCTCAAGCTGAACCTCGGCAAGACGGAGCTGCTCTTCCTCCCGGGGAAGGACTGCCCGTTCCATGATCTCGCCATCACGGTTGACAACTCCATTGTGTCCTCCTCCCAGAGCGCTAAGAACCTTGGCGTGATCCTGGACAACACCCTGTCGTTCTCAACTAACATCAAGGCGGTGGCCCGTTCCTGTAGGTTCATGCTCTACAACATCCGCAGAGTATGACCCTGCCTCACACAGGAAGCGGCGCAGGTCCTAATCCAGGCACTTGTCATCTCCCGTCTGGATTACTGCAACTCGCTGTTGGCTGGGCTCCCTGCCTGTGCCATTAAACCCCTACAACTCATCCAGAACGCCGCAGCCCGTCTAGTGTTCAACCTTCCCAAGTTCTCTCACGTCACCCCGCTCCTCCGCTCTCTCCACTGGCTTCCAGTTGAAGCTCGCATCCGCTACAAGACCATGGTGCTTGCCTACGGAGCTGTGAGGGGAACGGCACCTCAGTACCTCCAGGCTCTGATCAGGCCCTACACCCAAATAAGGGCACTGCGTTCATGCACCTCTGGCCTGCTCGCCTCCCTACCACTGAGGAAGTACAGTTCCCGCTCAGCCCAGTCAAAACTGTTCGCTGCTCTGGCTCCCCAATGGTGGAACAAACTCTCTCACGACGCAAGGACAGCGGAGTCAATCACCACCTTCCGGAGACACCTGAAACCCCACCTCTTTAAGGAATACTTAGGATAGGATAAAGTAATCCTTCTCACCCCCCTTAAAATATTTAGATGCACTATTGTAAAGTGGCTGTTCCACTGGATGTCATAAGGTGAATGCACCAATTTGTAAGTCGCTCTGGATAAGAGCGTCTGCTAAATGACTTAAATGTAATGTAAATGTAATGTAAATGTAATGTAATGTAGTTGATTTGGAATAATCGCTCTCACGGGATAACATATCCTAGCATGACTTTATCAGGCAAACACTCAATATGAAAACTCAAATGAATATCGGAGTACCCCCGCTTGTGCCCGCCACTAGGTCTGCATCTCACCAAACGTTGTGCATCACAGACTCCAGGGATCTTTACCTTCAATTGATCGATCTTCAAACTCAAAGCCACGCCCAAAATCACTCCTTTCGGCGGTGCTCCCCCCAGAGAGCAAAGCAAGACACAGCTCTTGTCCCGACGCAAGTGAGGCAAAACACCTGCTCCTTCTGGGCGAAAGACACAAAATCAAAATAAGTGCACTTCTGTATACTTTGACCATGTTAACACTCAACTTCTTCTCCACCTAGTCCGATACCAGAAATGGGTCAGCCAAAAGACATGACTCCACATGACTTCCTCCACGAAACCCACTCCCACTGGGCCAGAGTCATCTCAAGCGTTTTCCTGCCGATTGGGGCGAGGCTCGGAAGCCTTCCCCACACCTATCAACACAGGTTCTTCCTCTTCACTTTTGTATCTAAACTCGCACTGGCCAACTCCATCTAAATGTTCTCAAGTGAGGTACACTACTAGCTAAATGGAAGGAAGGACCCATACAACATGATGTTTACATCCCCAGGTAGCTAACCAGCAGCTACATTGCAACATGGAGGACTCCCTGCAATGCACTTCTTTTAGGTAAGAAAGCTATTTAGCCAATAAAGCCTAATTCTATTTCAATGTGTTTTTGATGACCTCATTTATGTAACGATTTATGAGTGGATATATGTAATGGTAGACTCAGTAATTCATGTCTAGTTAAACTTTTTTCTGATGTGATGTCATTCCTTCGGATTTCATCTCACTTTTCGCAGGGGTGGGCAACTCCAGTCCTCGAGGGCCTGATTGGTGTTACACTTTTTCTCCATCCCTAGAAAATGCAGTTGATTAAATCAAATTGCACTCTAAACTGAAGATCATGACTAGGTGATTTTTGGAGTCAGGTGTGTTAACTGGGGCTGGGGCAAAACTGTGAAACCAATCAGGCCCTCGAGGACTGGAATTGCCAACCCCCAAAAGGTCTCCCTTATACCAACTAATGTCATCCTAGCTATTGTACTATCAACTAGCTTGCTATATTTCACAGCTCTAGTTTCGAGGGGAAAACAAATATTTATACAATCTATAAAGATGATAAAAAGGCCATTAGGTAGCTAGGTTAAACTCAATAGGATCATTATTAGGGTCATGCTGTCTATTGTCTGTTTCACTGCAGCTGTTGGATGAGCTAGCTAGCTAAGTTGAAACTGCTTGGGAAGAGCCAACCCTCACCAGCAGCTGAGTTTATCAATGTACTGTAGCTAGCTAATGATTTTAGAAGAGAAAAATGACATATTTGCTAGCTATATTTTAAAGCCTTGCTACTGACTATTTAACACTTTTTTTGTCAAAACGAGTTCATTCCCCTGACTGTTTATTGATGAATTGGTCAATTAAAAAGTAGCTGAGCCTGTTTTTTTGGTACCATTTGGCTGATAAAGAATAGGCTTGTACATGTACATGTATACATTAGTGTTTCATTAGTTAGTAAGCACATTGTTATTCATGTTTTTGTTGTTATTGCATTTCAGGTGGAGAGGTCATACGATTACTAGAAAGTAGTATGCTGACTGACCAGGAAGAAGCTATTGTTGCACAGCAGATGTATTACAGTCAATGCTTATGAACTGGAATAGTGTGTGAATTGCTCATTTATATAATTGGTACTAACGCAAGGGTTGGATTGTTCAGCAACATGAGCAGTACATGCTAACACAGCTTTGGTGATGAAAGGTATGTCACGGAGGTGACTATATGTCTATATGAAGCTGCCCCCATAGATTGCATTATATGCCCAGAACCTAAATCACCTGGTACTGGTTTCGCCCAGACAAATATAAGGTGCGCACCTCTTTTGCCCTTGAAAACTCCTTCCCTTGTTGATCACAGGAGTAATTAATTGACACATCACTGATTGGGACCTGGCAGTTGCTTGCACCTGTTCTTTGATTGATGTGAGCTGGGAGCAGCGTGGCTGCAGAGCCGGAGGGAGCAGAGGCGACTGAGTGGAACACGTGCTGTTGCTGGAGCAGACCGGGACCAGTGTTGAAACTGAGAGAAGGCCTTTATTGGAATTGGGAGGGTGAATGTGTCACCCTTCCAAAAGCTAAGTACCTTTCTATATCCAACTATAACATAGAGCTGTATTCTGACATTCTCTACTGTGTTACGTACTACACCCCAATGCCAGTGTGTCTGTGGATTGAGCCTATAGCTACCATGTGACCTGATGGGAGGACAAAAGACGAATCAACAAGCCCCTGTGGACCGGATTGACGACTGCCTGTGAACGGGTGGAACGATGAGGAAGTCTTTTGGGAAATTTAGAGGGAAAAATGCGTCACCCTTCCCAAAGCTTATGTACCTCTCCATATTTAATTTCCAACATTTCAGCTAATAGCACTGCCTGCCGATGTTCTCTTCTGCTTTTTGGATACTGGAAGGGAAGAGCACGTTAACCCTTCCCTAAGTTAAGTTGCCTCCCCATCTCATTCCATCCTCACCAGTATAGACATCCAATCGGGGCGAATTCCATTTGATCATACTTGACAACTCATTGTGAATTATAGCGACTTTTCTACCTGAACAAGGTAGTGGAGTATTAGTTCTTGAAATAGTATTGGTAAGGAGTTGAACATATAACCAAAAGGTGACTACTTTGGGAAAAAAGGAGGGAATTGATCTGGTAACTGGAGGGATGCTGGGTTCACATCCTATAGACATTCCTTTACTGTTGGGCCCTTAAGCATGGCCATTAACACCACAACATTCCAGATTTCCTGACTATTCCTTTCTGATTCTGAGATTCTTCCAACCGAGTTTTCTGGAAGACCAGGGAATTTTGGGAAGGTTACCAGACAGAAATGACCCACATCTGTATTTTAGAACAGGCGATACCAACATAACGTGTATTAATAGGGTGTTGGGCAACCACTAGTCAGAACAGCTTCAATGCATCTTGGCATAGATTCTACAAAAGTGGAGGCTGCTGAGGAGAGGACAGTGGAATGGTATCAAACATGTCGTTTCCATGTGGTTGATAACGTTACATTGACTCAATTTCAACCGTTACTATGAGGTGTCTTTCACGTCATCAGGGCTAAGGGTCATCTTGCATCGAACTGTGCATTTGAAGGCTGTCAAATAAATATAGTTATGTCAAATCAAAGGTACTCCTTCAATATTTTTTACTTTTTTTATTTAACCTTTAACTAGGCAAGTCAGTCAAGAACAAATTCTTATTTACAGTGAAGGCCTACCCCGGCCAAACCCTAACAACGCTGGGCCAATTGTGCGCCGCACAATGGTATGGGACTCCCAATCACGGCCAGTTGTGATACAGCCTGGAATCGAACCAGGGTCTGTAGTGACACCTCTAGCACTGAGATGCAATGCCTTGGACCGCTGCGCCACTCGGGAGCCAAAAGTTGTTTTTGACTGAAATAAAAACGTGTCATTTTGTCACTTTCACAAGGTTAGTCATAATATGCTCAACTACTTAATAATACATTGGCTTGAATCTAGGTTCTGTGTTTAGATTTCGAGAATTTATTAAATATACTGAACAATTTACAGAATTTATTAACTATACTGAACAAAACTATAAATGCAACATTTTCAAAGACTTTACAGAGTTAGTTTATAAAGGGAAATGAGCCAATTGAAATGAATTCATTAGGCGCTAATTTATAGAATTCACATGACTGGGAATACGGATATGCATCTGTTGGTCACAAATACCTTAAAATAAAAGGTAGGGGCGCGGATCAGGAAACCAGTCAGTATCTTGTGTGACCACCATTTGTCTCATGCAGCGCAACACATCTCCGTCACATAGAATTGATCAGGATGATGAATGTTGTCCCACTCCTCTTCAATGGCTGTGCGAAGTTGCTGGAAATTAGCGGGAAATGGAACATGCTGTCGTACACGTCGATCCATAGCATCACAAACATGCTCAATGGGTGACATGTCTGGTGAGTATGCAGGCCGTGGAAGAACTGGGACTGTACAGATCCTTGCGACATGGGGCAATGCATTGTCATGCTGAAACATGAGATGGCGGAAGATGAATGGCATGACAATGGTACTCAGGATCTCATCATGGTATCTCTGAGAATTCAAATTGCCAACGATACATGTAATTGTGTTCTTTGTTAGTAGATTATGCCTGCCCACACCATAACCCCACCTCCACAATGGGGCACTCTGTTCACAATATTGACATCAGCCCACCGCTCGCCCACACAACGCCATGCCTGCCATCTGCCCGGTACAGTTGAAACCGGGATTCATCCATGAAGAGCACACTTCTCCAGTGTGCCAGTGGCCATCGAAGGTAAGCATTTGCTTATGGAAGTTGGTTACGACGGCAAACTGCAGTCAGGTAAAGAACCTGGTGAGGACTACAAGCACGCACATAAGCTTTGCTTTGACGTTTTGTGCAGAAATTATTTGGTTGTGCAAACCCACAGTTTCATCAGCTGTCTGGATGGCTGGTCTCAGACCATTCCGCAGGTGAAGAAGCCAGATGTGGAGGTCCTGGGCTGGCATGGTTACACTTGGTCTGCAGTTGCGAGGCTGGTTGGAAGTACTACCAAATTCTCTAAAATGATGTTGGAGGTGGCTTAAGGTGGAGAAATGAACATTAAATTATCTGGCTACAGCTCTGGACATTACTGCAGTCAGCATGCCAATTGCACACTCGCTCAACTTGAGACATCTGTGGCATTGTTGTGTGACAACTGCACATTTTAGAGTGGCTTTTCATTGTCCCCAGCACAAGGTGCAGCTGTGTAATGATTGTGCAGCTTCTTGATATGCCACATGTCAGGTGGATGGATTATCTTGGCTGAGAAGAAATGCTCACTAAAAGGAATGTAAACAAATTTGTGCACAAAATGTAGGGCTGTCCCCAACAAAAAAAAAATCTTGGTCGACTGAAAGTGGTCTGTTCTTTCGGCCAATCAATTTGTTGTATTTTTCCACAGACACATTTAGCATTTTAATTAAATAAACTATATGCATTGAGCTTGTCTGATACTTTAAGCTTATGGTTTGAAATAATACCAATTCCTCCAGAGGGCGCCAGAGATCTAGATAACGTAACCTGACCAAACTATTATTTTCCTCCTCCCGCTAACTTTTGCAGATTCTGCCATTACCCCCCCATTGAAGTTGCCGGTAATCGGCTACAGGAAGAGTCAGCAACCTTTCTCCTGTGGAATGCCAATTTGTCTTACCATTTTTACCGGTCTGTGTGCCAGCTATTCATATGCACATTGTTGTGAAAGTTTCATTTTAATTTACAATAACATCTTCATATCTCTATCATTAATCAAAATGATATCCAATCTAAATGAAAATGATATAAACCTAAAACATTACCTATATTGCCATTGCCAACTATGTAAAAATATCCTACAAAAAGCCAAGAAAAAAAACCATTGCAGCCTCCAGGTAGAAAATATCCTGATAAAAATAAATCCGAGCATGGCATTTTTCCCATCCACGCTGAGTGGTTATAGAAAAGGAGAGTGCTGGAAAGATTTTGAAAATACATTGAGGAACTTGGCGCCGGAGCAGAAGGCAGACATTTTACGTACCACCAACCAATTGTTTTTTGTTCGTTTATATGCGTTGTTTGTAAATTATTTTTAAAACTATTTTTGTACATAATATCGTCTCTTATGACCAAAAATAACTTCTAGACATCAGGACTGCGATTTCTCACCACAGACTAGCAGAGTCCTTTTCTTCTTTCACATGTCCGACGAGACCGAGACGGAGGATATATGGCTCTCTCGGGAACAGGTCCCGACCCCAGTGATCTGTGTGAAGAGGCTGAGAAATAGAGTCCGGAGGGCGCGCTTCCTTCTGAGGAGTAGGAGGTGATCGAATAAACCCCCACTCCCCTCAATTCTGCTGGCAAACATGTAATCTTTGGGCAATAAAATGGATGAGTTATTGGGAAGATTAAACTACCAACGGGACATCTTATGCTTCAGAGTCGTGGCTGAACGACAACATTATCAACATACAGCTAGCTGTTAAAAGATGTACCGGCAGGATAGAACAGCAGCGTCTGGTAAGACAAGGGGCGGCGGTCTATGTATTTTTGTAAACAACAGCTAGTGCACGATATCTAAGGAAGTCTCGAGCGATTGCTCGCCTGAGGTAGTGCAGCTTTTTTCCATCTACGTAACATTGCAAAAATCAGAAACTTTCTGTCCAAAAATGATGCAGAAAAATGAATCCATGCTTTTGTCACTTCTAGGTTAGACTACTGCAATGCTCTACTTTCCGGCTACCCGGATAAAGCACTAAATAAGCTTCAGTTAGTGCTAAATACGGCTGCTAGAATCCTGACTAGAACCAAAAAATGTGATCATATTACTCCAGTGTTAGCCTCTCTACACTGGCTTCCTGTCAAAGCAAGGGCTGATTTCAAGGTTTTACTGCTAACCTACAAAGCATTACATGGGCTTGCTCCTACCTATCTCTCTGATTTGGTCCTGCCGTACATGCCTACACGTACGCTACGTTCACAAGACGCAGGCCTCCTAATTGTCCCTAGAATTTCTCAGCAAACAGCTGGAGGCAGGGCTTTCTCCTATAGAGCTCCATTTTTATGGAACGGTCTGCCTACCCATGTCAGAGACGCAAACTCGGTCTCAGCCTTTAAGACTCATCTCTTCAGTGGGTCATATGATTGAGTGTAATCTGGCCCAGGAGTGGGAAGGTGAAGGGAAAGGCTCTGGAGCAACGAACCGCCCTTGCTATCTCTGCCTGGCCGGTTCCCCTCTTTCCACTGGGATTCTCTGCCTCTAACTCTATTACAGGGGCTGAGTCACTGGCTTACTGGGGCCCTCTCATGCAGTCCCTGGAAGGGGTGCGTCACCTCAGTGGGTTGATTCACTGATGTGGTCATCCTGTCTGGGTTGGCGCCCCCCCTTGGGTTGTGCCATGGCGGAGATCTTTGTGGGCTATACTCAGCCTTGTCTCAGGATGGTAAGTTGGTGGTTGAAGATATCCCTCTAGTGGTGTGGGGGCCTTGCTTTGGCTAAGTGGGTGGGGTTATATCCTTCCTGTTTGGCCCTGTCCGGGGGTGTCCTCGGTGACCCCTCCTGTCTCAGCCTCCAGTATTTATGCTGCAGTAGTTTATGTGTCGGGGGGCTAGGGTCAGTTTGTTATATCTGGAGTACTTCTCCTGTCCTATTCGGTGTCCTGTGTGAATCTAAGGGTGCGTTCTCTAATTCTCTCCTTCTCTCTTTCTTTCTCTCTCTCGGAGGACCTGAGCCCTAGGACCATTCCCCAGGACTACCTGACATGATGAATCCTTGCTGTCCCCAGTCCACCTGACCGTGCTGCTGCTCCAGTTTAAACTGTTCTGCCTTATTATTATTCAACCATGCTGGTCATTTATGAACATTTGAACATCTTGGCCATGTTCTGTTATAATCTCCACCCAGCACAGCCAGAAGAGGGCTGGCCACCCCACATAGCCTGGTTCCTCTCTAGGTTTCTTCCTAGGTTTTGGCCTTTCTAGGGAGTTTTTCCTAGCCACCGTGCTTCTACTCCTGCACTGCTTGCTGTTTGGGGTTTTAGGCTGGGTTTCTGTACAGCACTTTGAGATATCAGCTGATGTACGAAGGGCTATAGAAATACATTTGATTTGATTTGAGGTAGAGTTTCTCATGATAAGCTGCAGACCACATTACCTACCGAGAGAGTTTTCATCTATGTTCTTTGTAGCTGTTTACATACCACCACAGTCAGAGGCTGGCACCAAGATAGCATTGAAAGAGCTGAATTCCTCCATAAGCAAACAAGAAAACGCTCACCCAGAGGCAGCGCTCCTAGTACCCGGGGACTTTACCAAATTTGTATCTAAATTTTAAACGTGCAACCAAAGGGAAAATAACTCAGTGCCACCTAAACTCCACACACAGAGATGCATACAAACCTCTACCTCGCCCTCCATTTGGCAAATCTGCCCATAATTATATCCTCCTGATTCCTGCTTACAAGCAAAACTTAAAAGCAAGAAGCACCAGTGACTAGATCAATGCAAAAGTGGTCAGATGAAGCAGATGCTAAGCTACAGGACTGTTTTGCTAGCACAGACTGGAATATGTTTCAGGGTTCCTCCAATGGCATTGAGGAGTACACAACATCTGTCATTGGCTTCATTAAAAAGTGCATGGACGAGTCGTACCCACAGTGACCGTATGTACAGTGGGGCAAAAAAGTATTTAGTCAGCAACCAATTGTGCAAGTTCTCCCACTTACAAATATGAGAGGCCTGTAATTTTCATCATAGGTACACTTCAACTATGGCAGAAAATCACTTTGTAGGATTTTTATAATGAATTTATTTGCAGAATATGGTGGAAAATAAGTATTTGGTCACCTACAAACAAGCAAGATTTCTGGCTCTCACAGACCTTCTTTAAGAGGCTCTTCTGTCCTCCACTCGTTACCTGTATTAATGGCACCTGTTTGAACTTGTTATCAGTATAAAAGACACCTGTCCACAACCTCAAACAGTCACACTCCAAACTCCACTATGGCCAAGACCAAAGAGCTGTCAAAGGACACCAGAAACAAAATTGTAGACCTGCACCAGGCTGGGAAGACTGAATCTGCAATAGGTAAGCAGCTTGGTTTGAAGAAATCAACTGTGGGAGCAATTATTAGGAAATGGAAGACATACAAGACCACTGATAATCTCCCTTGATCTGGGGCTCCATGCAAGATCTCACCCCGTGGGGTCAAAATGATCACAAGAACGGTGAGCAAAAATCCCAGAACCACACGGGGGGACCTAGTGAATGACCTGCAGAGAGCTGGGACTAAAGTAACAAAGCCTACCGTCAGTAACCCACTACGCCGCCAGAGACTCAAATCCTGTAGTGCCAGACGTGTCCCCCTGCTTAAGCCAGAACATGTCCAGGTCCGTCTGAAGTTTGCTAGAGAGCATTTGGATGATCCAGAAGACGATTGGGAGAATGTCATATGGTCAGATGAAATCAAAATATAACTTTTTGGTAAAAACTCAACTCATCGTGTTTGGAGGACAAAGAATGCTGAGTTGCATCCAAAGAACACCATACCTGCTGTGAAGCATGGCGGTGGAAACATCATCCTTTGGGGCTGTTTTATCTGCAGAGGGACCAGGACGACTGATCCGTGTAAAGGAAAGAATGAATGGGGCCATGTATCGTGAAATTTTGAGTGAAAACCTCCTTCCATCAGCAAGGGCATTGAAGATGAAACGTGGCTGGATCTTTCAGCATGACAATGATCCCAAACACACCGTCCGGGCAACGAAGGAGTGGCTTCGTAAGAAGCATTTCAAGGTCCTGGAGTGGCCTAGCCAGTCTCCAGATCTCAACCCCATAGAATATCTTTGGAGGGAGTTGAAAGTCCGTGTTGCCCAGCAACAGCCCCAAAACATCACTGCTCTAGAGGAGATCTGCATGGAGGAATGGGCCAAAATACCAGCAAAAGTGTGTGAAAACCTTGTGAAGACTTACAGAAAACGTTTGACCTCTGTCATTGCCAACAAAGGGTATATAACAAAGTATTGAGATAAACTTTTGTTATTGACCAATTTTGTTATTGACTTATTTTCCACCATAATTTGCAAATAAATTAATAAAAAATCCTACAATGTGATTTTCTGGATTTTTTTCTTCTCATTTTGTCTGTCATAGTTGAAGTGTACCTATGCTGAAAATTACAGGCCTCTCTCATCTTTTTAGGGTTGGGAGACATTTCCAAACGCCGGACGGTACCACATTCAGTTCTAGAAACAATAGTATGCAAGTTTAAACACCATGGGACCACGCATTGTCATACCACTCAGGAAGGAGACGTATTCTGTCTCCTAGAGATGAAAGTACTTCGGTGCAAAAAGTGCAAATCAATCCCAGATCAACAGCAAAGGACCATGTGAAGATGCTGGAGGAAACAGGTACAAAAATATTTATATCCATAGTAAAACGAGTCCTATATCGACATAACCTGAACGGGCACTCAGCAAGGAAGATGCAACTGCTCCAAAACCGCCATAAAAAAGCCAGACTACGGATTGCAACTGCACATGGGGGCAAAGATCGTACTTTTTGGAGAAATGTACTCTGATTTGATGAAACAAAAATGGAACTGTTTGGCCACAATGACCATCGTTATGTTTGGAGGAGAAAGGGGGAAGCTTGCAAGCCGAAGAACACCACCCCAACCGTGAAGCACGGGTGTGACAGCATCATGTTGTGGGGGTGCTTTGCTGCAGGAGGGACTGGTGCACTTCACAAAAATAGATGACGTCATGAGGATGGGAAATTATGTGGATATATTGAAGCAACATCTCAAGACATCAGTCAGGAAGTTAAACATTGCTCACGAATGGGTCTTCCAAATGGACAATGACCCCAAGCAAGGTATTGGAGTGGCCATCACAAAGCCCTGATCTCAATCCTATAGAAAATTTGTGGGCAGAACTGAGAAAGCGTGTGCGAGCAAGGAGGCCTACTAACCTGACTCAGTTACACCAGCTCTGCCAGGAGGAATGGGCCAATATTGACCCAACTTATTGTGGGGAGCTTGTGCAAGGTTACCCGAAACATTTGACCAGAGTTAAACAATTTAATTGCAATGCTACCATATACTAATTGAGTGTATGTAAAACTTCTGACCCACTCGGAATGTTATGAAATAAATAAAAGCTGAACTAAATCATTCTCTCTACTATTATTTTTACATTTCACATTCTTAAAGTGGGGCGGCAGCGTAGCCTAGTGGTTAGAGCGTTGGACTAGTAACTGGAAGGTTGTGAGTTCAAACCCCCGAGCTGACAAGGTACAAATCTGTCGTTCTGCCCCTGAACAGGCAGTTAACCCACTGTTCCCAGGCCGTCATTGAAAATAAGAATATGTTCTTAACTGACTTGCCTGGTTAAATAAAGGTTAAAAAAAAAGTAAAGTGGTGATCCTAAGACATTGCATTTTTAACTAGGATTAAATGGCAGGAATTGTGAAAAACTGAGTTTAAATATATTTGGTTAAGGTCAACTTCTGACTTCAACTGTATCATATACAGTATATATATTCTACCGTTCAAAAGTATTGTTTTTGAAAGAAATGCAAAAAAAATGTTGTCCATTAAAATAACATCATTGATCAGAAGTACAGTGTAGACATCTTTAATTTTGTAAATTACTTTTGTAGCTGGAAATGGCTGACTTGAAAAACATGTTTTTAAATGGAATATCTATACAGGCATACAGAGGCCCATTATCAGCAACCATCACTCCTGTGTTCCAATGGCACGTTGTGTTAGCTAATCCAAGTTTATAATTTTAAAAGGCTAATTGGTCATTAGAAAATCCTTTTGCAATTATGTTAGCACAGTTGAAAACTGATTAAAGAAGCAATAAAACTGGTCTTCTTTAGACTAGTTGAGTATCTTGATCATCAGCATTTGTGGGTTCAATTACAGGCTCAAAATGGCCAGAAACAAAGCACTTTATCCTGAAACTCGCCAGTCTATTCTTGTTCTGAGAAATGAAGGCTATTCCATGCTAGAAAATGCTGAGAAACTGAAGATCTTGTACAATGCCGCATACTACTCCCTTCACAGAACAGCGCAAACTGGCCCTAACCAGAATAGAAAGAGGAGTGGGAGGCCCTGGTGTACAACTGTGCAAGAGGACAAGTACATTTGAGTGTCTAGTTTGAGAAACGGACGCCTGAAGTCCTCAACTGGCAGCTTCATTAAATACTACCCGCAAAACACCAGTCTCAACGTCAACAGTGAAGTTTCTCAAACTAGACACTCAAATGTACTTGTCCTCTTGCACAGTTGTACACCAGGGCCTCCCACTCCTCTTTCTATTCTGGTTAGGGCCAGTTTGCGCTGTTCTGTGAAGGGAGTAGTATGCGGCATTGTACAAGATCTTCAGTTTCTCAGCATTTGGCCTTCTAGGCAGCATTTGGCCTTCTAGGCAGATGTTGGCCTTCTAGGCAGATGTTGGCCTTCTAGGCAGAGTTCAAATAATTTAGTTAGTTTTGCTTTAAACAATCGAGTGTTAAACATTGAGAACACCTTCCAAATGTTCAAAACCATTCAATTTTGAGACATGGTGAAATCCAAAATTGAGCTATATATTCATTGGCAATGTCATAGCACATTTCTTAAGAAATACTGGTACATTACTAGCTCAAACACTTTTCATTTGGGAAAATGATAAGTGGGTATTGGTGATTTCAGATCAAAGTGTGGGGAGAAAAAAAGTATAGGCTACATTGCCCCCTCCCAATCTGATAGTTGGGTGGTAGATGCACACTAGTATCTCTTATGGCTCAGCTCAGGTGACCACATACATCATTTACCCACCCACACACGCAGTCAGCTCAGACAGATCCAGCTCTGAGAGGCCCAGCTCATGAGCTCCATCAGCAGCAGATTTTAATATTTACCCAGACCCCCTACCTAGCCATGGTCTCAGCTGTTCAGGTGTACTGCAGTGTGATGGAAAACTTCACTTGAAGTGTTATTAAAAACCAATTAACAAAATTATGTTGAGTACTTATGGCAGGGATCATTAACTAGAATCAACCGTGGGCCGATTTTTCTCTTGAGCATATGGCCGGAGCATAATTACAAAAAAATGTGTAGGCTGTAAATTGACCGCAAGAAGCCCTAACAACAGATATAAAGAGATATATATATTTGACTTAAACATGAGAATTTCAAATATTGCTTACATTTGTGTACGATTTACGTTTCGCTATGCGCAGGACTACTTTCGAACAGATTTCCAAAATTGAAATCACTTGGAGCTTACTTCCTGGTCTTCTATGTCCAACAAAGAATACAATGTTTTATCTTGGGGGGGCCAAATAAAGCCATTTGGGGAACCCTGACTTATGGCCATCCAGATGAGTGTTCTATGCTGTCCTGTGTGTGTCACCTAGTCACACTAAAACAATGCATTTCTGAAAGCGAATGTTTTCTCCGTTTCCAGGGCAGGTAACATCAAGTAGAAACGGGCTGATTTCATACCTTGAAAAATAAGCTACTTAAATGATTCTGCATACTGCCAAGTAATACATATGTTAGCTACAGACCATATGAACAAGATAATTCAAATGACCGTTTTTTACGTAACATTAAATCTTTATCACAACCGTTAAACTTCATGAGAACCTGCACCTGCTTCCTCTTAGAAAAAAATTACAAAAACCTCCAGTAGCTGTCTGGCAGACCTGCAGTTATTTCCTCGAAATTTTCCCGTGGTGATGGTGCCTGTGGTGCTGAGGAGGATGATATCTAGCGCCCCATCCTCCCCATCCCAATGCATTCTCTCCCCAGAGAGGCGAGCGGACATGGGGACAGGGGCTTAATTTATAACCATTATGTAGATGTCACACTAAATATCTGCCTGCACCATTTCGGAAAGACTGCGCATGTACATAGAGATTTATAAAGTTGGCACTCGCCATATACACTGTGCGCATGTGTCCCGTTATGAATCAGACCATCCTGAAACTGCGGGCGTGTGACTGAGCGTCAAAAGCTCCGCCTGAAAACCTCCATTCGCCTTTTATTGTGACAATAACGCCCTTATTTGCTGTATACTTTGGAAGTATTAGAAATAACCCAAGATGGTATGTAAAGGAAATAGCAATGGCGAACTTCATCAAATGTCTCTGAATGTGTTGGCAGAATGTTTGTAACTTTTACAGTGACATTTGCTGTATGTGACTGTGTCTGATTTTTTTGTTCGTTGCTGTGGACCTTTAAACAGATTGAGCGTTTACTTTGTACTTTTCCCCCAAACCGAAATATTCTGCAATGCCTGTGAATTCTGAAACATTGTCTAGTATGTCAACTCAAAATAAATGTAAAACTACAGTAGGCCAACATACAGTGGTAGCCTACACATTTCAATTTCAATGAACATCTGTCTGTTCATCTGTGAAATCCTACTGTATATTATAAACCACGCTACATTTCTGATGCATAGAGCAAAATTCTGTAAATAGGCCCAATTAAATCAGATGTGCATGGTCATTTTTTAAAATTTGTATTTATTTGTTTCACCTTTATTTAACCAGGTAGGCTAGTTGAGAACAAGTTCTCATTTGCAACTGCGACCTGGCCAAGATAAAGCATAGCAGTGTGAACAGACAACACAGAGTTACACATGGAGTAAACAATTAACAAGTCAATAACACAGTAGAAAAATAATTGAGAGTCTATATACAATGTGTGCAAAAGGCATGAGGAGGTAGGCGAATAATTACAATTTTGCAGATTAACACTGGAGTGATAAATGATCAGATGATCATGTACAGGTAGAGATATTGGTGTGCAAAAGAGCAGAAAAGTAAATAAATAAAAACGGTATGGGGTTGAGGTAGGTGAAAATGGGTGGGCTATTTACCAATAGACTATGTACAGCTGCAGCGATCGGTTAGCTGCTCAGATAGCTGATGTTTGAAGTTGGTGAGGGAGATAAGTCTACAACTTCAGCGATTTTTGCAATTCGTTCCAGTCACAGGCAGCAGAGTACTGGAACGAAAGGCGGCCGAATGAGGTGTTGGCTTTAGGGATGATCAGTGAGATACACCTGCTGGAGCGCGTGCTACGGATGGGTGTTGCCATCGTGACCAGTGAACTGAGATAAGGCGGAGCTTTACCTAGCATGGCCTTGTAGATGACCTGGAGCCAGTGGTGGGTGGTATAAGGTGCTTTAGTGACAAAACGGATGGCACTGTGATAAACTGCATACAGTTTGCTGAGTAGAGTGTTGGAGGCAATTTTGTAGATGACATCGCTGAAGTCGGGGATCGGTAGGCTAGTCAGTATTACTAGGGTAAGCTTGGCAGCGTGAGTGAAGGAGGCTTTGTTGGGGAATAGAAAGCCAACTCTTGATTTGATTTTCAATTGGAGATGTTTGATATGAGTCTGGAAGGAGAGTTTGCAGTCTAGCCAGACACCTAGGTACTTATAGATGTCCACATATTCAAGGTCGGAACCATCCAGGGTGGTGATGCTAGTCGGGCATGCGGGTGCAGGCAGCAATCTGTTGAAAAGCATGCATTTGGTTTTACTAGCGTTTAAGAGCAGTTGGAGGCCACGGAAGGAGTGTTGTATGGCATTGAAGCTCGTTTGGAGGTTAGATAGCACAGTGTCCAATGACGGGCCGAAAGTATATAGAATGGTGTCGTCTGCGTAGAGGTGGATCAGGAAATCGCCCGCAGCAAGAGCAACATCATTGATATATACAGAGAAAAGAGTCGGCCCGAGAATTGAACCCTGTGGCAACCCCATAGAGACTGCCAGAGGACCGGACAGCATGCCCTCCGATTTGACACACTGAACTCTGTCTGCAAAGTATTTTGGTGAACCAGGCAAGGCAGTCATCCGAAAAACCGAGGCTACTGAGTCTGCCGATAAGAATATGGTGATTGACAGAGTCGAAGGCCTTGGCAAGGTCGATGAAGACGGCTGCACAGTACTGTCTTTTATCGATGGCGGTTATGATATCGTTTAGTACCTTGAGTGTGGCTGAGGTGCACCCGTGACCGGCTCGGAAACCAGATTGCACAGCGGAGAAGGTACGGTGGGATTCGAGATGGTCAGTGACCTGTTTGTTGACTTGGCTTTCGAAGACCTTAGATAGGCAGGGCAGGATGGATATAGGTCTGTAACAGTTTGGGTCCAGGGTGTCTCCCCCTTTGAAGAGGGGGATGACTGCGGCAGCTTTCCAATCCTTGGGGATCTCGGATGATATGAAAGAGAGGTTGAACAGGCTGGTAATAGGGGTTGCGACAATGGCGGTGGATAGTTTCAGAAATAGAGGGTCCAGATTGTCAAGCCCAGCTGATTTGTACGGGTCCAGGTTTTGGAGCTCTTTCAGAACATCTGCTATCTGGATTTGGGTAAAGGAGAACCTGGAGAGGCTTGGGTGAGGAGCTGCGGGGGGGGGGCTGTTGGCCGAGGTTGGAGTAGCCAGGCGGAAGGCATGGCCAGCCGTTGAGAAATGCTTGTTGAAGTTTTCGATAATCATGGATTTATCGGTGGTGACCGTGTTACCTAGCCTCAGTGCAGTGGGCAGCTGGGAGGATGTGCTCTTGTTCTCCATGGACTTCACAGTGTCCCAGAACTTTTTGGAGTTGGAGCTACAGGATGCAAACTTCTGCCTGAAGAAGCTGGCCTTAGCTTTCCTGACTGACTGCGTGTATTGGTTCCTGACTTCCCTGAACAGTTGCATATCACGGGGACTATTCGATGCTATTGCAGTCCGCCCAACAGGATGTTTTTGTGCTGGTCGAGGGCAGTCAGGTCTGGAGTGAACCAAGGGCTGTATCTGTTCTTAGTTCTGCATTTTTTGAACGGAGCATGCTTATCTAAAATGGCTAAAGCATCGGAAAAATAAGCAAATAGCCAGAAAACGTAGTGAGGAATTTATTCTGCTATGGTTATAAAAAATGCATTATGTAGGCCTATTATGTTTATAAATGAAATATTGTTTACTTGAGACATTTCAAAATTACAGTAGGTTAAAAAACAAATAGAAAAGGTGAACTGTCTCCAGATCAGATTGCATAATACTTAAACTATTTTATCTAGGCTACTTGCTACTGTAAAGTGGGTCCAATTAAATGACAGATGGGACGTTGTAGGCCTATAGGCTACTTCGCAAGTATGAAACCATCAGTCAGAAAAGGTGAGGAATTTATTGTGCAATGATCATGGAAATGAAGTAGATGCTTATTTTAGAATGAAAAGATGCAAACTCTTCTAACTAATGGCAAATGATTGCATCCATATAAAATTTACCTGATTTTTGTTATGAATAAATGTGTCATCATATCCCCCATTTGCACAAAATACTAGGTTATTGCCTGCTTGCAATGCAATACTTCAAACACTACAAACTATGCATACACAAAGTTTGCAGGAAGCAAAGCACATTCTCACGTCAAGTTCAGTTTTTGTAAATGCTGACTTTTGCTTAAACTAGCACGTATGTTTTGGGGTATAATTTGTGTGTACGCAAAATTGTATAAATGAGGCCCCAGGGGAGGGGGTTGGCACATCAATGGGGGACGGTGGAGCCCAGCTCCCCTGGCCTTCTGTCACTCAGCGTGAGAGAGGCCTGGGGGCCAGGAACAAAAAGTGTGAGGAGGGGGAGAGAGGAGCCCTGGAGGTCAGGGAGACAAGGGAAAAGGGAAAAGAGAAGTCCTGGGGAGACAGCTTGGGTCCGCCCGCCTGTTCTCTGAGGACACGTTCCACACAAAGAAATCACACGGGTCATTAAGCTCTGACGGGACCCGTCCTTCGCTGTCTGCGTTTCCGCTGGGACACCCAAGGCTGGCGCACACACACGCACGCACAAAGTGTCACACACAGCCCTGCTTACAGCAGAGAGAGCTGTGCTGAGGGCGTCCCCTCTCCCCCTTCTCTCTCTCCATCCCTCTCTCCTTCCCTCTTTGCCCTGGTGTCACTGTAAGATGCTAAACAGTCTGAGCTGAGTGGCACTGCAGCCTTTTTATTAGTCTCTCACACTCAGTCCATCAATCAAGCTCTCCCTCTGTCTTGCTCTCCATATCAATGTCTCCCTGTCCTCTCTCTGTGGCCTGAGCAGCAGCTCCTCTCTTCTACACAAACAGATCTGACGTCTTGTCCTCCCTGAGGCCTGCTCTGCCTGCTGCATCTTCTCATCACTAGATTAATTAATAAACAACATGATGAATTGATCCTAGAGAAGAAGTGAGAGGAAGCTACGATGCTGAGGACCAGATCTGTCACCATTGTGTTTGGACTATATTTAGATGACAGATTACTGTCTTTTGAGGTGAACTTGATGATAAACTTTGGAAGTGGGGAGAGTAGTACATCTGATCAGCATGTCCTCTACTGTATTTTATCAGGGACGGAGACATCACACACACACACACACACACGCACGCACGCACGCACGCACGCACGCACGCACGCACGCACGCACGCACGCACGCACGCACGCACGCACGCACGCACGCACGCACGCACGCACGCACGCACGCACGCACGCACGCACGCACGCACGCACACACACACACACACACACACACACACACACACACACACACACACACACACACACACACACACACACACACACACACACACACACACACACACACACACACACACACACACACCTCTCTCCACTGCTTTGTGTCATGATGTTGATGATGCATTGGTTTGTCATTTCCTGGCCGGCCGGTGTCTAGGTCTAGCCTGCTACTATCTGGTAAAAAAAAAAACACACACACACAATCATGCCATCTTCCAGATGACTGCTGCCCATCAGGCTTGGTGCGGAAAAATAATCAGCCTTGAAACAACAATCAGCCTTGCAACACTGTTGACAGAGAAAAGAGTGAGTGAGGAGGAGAAAGGAGGGCAGGAAAGGGGAGTCAACAGGGCAGCAGTACCAGTCAGGCTGACAGACTGACTAATAGGAGAACTGCCATTACAAATTGCCCTCTGATTCAGCTGGGATGACACGAGGCGCACGGAGCGAGAGGGGAAAAGAGAACTGGCCAGGGTGAAAGGGGTGGACGTCTGCCTGGACGAGGCCTGTGTGTGTAGGCAGGCATCTCTCTCACACACGCATGCACAAACACATGCGCACACACATTTTAGGCCAAGGCAATGTCACAAGAACAATCAGCAGGGCTCAGCCTCAGTCTAGAGGCAATTTCCAGGAGAGCCTCCAAAACATCACGACAATAACACTGTCGTAGTACTGTAATAGGCCAGTGTAAGGCGCAAATCTGGCCTGTTCATTTCCCTACAACATCCCATGTTTACATGTGGAATAAACAAAGTGGATTCTTTTCTGGTGTATTTAATCTTTTACTTTGCACTTATAGGCATTTGTGCAAATCAGTTCTTCAAACATAATGTAAGCGTCATAAGCAACAACGTGTTAACGATGGTCCGTCATTGATAGAGGGGAAATTCCATGGTAAAAGAATAACGCTGAGACTCAGATTTTTCACGTTAAAAGTATGGCAAACAAAAAACATTAATTGCAAAGTTAAACAAACCATTAGGGATGTAACGATTCACCGCACTGGTCCCAGTTCAAAATTTTAAGATATGAGTGCATCGGTCCGCGGGAGCCCAAACCAATCCAAATGTAGCATGCATCATCAGGAAATAGATTCAAACGTTACGAATCGTCAGCTCACAATTTTTTTAGTTGCTCAAATTATTTTCTACCTTCCAAAAATACCTCTTTTGTGACAACTGCAACCTCTTCTTCAGTGTCAAACTAATTATGTCATTGTGTTGACAGTCATTGATCTACAAGTAATTTTGCATGCTGAACAACACCAGGAATATCAGTAGTCTAGTAAAACTGCGCACTGTACGCAGTTTCGTCCACTTACCAAGGAGAGGAAGGCCTATTCCTGATCTGGCACCTGTCACCTTCAGCATTGAAATGTTTGTAAAATGGTGCAATGTTAGACTTTATTAGTTGAATGACTAACTGGGGTGGGGGGATAAATCAGGGGAATAAGTACATCGGGGGAATAAATAAATTGATACAGTAACATGTGAAGATATTATTTTTGAAGATGTATCGATAATATCGCAATATTACGTTGACGCTAGTTGGTTGTACCTGCACCAAAACTCCAGTATTTTTCATTCAAAGCTTGTTCTCCATCTTTTTAGAATTGAGAGCCAATTTGTTTCCTGCACTTTAACTGATTTTTGTTTTACTGACTGATCAAAACATGTTTTCTCGTGGCTCTCTTGTCCCTCTGCAGCAGACATACTGGTGAGCAATATGTTTGGAACAGCGAATCACAGTAAAATCACAGTATCGAATAGCAATACATATAGAATCGTGAAAATCACAATATCATATCGGCACCTAAGTATCATGATATCGTATCGTGAGGTCCTTGGCAATTCCCAGCCCTACTAACAACCAATATAATCTGCTTAGGCACACACGTGCGCCTTGTAAGAATTTTAAAAAGGTCAGCGTAGAGCCCAGTATGTTATTTTTATTAAATGCAGTTGAATTGTTTTACTGAAATAAAAGTAACTAAACTGCCCCCGGAGACACTACCCATCTGGCTATTCATTCTGATCGGGGCTTGCATTAGATTTTATTTTCATTTTTCAGGTTAACCATCAGCAACAGTTTTTGTAGTTTTGCTTGAAACTGTGTGTGTGTGTGTGTGTGTGTGGTAGTAATTTTTTCATATACAGGGGGAAGTTAATAATTTCATAACGAGGACTGCAATAACTTTTGCCACCCGCACTGCATGGTCAAAGAGGGAGAAGAAAAGTGTCAAAACGTCCAACGGTCTAAACCATTCAATTTTGAGACGGGGTGAAATCCTAAGGTATGCTTTATATTCATTTGCAATGTCATAGTGAATTTAAGATAAATATTGATACATCACTAGCTCTAATACTTTCAATCTGAATTGTTTTATGTTTTTTTATTAATGGGTGATGGTGATTTTAGATAAAAAGTGTGTGGGGGACACACACAAACCAAACAATTCCCTCTCTAACTGATAGTGGGGTGGCACAGGGCTCTACGCTTTTACAATGAGCACATGTGCCTACAGATGTGCCTATAAATTAAAACATGTAGGCTCCCACAGACATTTAGGAGCACGATGAAAGATATTTTAGATAGTAAAAGCTACAACCTTAAATATTTATAGGCACACTGTTGCTCTTAAATTAAAATTGTGAGTAAAATGGTCACACTGTAGAGCCATGTTGTAGATGCCCAGCTTCCCTTATGGCTGAGCTCAGGTTCCTAAATACATAATTGATTTGCTCGCACACACAGTCAGTTTAGGCAGATCCAGCTCAGAGAGGCCCAGCTCATGAGCTCCATCAGCCGCAGATTTTAATTTAGAATGGAAACTGAATGTCCTTATGCAGCTCGATTAGTGCATGAATCGTTTCAAACTGATTTGTTCCTCTAATCAAATAATCGCACCAAATCATTTCAAACTAAAACGTATTGTTCCTGTATCTTAGCCAACGTATCTAGATGCGTATCAAATTGTTTTGAACGAGAAAGATGCACATCCCTACAAACCATAAACTCTATACATAAGGACTATGTTTAATAATCTCCACTGAAAATGTTACAAAACACATTTACTCAAAGAACAGTGCAGATGTAAAGCTTGGTAACAAAATGACAGTAAAATCTCCCGCAGGTTTTGGGGGGGGGGGTCATTGAACTACAGTAAGTGGGGGGGGTGATTGAACTACAGTAAGTGAAGAGGATTAACACCCGGTAACAGAATGATGGTAACAGAATGACATCGCGGGTCCCTGATATGTACTATACATAATTGCATCATTATGAATGTCATTCTCTTCATGGTGATCTATTCTGAATAGATAGATAAAGGTAGAAAAATGTAATATCCTCCTTTGAATGTTTGGGTATTATTCTTCTTCACACTGGCTAGTCATTTGAATGATCTTTGCCCCAAACAATACCAAATTTGGTTGGTCCAGACCAAATATGTACCAATCATAGACATATATGTTTCAAAGTACAGCACAGTATAGTACAATATATTTAATTGCGATACAGTAAAGTAGCCAACACTACAGTAAATTATACTGTATTCTAGTGTGCTATTCTGCACTGTACTAAATTCTACTGAACAGTACTATACTTTTCTTTACTGTGCTCTACTGTTCTGTACTGTCCATACTTGTGAAACAGATGTCTATAATTGGTTCAGATTTGAACTTGTAAATTTCAACTACTTGTCAACATCCATGGACATCCAGTGGTGGTCGGTGCTCAGTGGGTGAGAGGACTGGTTACAGTAAATGGAAAGAGGGGCTCATGGGTAGGTGTCAGTAAGATCCAGGAGAGGTGACATTAACTGGAGCGGGAGAGAGACTGTTTTCACACATTTGCTTGACCACTAGTCAACAGAAAGAGAAAGAAAAGTTATGAGCTGAACACAAGTATGGAAGAGAGGTCAGTAGCAGATGACCCAACTGTGGTTTGTGTAACTATTATGAATTCCCATTGTAGCCAATTCAGTTGCAGTCATTCTGTTACCGATTTTCTGGTCCTTCTGTTACTGATTTGGTAACAGAATGGTCTGTTTTAATCACTTAATAAATCATAAATAAAATGTATCAGTAAAAACACTAACTAATTGTTAGATCTACCTTTTTACTTCTGTGGGAGAAATGTGAAAATATCTTAAAGATGTGGGGTATGGTAACAGAATGACATGACACTAGGCAATATTTCTTAAATTTACAGAAGGAAAATAATCTCTGCAAAACTAAATGTAAATGTTGATATCAGTTGGCAAGCATCTCTACCTGAACAATAGTATTTTAATGTATTTCTAATACCTTTTAATACTTTTTCTTCTACATGTTTTCTAAGACCCCTTTTCCATCTGTTTGACCAGAAATCAAAGCCTTTGCTTATTCCAAATTGTTAGGATGGAAAATGGTTGAAATGGAAATGCCTTCATTTAAAAAACAAATGTACTTTTCAGTTTCATTTGACACAAAATGTGATGTGCTCCTATGAACTTCACATGTTAATGCTCATGGGGCCTTTTACATGGAAATGCCCAGAGGCAATTTTTCATCTTCAATTATATGTATAGCCATCCAGCTTTGGAGCAGTTA
Source organism: Oncorhynchus gorbuscha (assembly GCF_021184085.1). Lineage (NCBI taxonomy): Eukaryota > Metazoa > Chordata > Actinopteri > Salmoniformes > Salmonidae > Oncorhynchus > Oncorhynchus gorbuscha. Next base: position 59,360,773 of record NC_060175.1, read on the forward strand.
GGTCTATTTCACTGCCTCTGAGAGGAGCCAATTACTGTACCTGGAAACTTCCAGCAATTACGCTAAGCTAATGATATGCTAACTTCAATCATCTCCAAACTGCACACAGAGACAAAATAAATGGTACCCATGAGTTCATCTGACTCTGGGTAAGTAGAATAATCTCACAGTATTATGGCAGAGTGTTATGACAGAGCTTTGAATTTGATTTATTTTCCCAATAAAAAAATAAAAAAAAATAAAAAAATACTATCAAGCTAACAAGGTGGTGCACAATTGGCCGGCCGGGATGTCCTTGCATTGCTAAACATTAGGAACCCATAGCCATTGCATTGGGATGTCAGCCTGTGACCACAAATAGTGGAGAGGAAACTCAAACTACCCCCCTTTTTACTCTCCTTTACCAAGTAATGTTAATTGCATTAGAGATACATAGGCTGCTACAGTCTATAATGTATACTCTCCTACAACCTTATCCACTACGTACAGTAGGTGGCGATACCTCTTAAACCCTCACAGAAGAAGCCGGAAAGACAAGAAGTGAGTATAGTCCCTCGGGCATGGTAGAAGCTATAGAAAAATTATGATGGTAGGCCGAATACCGAATATATGCTAGTGGCACACTGAATATATGCTAGTGGCATACCGAATATATGCTAGTGGCACACAGATGGAGCACCAATTTGCTGGCCTGGATTTTGAATCATGTAGAGCGATTCTATTGGTCCTTGAGCAAAACCCCGACCCATGTTATCTCACAGAAAGGAAAAGGTCTACTGGGATTGGCTAGTGGGCTTGTTGCCAATTCCAATCCATCAATTTTCATTGTTGTTGGATGCCAACCGTCAATTTTCGAGGTAAAAAAAACCTTCTCTACTGCAGATTGTTTTTTACTGCGACACATCAATTTACATTACATCTTTCCTTCTGTTGTTACATGTTACCATTCCGACTATTGTCATAGATAACACAAACTTTTATAATTTACGATTGTCTGTATATAATGTCTGCTCAAACAGTAACCTTAACACGTTAATAAGCTAGCAAAGTAAACTCAACTTGATGTTGAAGTACATGCTAACTTAACTGCCGTTTTTCACTGCATTATTTTTAGGACAACTTTAACGCAAGTTGCTAACGTTGGTGTGGCGGTATGTTAGCTTGCTAGCTGGCAGCTTGTATGGCATTGCTAGGCTAATATTAGCTAGCTAGCTAACATTAGTTGCTAAACAGTTTTGTTGTGATAAGTTGACTAGCAGGAACAATGTTGCTTTAAGTTCATGAAGGGAGCAGGTAATTTGGCCTAATTTATGTCTCATTTTAACTGTTAGTGTAATTAACTTGCCTGATGTGACAGTGTTTTGCGGTATAATTCATGCCTCTACCTTATTATTCACTGGTCTAAACACTTTGGAGATGGCACAGATGTAACATGCAAACATTAAGGTGTCAGTGGACGATAGAGTTGGTATGTTAAAACCTCTCTAGGGTATGTGGGACGGTAGCGTCCCCACATGATCAACATCAAGTGAAATTTCAGAGCTCCAAATTCAAAAACAGAAATACTGATTATAAAAATTCTGAAAATATACAAGTGTTAAACATAGGTTTAAAGATTCACTTCTTGTGAATGCAACCACAGTGTCAGATTTCAAAAAGGTTTTACGGTGAAAGCATACCATGCGATTATTTGAGAACATCATCATCATCATCAGCAGACAAATCATTACAAACAGTAACGAGCCAAGTAGAAGAGTTACACAAGTCAGAAATGGAGATAAAATTAATCACTTACCTTTTTTGATCTTCATATGGTTGCACTCAGAAGACATTCATTTTACTCAATAAATGTTAGTTTTGTTCAATAAAGTCTCTCTTTATATCCCAAAACCTCCGTTTTGTTCGCGTTTTCTTCAGTAATCCAAAGGCTCAAACGCAGTCACAACAGGAAGACAAAAATATCCAAATTGTATCAGTAAAGTTCATAGAAACATGTCAAACGATGTTTATATTCAATCCTCAGGTTGTTTTAGCCTAAATAATCGATAATATTTCAACCGGACAATAACGTTGTCAATATAAAGGGTAAAGAAGAAAGGCGCGCTCTTGGGATTGCGCATGAAAAAGCTCTGGGACACTTTAGGGTCCAGTCATTAAGACTGGTCTTACTCCCTCATTTTCCAGAATACAAGCCTGAAACAATTTCTAAAGACTGTTGACATTAGTGGAAGGCATAGGAACTTACTATTTCAGTTCTAAGTCAATGGATACTGTAATGGCATTGAATAGAAAACTACCCCGACAAAATGTATACTTCCTGGATGGATTTTTCTCAGGGTTTTCCCTGCCAAATCAGTTCTGTTATACTCACAGATATTATTTGAACAGTTTTGGAAACTTTAGTGTTTTCTATCCAAATCTACCAATTGTATGCATATCCTAGCTTCTGGGACTGAGTAGCAGGTAATTTACTTTGGGCACGCTTTTCATCCAATTTTCCAAATTCTGCACTCTACCCTAGAGAAGTTAAACTTCTATTTCAGACGCGCCGGCAGTCCCACCAAACCAGGACTTTTATCGAACTGTGAAAATAGTTTTTTTTAAATGCTTGAACCATAATTGGATATCATGGTCATTTTCCAAATGTACTTAAAGTTGAAGTCGGAAGTTTACATACACTTAGGTTGGAGTCATTCAAACTCATTTTTCAACCACTCCACAAATTTCATGTTAACAAACTACAGTTTGGGCAAGTCAGTTAGGACATCTACTTTGTACATGACACAATTAATTTTTCCAGGAACTGCTAACAGACAGATTATTTCACATATAATTCACTGTATCACATTTCCAGTGGGTCAGAAGTTTGCATACTCGACGTTGACTGTGCCTTTAAACAGCTTGGAAAATTCCAGAAAATGATGTAATTGAATTAGAAGCTTCTAAAATGCTAATTAACAATAATTTGAGTCAATTGGAGGTGTACCTGTGGATGTATTTCAAGGCCTACCTTCAAACTCAGTGCCTCTTTGCTTGACATCATGGGAAAATCAAAAGACATCAGCCAAGACCTCAGGAAAAAAATACTGTAGACCTCCACAAGTCTTGTTCATCCTTGGGAGCAATTTCCAAACGCCTGAAGGTATCACATTAATCTGTACAAACAATAGTACGCACCATGGGACCACGCAGTCATCATACCGCTCAGGAAGGAGACGCATTATGTCTCCTAGAGATGAACGTACTTTGCTGCGAAAAGTGCAAACTAATCCCAGAACAACAGCAAAGGACCTTTGTGAAGATGCTGGAGGAGACAGGTACAAAAGTATCTATATCCACAGTAAAATGAGTCCTACATCACCTGAAAGGCTGCCTAGTAAGGAAGAAGCCACTGCTCCTAATCCGCCATAAAACCGCCAGACTACGGTTTGCGACTGCACATGGCGACAAAGATCGTAATCTTTGGAGAAATGTCCTCTGGTCTGATGACACAAAAATAGAACTGTTTGGCCATAATTACCATCGTTATGTTTGGAGGAAAAAGGGGGAGGCTTGCAAGCTGAAGAACACCATCCCAACCGTGAAGCACGGGGGTGGCAGCATCATGCTGTGGGGGTGATTTGCTACAGGAGGGACTGGTGCACTTCACAAAATAGATGGCATCATGAGGTAGGACAATGATGTGGATATATTGAAGCAACATCTCAAGACATCAGTCAGGAAGTTAAAGCTTGGTCACAAATGGGTCTTCCAAATAGACAATGACCCCAAACATACTTCCAAGGTTGTGGAAAAATCGATTAAGGACTACAAAGTCAAGGTATTGGAGTGGCCATCACAAAGCCCTGACCTCAATCTTATAGAAAATTTGTGGGCAGAACTGAAATAACATGTGCGAGCAAGGAGGCCTACAAACCTGACTCAGTTACACCAGCTCTGTCAGGAAGAATGGCCCAAAATTCACCCAACTTATTGTGGGAAGCTTGTGGAAGGCTACCCAAAATGTTTACCTCAAGTTAAACAATTTAAACGCAATGCTATCAAATACTAATTGAGTGTATGTAAACTTCTGACCCACTGGGAATGTGATGAAAGAATTAAAAGATTAAGTAAATATTTCTCTCTACTATTATTCTGACATTTCACATTCTTAAAATAAAGTGGTGATCCTAACTGACCTAAGACAGGGAATTTTTACTAGGATTAAACGTCAGGAATTGTGAAAATGAGTTTAAATTTATTTGGCTAAGGTGTATGTAAACTTCCGACTTCAACTGTAAGTCTTTTTTCGATTTATTTGTCTCCTCTATGAAATGGACGCCACTTCAAGCGGACGAGTCCAAAGTAAGTGATGCATTAAACTAATGGAAATTCAGAGGGGAAACGAGCTGTCTGTTTTTAAACGAACTGTCTTTTAATTAGGACAAGTGTCATATTCTCCAGTATCATATTAACCACAGCTGCACTTGGAGGACAGCCATGGATGTATGTAGTACATGAGTTTGCCTATCTGTTATTGTTTTGCACAGTATGTCATTGTATTAAAAAGTATTCGATTCTGAGATAAACTTGGAGCATTGTTATACTCAGAAGTAAAGTCTGAGGAATGATAGCGACTGGTTCTTACATCATAAGTTAATGGTTATATGTAGGAGCCAGATGGCTTTGGAATGTGCTTGGTGGATGGGAGGAAGTCACAGGATTGCTATAGAGGGTACGGATGGACATCTGTGGATTAGGCAAATGAGGGGTTGAGGTCAGGTCAGATCTCCTTAAGGGAGAAATGATGGTTTATTACTCTATTACTTTGTCTTCCTGTCAAACCATAATTGATGTAAGGATTGGAGAGGAGGAGTGCCTAAATTGGAGTGTTCCACCTGTGGTGGTGGAACCATGTTTTGTCTGAATGCAGCTGTCTTGACCCTCTGGGAAGAAATAAACTTGGTTAAGCTTTCATAGTTGAGTTATTTACTCTGAGAATTAGAACCTAACAAAAGTAACCTGTAATTGTCCACAATGGTAACTTTTAACCTTTTTACCTTTTTTAATTTTTCGGGTTAGAAATCGAGACTCCAGCAGGAAAACAAATCACTGAAGGAAGACAGGGCAGAAATGTAAAGACTCCAGCAGGAAAACAGTGCCCTGAGGGAAGAAGTTCAAGTGTTAAGGAGTGGCAAACTGGTTAAATCTTACTCTTTCTCGTTCCAAGATGGCATAGCAGTCAGACGTCTTTGTCCTGTCGTGTCCCTTATATATATCGTTTTACAAATTTTTCGTCGCATATCCTAACCTGTTAAGCTTACCCCCTACTTTTTCGAACATTCTGTTAACAATCTCGCAACATTTCAGCGCCCTGCTACTCATGCCAGGAATATAGTATATGCATATGATTAGTATGTGTGGATAGAAAACACTCAGACGTTTATAAAACTGGTTAAGTCACGGCTATGGCTTTAACATAACGTGCGTTTCATTGAAAAGTGCAGGAAAATCTGATCACTGAAAGTGGAAAAATATTGTTATGCAGGTGAATGAGGACCCAAAAGCGACTTGGCGAAAACAGAGTCTTTAATCCAGAAAAGTAAATATACAATCATAAAGCACAATTCCACTCGTAATGACGAGAACAGACTGGGGACTCGATCATGAACTGCAGGTTGCCTCTGGAAGGCACTTGAACGTAGCAGACTCAGACACCTGCTCACCACGCAGCATCTGAGGGAAACACGACACGACAGGGCGATACACAGACACAGCACGGTGAACAATAGACAAGGATCCGACAGGGCATTAACGGAAAACAAGGGGAGAAATAGGGACTCTAATCAGGGAAAAAGATAGGGAACAGGTGTGGGAAGACTAAATGATTGATTAGGGGAATATGAACAGCTGGGAGCAGGAACGGAACGATAGAGAGAAGAGAGAGAGGAAGGGAGAGAGAAAAAGGGGAACGAACCTAAAAAGACCAGCAGGGGGAAAACAAACAGAGGGAAAAGCAAAATGACAAGACAATATAAGACAAAACATGACAGTACCCCCCCACTCACCGAGCGCCTCCTGGCGCACTCGAGGAGGAATCCTGGCGGCAACGGAGGAAATCATCAATAAGTGAACGGTCCAGCACGTCCCGAGACGGAACCCAACTCCTCTCCTCAGGACCGTAACCCTCCCAATCCACTAAGTATTGGTGACCCCGTCCCCGAGAACGCATGTCCATGATCCTACGTACCTTGTAAATAGGTGCGCTCTCGACAAGGACGGGAGGGGGGAGGGAAGACGAACGGGGGTGCGAAGAAAGGGCTTGACACAGGAGACATGGAAGACAGGATGGACGCGACGAAGATGTCGCGGAAGAAGCAGTCGCACAGCGACAGGATTGACGACCTGGGAGACACGGAACGGACCAATGAACCGCGGAGTCAACTTACGAGAAGCTGTCGTAAGAGGAAGGTTGCGAGTGGAAAGCCACACTCTCTGGCCGCAACAATACCTTGGACTCTTAATCCTACGTTTATTGGCGGCTCTCACAGTCTGTGCCCTGTAACGGCAAAGTGCAGACCTCACCCTCCTCCAGGTGCGCTCACAACGTTGGACAAACGCTTGAGCGGAGGGAACGCTGGACTCGGCAAGCTGGGATGAGAACAGAGGAGGCTGGTAACCCAGACTACTCTGAAACGGAGATAACCCGGTAGCAGACGAAGGAAGCGAGTTGTGAGCGTATTCTGCCCAGGGGAGCTGTTCTGCCCAAGACGCAGGGTTTCTGAAAGAAAGGCTGCGTAGTATGCGACCAATCGTCTGATTGGCCCTCTCTGCTTGACCGTTAGACTGGGGATGAAACCCGGAAGAGAGACTGACGGACGCACCAATCAAACGACAGAACTCCCTCCAAAACTGTGACGTGAATTGCGGGCCTCTGTCTGAAACGGCGTCTAACGGGAGACCATGAATTCTGAACACATTCTCGATGATGATTTGTGCCGTCTCCTTAGCGGAAGGAAGTTTAGCGAGGGGAATGAAATGTGCCGCCTTAGAGAACCTATCGACAACCGTAAGAATCACAGTCTTCCCCGCAGACAAAGGCAGACCGGTAATGAAGTCTAGGGCGATGTGAGACCATGGTCGAGAAGGAATGGGGAGCGGTCTGAGACGACCGGCAGGAGGAGAGTTACCTGACTTAGTCTGCGCGCAGTCCGAACAAGCAGCCACGAAACGGTGCGTGTCACGCTCCTGAGTCGGCCACCAAAAGCGCTGGCGAATAGACGCAAGAGTGCCTCGAACACCGGGATGACCAGCTAACTTGGCAGAGTGAGCCCACTGAAGAACAGCCAGACGAGTGGAAACAGGAACGAAAAGAAGGTTACTAGGACAAGCGCGCGGCGATGCAGTGTGCGTGAGTGCTTGCTTAACCTGTCTTTCAATTCCCCAGACTGTCAACCCGACAACACGCCCATAAGGAAGAATCCCCTCGGGATCAGTCGAAGCCACAGAAGAACTAAAAAGACGGGATAAGGCATCAGGCTTGGTGTTCTTGCTACCCGGACGGTAAGAAATCACAAACTCGAAACGAGCGAAAAACTACGCCCAACGAGCTTGACGAGCATTAAGTCGTTTGGCAGAACGGATGTACTCAAGGTTCTTATGGTCTGTCCAAATGACAAAAGGAACGGTCGCCCCCTCCAACCACTGTCGCCATTCGCCTAGGGCTAAGCGGATGGCGAGCAGTTCGCGGTTACCCACATCATAGTTGCGTTCAGATGGCGACAGGCGATGAGAAAAATAAGCGCAAGGATGAACCTTATCGTCAGACTGGAAGCGCTGGGATAGAATGGCTCCCACGCCTACCTCTGAAGCGTCAACCTCGACAATGAATTGTCTAGTAACGTCAGGAGTAACGAGTATAGGAGCGGACGTAAAACGTTCTTTTAGAAGATCAAAAGCTCCCTGGGCGGAACCGGACCACTTAAAACACGTCTTGACAGAAGTAAGAGCTGTGAGAGGGGCAGCAACTTGACCGAAATTACGAATGAAACGCCGATAGAAATTAGCGAAACCTAGAAAGCGCTGCAACTCGACACGTGACCTTGGAACGGGCCAATCACTGACAGCTTGGACCTTAGCGGAATCCATCTGAATGCCTTCAGCGGAAATAACGGAACCGAGAAAAGTAACGGAGGAGACATGAAAAGAGCACTTCTCAGCCTTCACGTAGAGACAATTCTCTAAAAGGCGCTGTAGAACACGTCGAACGTGCTGAACATGAATCTCGAGTGACGGTGAAAAAAATCAGGATATCGTCAAGATAGACAAAAACAAAGATGTTCAGCATGTCTCTCAGAACATCATTAACTAATGCCTGAAAAACAGCTGGCGCATTGGCGAGACCAAACGGCAGAACCCGGTACTCAAAATGCCCTAACGGAGTGTTAAACGCCGTTTTCCACTCGTCCCCCTCTCTGATGCGCACGAGATGGTAAGCGTTACGAAGGTCCAACTTAGTAAAGCACCTGGCTCCCTGCAGAATCTCGAAGGCTGATGACATAAGGGGAAGCGGATAACGATTCTTAACCGTTATGTCATTCAGCCCTCGATAATCCACGCAGGGGCGCAGAGTACCGTCCTTTTTCTTAACAAAAAAAAACCCCGCCCCGGCCGGAGAGGAAGAAGGCACTATGGTACCGGCGTCAAGAGACACAGACAAATAATCCTCGAGAGCCTTACGTTCGGGAGCCGACAGAGAGTATAGTCTACCCCGAGGAGGAGTGGTCCCCGGAAGGAGATCAATACTACAATCATACGACCGGTGAGGAGGAAGGGAGTTGGCTCGGGACCGACTGAAGACCGTGCGCAGATCATGATATTCCTCCGGCACTCCTGTCAAATCGCCAGGTTCCTCCTGAGAAGTAGGGACAGAAGAAATGGGAGGGATGGCAGACATTAAACACTTCACATGACAAGAAACGTTCCAGGATAGGATAGAATTACTAGACCAATTAATAGAAGGATTATGACATACTAGCCAGGGATGACCCAAAACAACAGGTGTAAAAGGTGAACGAAAAATCAAAAATCAAAAAATAAATAGTCTCACTGTGGTTACCAGATACTGTGAGGGTTAAAGATAGTGTCTCAAATCTGATACTGGGAAGATGACTACCATCTAAGGCGAACATGGGCGTAGGCTTGTCTAACTGTCTGAAAGGAATGTCATGTTTCCGAGCCCATGCTTCGTCCATGAAACAACCCTCAGCCCCAGAGTCTATCAAGGCACTGCATGTAGCACCCGAACCGGTCCAGCGTAGATGGACCGACATAGTAGTACAGGATCTAGATGGAGAGACCTGAGTAGTAGCGCTCACCAGTAGCCCTCCGCTTACTGATGAGCTCTGGCTTTTACTGGACATGAATTGACAAAATGTCCATCAAATCCGCAATAGAGGCACAGGCGGTTGGTGATCCTCCGTTCCCTCTCCTTAGTCGAGATGCGAATACCTCCCAGCTGCATGGGCTCAGTCTCTGAGCCAGAGGTGGGAGATGGTTGCGATGCGGAGCAGGGAAACACCGTTGACGCGAGCTCTCTTCCACGAGCCTGGTGACGAAGATCTACCCGTCGTTCTATGCGGATGGCGAGAGCAATCAAAGAGTCCACACTTGAAGGAACCTCCCGGGAGAGAATCTCATCTTTAACCACTGCGTGGAGTCCCTCCAGAAAACGAGCGAGCAGCGCCGGCTCGTTCCACTCACTAGAGGCAGCAAGAGTGCGAAACTCAATAGAGTAATCCGTTATGGATCGATCACCTTGGCATAGGGAAGCCAGGGCCCTAGAAGCCTCCCTACCAAAAACTGAACGGTCAAAAACCCGAATCATCTCCTCTTTAAAGTTCTGGTAATTGTTAGAGCAATCAGCCCTTGCCTCCCAGATAGCTGTGCCCCACTCTCGAGCCCGGCCAGTAAGGAGTGAAATGACGTAAGCAACCCGAGCTCTCTCTCTAGAGTATGTGTTGGGTTGGAGAGAGAACACAATGTCACACTGGGTGAGAAAGGAGCGGCACTCCGTGGGCTGCCCGGAGTAGCAAGGTGGGTTATTAACCCTAGGTTCCGGAGGCTCGGCAGGCCAGGAAGTAACAGATGGCACGAGACGAAGACTCTGGAACTGTCCAGAGAGGTCGGAAACCTGAGCGGCCAGGTTCTCCACGGCATGACGAGCAGCAGACAATTCCTGCTCGTGTCTGCCGAGCATGGCTCCTTGGATCTCGACGGCAGTGTTACGAGCGTCTGTAGTCGCTGGGTCCATTCTTTGGTCGGATCCTTCTGTTATGCAGGTGAATGAGGACCCAAAAGCGACTTGGCGAAAACAGAGTCTTTAATCCAGTAAAGTAAATATACAATCATAAAGCACAATTCCACTCGTAATGACGAGAACAGACTGGAGACTCGATCATGAACTGCAGGTTGCCTCGGGAAGGCACTTGAACGTAGCAGACTCAGACACCTGCTCACCATGCAGCATCTGAGGGAAACACGACACGACAGGGCGATACACAGACACAGCACGGTGAACAATAGACAAGGATCCGACAGGGCATTAACGGAAAACAAGGGGAGAAATAGGGACTCTAATCAGGGAAAAAGATAGGGAACAGGTGTGGGAAGACTAAATGATTGATTAGGGGAATAGGAACAGCTGGGAGCAGGAACGGAACGATAGAGAGAAGAGAGAGAGGAAGGGAGAGAGAAAAAGGGGAACGAACCTAAAAAGACCAGCAGGGGGAAAACGAACAGAGGGAAAAGCAAAATGACAAGACAATATAAGACAAAACATGACAAATATATCCATCCGCCGCTTCAACCCATTGTTATGGGCGAAAGACATTAAATATGGCTGAGGTTGCAGTACCTACAGCTTCCACACGATGTCAACAGTCTTGTCATTTGCCTAGGATTTGTTTCTTGGTCAAACGAACAAGAGACAGCCCATTTCTTCCGGTCTCCTACCGGATATTTTGGTTGAGAAATAGATGGACAGTATTTCAAGATAGATCCCTATAGAAAACACTACGTCTCGTGATTAATTTTATCGCTTATTAACGTTTACTAATACCTAAAGTTGCATTACAAAAGTATTTCGAAGTGTTTTGTGAAAGTTTATCGTCGACTTTTTGAATTTTAAAAAATGACGTTACGTTATGAAACGCTATTTTTTTCATTTATCACACAGTCTACATAGAACGATATCTAGGCTATATATGGACCGATTTAATCAAAGAAAAAAAAAACAATAGTGATTATGGGACATCTAGGAGTGCCAACAAAGAAGATGGTCAAAGGCAATGAATGTTTTATATTTTATTGTGCGGTTTGTGTAGCGCCGAATATGCTAATTATTTTGTTTACGTCCCCTGCGGGTCTTTTGTGGTGTTACATGCTATCAGATAATAGCTTCTCATGCTTTCGCCGAAAAGCATTTTAAAAATCTGACTTGTTGCCTGGATTCACAACGAGTGTAGCTTTAATTCAATACCCTGCATGTGTCTTTTAATGAACATTTGAGTTTTATCTAATACTATTAGCATTTAGTGTAGCGCATTTGCATTTCCAGAGCTCTAGATGGGACGCCTGCGTGACAGGTAGAAGCAAGAGGTTAAAATATTTTACTAAACCTCAACATCTAAATACTCTCCTGCAACCCGCCTCACCCAATGTGGCGTGGATCTGCTTTTTACCTAAAGTATTTATATTTACTTCGGATCTGGAATCCATCAACTGAAGCTAGCCATCTAACTACCAGCTACCAGTCAGCAAACCATTTCCAGCGGTCACCAGCTAACCTTTCAGCTCGGAAAGCTCTCGTCAGTTCGAACAACGTGACTCTATCCAGAGCATAACGGACCTGTTATTTTTATCCCCGGATTCCTACTGCAAACTGAACATTTTCATCTGGATCTTCAAAACTAGCTAACCGCAATCCCGGATGACTACTCCTGGCTAGCGTTTTCATCCCAGACCAAGCACCACTTAGCTTGAAGCCAGCCCGGCCAGGGCTCCTGTGCTACCACCGAAGCATACTCCTGGGCTACAATATCCGGACCCCTTCCACAGCCGGTAAGGGGCATGGAACCCCGCAGATCCCCTACGACCGGAATACCGACATAATCTGCCCGAGGACTCCAACAGGCCCCTCAAGCACGACGCCCGCTGAAGGCCCATTATGCTAACCAGCTAGGCCTGCTAGCTACCAAGAGCTACTTGGAACCCTACTAATTCCACTACTGGACTGTCGACGTCACGGCAAAAAGAGGCAAAAATAGACTTACCCCCATTGAGACGTCCTCCAAAGGCAAACTTTCTAGCCCCTGCTATCAGCTTGCCGGGCCCGGTCTGATAACTGCTAGCCCTTGCTAACTGCTTACTTGCTAACCCGGTCTGCTAACTGCTAGCCCCTGCTAACTGCTTGATAACCCGGCCTGCTAACTGCTAGCTAGCCCCGGTCCACTAACTGCTAGCTGCCGGCCCCGGCCTGCTAACTGTCAGCTTACCTGCCCGGGTCTGTAACTGCTATCCCATGCTAATTGCTTGCTTGCTAAAACGGCCTGCTAACTGCTAACTGCTAGCTTGTTAGCCTGCTAACTGTCTGAATTGCTGTATCCCTAGCCAGCCCAACCACTCACTGGACCCATATGTTCACTTGGCTATGCATGCCTCTCTCTAATATCAATATGCCTTGTCCATTACTGTCCTGGTTAGTGATTACTGACTTATTTCACTGTAGAGACTCTAGCCCTGCTCAATATGTCTTAACCACCAGGTGACATCACCAGGTTTAAACATCTCTAGAGACTATATCTCTCTCTTCATTACTCAATGCCTAGGTTTACCTCCAATGTACTGACATCCTACCTTACCTTTGTCTGTACACTATGCCTTGAATCTATGCTATCGTGCCCAGAAACCTGCTCCTTTTACTCTCTGTTCTGAACGTGCCAGACGGCCAGTTCGTATAGTCTTTAGCCGTACCCTTATCCTACTTCTCCCCTGTTCCTTTGGTGATGTGGAGGTTAATCCAGGTCCTGCAGTGCCTAGCTCCACTCCCACCCCCCAGGTGCTCTCATTTGTTGAGTTCTGTAAATATAAAAGCCTTGGTAACTATGTGTCTGTCTATCCCTGTTCTCTCCTCTCTGCACAGACCATACAAACGCTCCACACCGCGTGGCCGCTGCCACCCTAATCTGGTGGTCCCAGCGCGCACGACCCACGTGGAGTTCCAGGTCTCCGGTAGCCTCTGGAACTGCCGATCTGCAGCCAACAAGGCAGAGTTCATCTCAGCCTATGCCTCCCTCCAGTCCCTCGACTTCTTGGCACTGACAGAAACATGGATCACCACAGATAACACTGCTACTCCTACTGCTCTCTCTTCGTCCGCCCACGTGTTCTCGCACACCCCGAGAGCTTCTGGTCAGCGGGGTGGTGGCATAGGGATCCTTATCTCTCCCATGTGGTCATTCTCTCTTTCTCCCCTTACCCATCTGTCTATCGCCTCCTTTGAATTTCATGCTGTCACAGTTACCAGCCCTTTCAAGCTTAACATCCTTATCATTTATCGCCCTCCAGGTCCCCTCGGAGAGTTCATCAATGAGCTTGATGCCTTGATAAGCTCCTTTCCTGAGGACGGCTCACCTCTCACAGTTCTGGGCGACTTTAACCTCCCCACGTCTACCTTTGACTCATTCCTCTCTGCCTCCTTCTTTCCACTCCTCTCCTCTTTTGACCTCACCCTCTCACCTTCCCCCTACTCACAAGGCAGGCAATACGCTCGACCTCATCTTTACTAGATGCTGTTCTTCCACTAACCTCATTGCAACTCCCCTCCAAGTCTCCGACCACTACCTTGTATCCTTTTCCCTCTCGCTCTCATCCAACACTTCCCACACTGCCCCTACTCGGATGGTATCGCGCCGTCCCAACCTTCGCTCTCTCTCCCCCGCTACTCTCTCCTCTTCCATCCTATCATCTCTTCCCTCTGCTCAAACCTTCTTCAACCTATCTCCTGATTCTGCCTCCTCAACCCTCCTCTCCTCCCTTTCTGCATCCTTTGACTCTCTATGTCCCCTATCTTCCAGGCCGGCTCGGTCCTCCCCTCCCGCTCCGTGGCTTGACGACTCAATGCGAGCTCACAGAACAGGGCTCCGGAAGGCCGAGCGGAAATGGAGGAAAACTCGCCTCCCTGCGGACCTGGCATCCTTTCACTCCCTCCTCTCTACATTTTCCTCCTCTGTCTCTGCTGCTAAAGCCACTTTCTACCACTCTAAATTCCAAGCATCTGCCTCTAACCCTAGGAAGCTCTTTGCCACATTCTCCTCCCTCCTGAATCCTCCTCCCCCTCCCCCTCCTCCCTCTCTGCAGATGACTTCGTCAACCATTTTGAAAAGAAGATCGACGACATCCGATCCTCGTTTGCTAAGTCAAACAACACCGCTGGTTCTGCTCACACTGCCCTACCCTGTGCTCTGACCTCTTTCTCCCCTCTCTCTCCAGATGAAATCTCGCGTCTTGTGACGGCCGGCCGCCCAACAACCTGCCCGCTCGACCCTATCCCCTCCTCTCTTCTCCAGACCATTTCCGGAGACCTTCTCCCTTACCTCACCTCGCTCATCAACTTATCCCTGACCGCTGGCTACGTCCCTTCCGTCTTCAAGAGAGCGAGAGTTGCACCCCTTCTGAAAAAACCTACACTCGATCCCTCCGATGTCAACAACTACAGACCAGTATCCCTTCTTTCTTTTCTCTCCAAAACTCTTGAACGTGCCGTCCTTGGTCAGCTCTCCCGCTATCTCTCTCAGAATGACCTTCTTGATCCAAATCAGTCAGGTTTCAAGACTAGTCATTCAACTGAGACTGCTCTTCTCTGTATCACGGAGGCGCTCCGCACCGCTAAAGCTAACTCTCTCTCCTCTGCTCTCATCCTTCTAGACCTATCGGCTGCCTTCGATACTGTGAACCATCAGATCCTCCTCTCCACCCTCTCCGAGTTGGGCATCTCCCGGCGCGGCCCACGCTTGGATTGCGTCCTACCTGACAGGTCGCTCCTACCAGGTGGCGTGGCGAGAATCTGTCTCCTCACCACGCGCTCTCACCACTGGTGTCCCCCAGGGCTCTGTTCTAGGCCCTCTCCTATTCTCGCTATACACCAAGTCACTTGGCTCTGTCATAACCTCACATGGTCTCTCCTATCATTGCTATGCAGACGACACACAATTAATCTTCTCCTTTCCCCCTTCTGATGACCAGGTGGCGAATCGCATCTCTGCATGTCTGGCAGACATATCAGTGTGGATGACGGATCACCACCTCAAGCTGAACTTCGGCAAGACGGAGCTGCTCTTCCTCCCGGGGAAGGACTGCCCGTTCCATGATCTCGCCATCACGGTTGACAACTCCATTGTGTCCTCCTCCCAGAGCGCTAAGAACCTTGGCGTGATCCTGGACAACAAACTGTCGTTCTCAACTAACATCAAGGCGGTGGCCCGTTCCTGTAGGTTCATGCTCTACAACATCCGCAGAGTACGACCCTGCCTCACACAGGAAGCGGCGCAGGTCCTAATCCAGGCACTTGTCATCTCCCGTCTGGATTACTGCAACTCGCTGTTGGCTGGGCTCCCTGCCTGTGCCATTAAACCCCTACAACTCATCCAGAACGCCGCAGCCCATCTAGTGTTCAACCTTCCCAAGTTCTCTCACGTCACCCCGCTCCTCCGCTCTCTCCACTGGCTTCCAGTTGAAGCTCGCATCCGCTAAAAGACCATGGTGCTTGCCTACGGAGCTGTGAGGGGAACGGCACCTCAGTACCTCCAGGCTCTGATCAGGCCCTACACCCAAATAAGGGCACTGCGTTCATCCACCTCTGGCCTGCTCGCCTCCCTACCACTGAGGAAGTACAGTTCCCGCTCAGCTCAGTCAAAACTGTTCGCTGCTCTGGCTCCCCAATGGTGGAACAAACTCCCTCACGACGCCAGGACAGCGGAGTCAATCACCACCTTCCGGAGACACCTGAAACCCCACCTCTTTAAGGAATACCTAGGATAGGATAAAGTAATCCTTCTCACCCCCCTTAAAATACTTAGATGCACTATTGTAAAGTGGTTGTTCCACTGGATGTCATAAGGTGAATGCACCAATTTGTAAGTCGCTCTGGATAAGAGCGTCTGCTAAATGACTTAAATGTAAATGTAAATGTTTCATGCATGTTAACATTAGAAGCCTCCTCCCTACGTTTGTTTTACTCACTGCTTTAGCACACTCTGCCAACCCAGATGTCTTAGCAATGTCTTAGCAATGAAAACCACCAAAAACCCTGACATCTCCATTGTTTACTATAAAGTTTTCCGCCAAGATAGAACTGCCAAAGGGGGCGGTGTTACAATCTACTGCAAAGATAGCCTGTAGAGTTCTTTATTACTATCTAAGTATGTACAAAAAACAATTTGAGCTTCTACTTCTAAAAATTCACCTTTCCAGAAACAAGTCTCTCACTGTTGCCACTTGCTATAGACCTCCCTCTGCCTCCAGCTGTGCCCTCGATACCATATGTGAATTGATTTCCCCCCCCCATCTATCTTCTGAGCTCGTGCTACTAGGTGACCTAAACTGGGACATGCTTAACACCCCGGCCATCCTACAAACTAAGCTTGATGCCCTCAATCTCACACAAATTATCAATGAACCTACCAGGTACAACCCCAAAACAGTAAACACGGGCACCCTCATAGATGTCATCCTAACTAATTCGCCCTCCCTGTTTTCAATCAAGATCTCAGCGATCACTGCCTCATTGCCTGCATCCGTAATGGGTCTTCAACCAAATGACCACCCCTCACCACTGTCAAACGCTCCCTGAAACACTTCTGCGAGCAGGCCTTTCTAATCGTCCTGGCCGGGGTATCCTGGAATGACATTGACCTCATCCCGTCAGTAGATGATGCCTGCTATTCTTTAAAAGTGCCTTCCTCACCATCTTAAATAAGCATGCCCCTCTGAAAAAATGTAGAGCTAGGAATAGATATAGTCCTTGGTTCACGCCAGACCTGTCTGCCCTTGACAAGCACAAAAACATCCTGTGGCGTTCTGCATTAGCATCGAATAGCCCCCGTGATATGCAACTTTTCAGGGAAGTTAGGAACAAATATACAGAGACAGTTAGAAAAGCTAAGGCAAGCTTTAGCTTGAAATTTTGCATCCTGTAGTACTAACTCAAAAAAGTTCTGGGACACTGTAAAGTCCATGGTGAATAAGAGCACCTCCTCCCAGCTGCCCACTGCTCTGAGGCTAAGAAACACTGTCACCATCGATGAATCCACTATTATTGACAATTTCAATAAGCATTTCACTACGGCTGGCCATGCTTTCCACATGGCTACCCCTACCCCGGTCAACTGCCCAGCACCCTCCACAGCAACCCGCCAAAGCCCCCACCATTTCTCCTTTACCCAAATCCAGATAGCTGATGTTCTGAAAGAGCTGCAAAATCTGGACCCCTACAAATCAGCCGGGCTAGACAATCTGGACCCTCTCTTTCTAAAATGATCTGCCGAAATTGTTGCAACCCCTATTACTAGCCTGTTCAACCTCTCTTTCATATCGTGTGAGATTCCCAAAGATTGGAAAGCTGCCGCGGTCATCCCCCTCTTCAATGGCGGACCCAAACTGCTACAGACCTATATATGTCCTACCCTGTCCTTCTAAGGTCTTCGAAAGCCAAGTTAACAAACAGATTACTGACCATTTTGAATCCCACCATACCTTCTCCGCTATGCAATCTGGTTTCAGAGCTGGTCATGGATGCACCTCAGCCACGCTCAAGGTTCTAAATGACATCATAACCGTCATCCTACCGACCCTTGTCATCTATAAAATAGCCTCCAACACTCTACTCAACAAACTGGATGCAGTCGATCACAGTGCCATCCGTTTTGTCACCAAAGCCCCATACACTACCCACCATTGCGACCTGTATTCTCTCGTTGGTTGGCCCTCGCTTCATACTCGTCGCCAAACCCACTGGCTACAGGTTATCTACAAGTCTCTGCTAGGTAAAGCCCTGCCTTATCTCAGCTCACTGGTCACCATAGCAGCACCCACTTGTAGCATGTGCTCTAGTAGGTATATCTCACTGGTCACCCCCAAAGCCAATTCCTCCTTTGGTCGTCTTTCCTTCCAGTTCTCTGCTGACCATGACTGGAACGAATTGCAAAAATCTCTGAAACTGGAGACTCACATCTCTCTCACTAGCTTTAAGCACCAGCTGTCAGAGCAGCTTACAGGCCACTGCACCTGTACATAGCCCATCTGTAAACAGCCCATCTATCTACCTACCTCATCCCCATACTGGTGTTTATTTATTTATTCTGCTCCTTTGCACCCCAGTATCTCTACCTGCACATTAATCTTCTGCCGATCTACCATTCCAGTGTTTAATTGCTATATTGTAATTACTTCGCCACCATGGCCTATTTATTTCCTTAACTTACCTCATTTGCACTCACTGTATATAGACTTTTTGTTTTCTTTTGTTCTACTGTATTATTGACTGTATGTTTTGTTTATTCCATGTGTAACTATGTGTTGTTGTATGTATCAAATTGCTACGCTTTATCTTGGCCAGGTCGCAGTTGCAAATGAGAACTTGTTCTCAACTAGCCTACCTGGTTAAATAAAGGTAAAAATAAATAAAAACTGTATATTCATTCTAATGTTGACTTCTTCCGAGACTCCAGAAATGACTCCCTTGACAGGCGCCCAACTCTGTAGGTCAAAACACTTCCCATAGTACTCCACTCCGGAAACCTTTGACTCCTCCCTCCCGACGTTGCCAAAAGGGTGTTCAGGAGTTGTAGTTTTGGCAAGAGTCATGTAATATTTTCACATTATCAGCTGTGATCATTATATTATACTTTTTTTGTCGTAAATGATCGGCGCTATAATAAGAGCAACTTTCCTTCTTTTGGAGGGTGTTTTGTGTTATTTGTCAATTTTGTCATCAGACAATGCAAACATACATATTATATTACATGATTATGATACATGTGTAAAACATTTTCACTTGAATATGAATACTATCGCTTACAGCAGACTTATTAAAAAAAAAATAGATAAAAAGTGAAATCCCATGGCGACCAGTGCTGCTTTCACATGTTAGTCGGAACTAGTCGGAACTCTGAAATTTCCAACTTGCTAACTGGTTGAACATGGCACGTGTAAAACAACAGCCACTACTGAAAATTCGGAGCTTCCTTGTTACGACTAGCATGTGAATGTGGCAATAGGCCTGTTTTACAAGGGTATCTGCACACAGTCGTACAAATTGACAATATTTAACATTTCTAACGCAATAAAAACATGCAATACACATTTGATAAAAATGTACAAAACATGACCATGATAAATAAATACTTCTCAGTAAAATTCATCCAACTTTAGAGTTCTGAAGATCATTCCACAAGGTGCAAAAAAACTAAATGTAGATCTAGTGACTAGCTCAGTGGAGAGCGAAGGGCTCTCTGGAGTTAGACATCCCTGTAATCAGGTCTTGTGACTCGAATGTCTGTAATTTAACAATGAAGTAAGGTATGGCGGAGGTTTGCACAAGGGGGCTTAATGAAAAAAAAGAGAGCAGAGCATTGATTCATGAAACTTAAGAGAGGGCCAGTCTACTTTTTGATACAGAATTCAGTGATGTGTACTGACCCTATCGCCCGTAATAAAGTGCAGTACGCTTTGATAAACTGTCTAATGAATTCATTAGTGGCGACTGCATTCATATTGATGATAATGTCATTGTCTAAGGCCAGAATGAATGTCTCCTGAATCACTTGTTTTGTGCTATTTAATAATGAAGGCCCTATTCCTATAAAGGAAGCCCATATTAATTCTTACTTTCTGAAGGCACTGTAAGAAGTTATTCACAGCCCTTGACTTTTTCCACATGTTGTGTTACAGCCTTAATTTAAAATGGATTAAATTGAGATTGTGTACCTGGCCTACACACAATAGCCCATAATGTAAAATTGGAATTACAGTGCATTAGGGAATTATTCAGACCCCTTGACTTTTTCCACATTTTGTTACTTGACAGCCTTATTCTAAAATGGATTACCTAAAATGTTTTCCTCATCATTCTACACAAAATATCCCATAAGGATAAAGCAAAAACAGGTTTTTAGATTTGATTTTTTGAAAAATGTATGACAAGAAAAAACAGATTTACATAAGTATTGACACCTTTTGCCATGAGACCCGAAATTGAGCTCCGGTGCATCCTGTTTTCATTGATCCTCCTTGAGATGCTTGAGATGTTTGGAATCCACCTGTGGAAATTAAATTGATTGAATATGATTTGTAAAGGCACACACCTGTCTATATAAGGTCCCACAGTTAACAGTGCACGTCAGAGCAAAAACCAAGCCAAGTGGTCAAAGGAATTGTCTGTAGCACTCCGAGACAGGATTGTATCGAGGCACAGATCTGGGGAAGGGTACCAAAAAATGTCTGCAGCATTGAAGGTCCCCAAGAACACAGTGGCCTCCATTCTTAAATAGAAAAAGTTTGGAATCACCAATACACTTCCTAGAGCTGACCGCCTGGCCAAATTGAGCAACCAGGGGAGAAAAGCCTTGGTTAGGGAGGTGACCAAGAACATGATGGTCTCACTGATAGAGCTTTAGAGTTCCTCTGTGGAGATGGTTGTCCTTCTGGAAGGTTTTCCCATCTCTGCAGCACATCACCAAGCAGGCCTTAATGGTAGAGTGACGGAAGGCACCTAAAGGACTCTCCCGAACATGAGAATCAAGATTCTCTGGTCTGATGAAACCAAGATTGAACTCTTTGGCCTGAATGCCAAGCATCACGTCTGGAGGAAACCTGGCACCGTACCTACGGTGAAGCATGATGGTGGCAGCATCATGCTGTGGGGATGTTTTTCAGCGGCAGGGGCTGGGAAACTAGTCAGGATGGAGGGAAAGATGAACGGAGCAAAATATAGAAATCCTTGATGAAAATCTGCTCCAGAGTGCTCAGGACCTCAGAATGGGGTGAAGGTTTACCTTCCAACAGGACAATGACCCTAAGCACACAGCCAAGACAACGCAGGAGTGGCTTTGGGCCTGTGGGTTTTGGACTTGAACCCGATCAAACATCTCTGGAGAGACCTGAAAATAGCTGTGCAGCGACGCTCCCCATCTAACCTGACTGAGCTTGAGGATCTGCAGAGAAGAATGGGAGAAACCCTCCAAATACAGGTGTGCCAAGCTTGTAGTGTCATACCCAAGAAGACTCAAGGCTATAATCGCTGCAAAAGGTGCTTCAGCAAAGTACTGAGTAAAGGATCTGAATGCTTATGTAAATGTGATATTACAGTTTTATATTTATTCATTTTTAATACAAAACATCTGTTTTTGCTTTGTCATTATGTGGTGTTGTGTGTGGATTGACGAGGAAAACATTTAATTTGATACATTTTAGAATATGGCTATAACGTAACAAAATGTGGAAAAAGTCAAGGGGTCTGAATACTTTCCGAATGCACTGTTTAAAGAATAATTATGTTTTTTGGACACAACATCCGTATTTTCATAATTTTATTATACATATGAATATCTCTCAATGTTTATTTTTGTTTTCAATTACAAAGTATGTCATTGCCCTTTTTAAGAGACATTGCCTCTTTAAGATCTCTGTTGCAAAGTTGTGCCATGCTTGTACCTAAATGTTGTAAAACTGCATTTTGTTTAAACGATGCCACACGTGCAATTGAGGGAGTAGAGACATAAACATGGTAACAATGTAAAACTGGGATCCCCTCTGTTTTATAACAAAGGCCAAAACTGCTTTCAAAATACATTTGGCAAAACTGCTTTCAGAAGTGTTTTTCCGCGATTGCGTTAACCTCTTGAACCTCTGGGGGCAGTATTTCATTTTTGGATGAAAAACGTTCCCGTTTTAAACAAGTATTTTGTCACGAAAAGATGCTTGACTATGCATATAATTAACAGCTTTGGAAAGAAAACACTCTGACGTTTCCAAAACTGCAAAGATATTGTCTGTGAGTGCTACAGAACTAATGCTACAGGCGAAACCAAGATGACATTTCATACAGGAAGTGAGCCAGATTTTGAATGCGCTGTGTTCCAATGTCTCATTATATGGCTGTGAATGCACAAGGAATGAGCCTACACTTTCCGTCTTTTCCCCAAGGTGTCTGCAGCATTGTGACGTATTTGGAGGCATATCATTGGAAAATTGACCATAAGAGACTACATTTACCAGGTGTCTGCTCGGTGTCCTCCGTCGAAACTATTGCGTAATCTCCAGGTGCGTGCATTTTTCCGTTTCGTTCAGAGGAGAAACCAAACTGCCAAGAGTGATTTATCATTGAATAGATATGTGAAATACACCTTGAGGATTGATTCTAAACAACTTTTGCCATGTTTCTGTCGATATTATGGAGTTAATTTGGAAAAAAGTTTGCCGTTGTAATGACTTAATTATTATTTTTTCTTTGCCAAACGTGATGAACAAAACGGAGCGATTTCTCCTTCACAAATAATCTTTTTGGAAAAACTGAACATTTGCTATCTAACTGAGAGTCTCCTCATTGAAAACATCCGAAGTTCTTCAAAGGTAAATCATTTTATTTGAATGCTTTTCTTGTTTTTGTGAAAATGTTGCCTGCTGAATGCTAGGCTTAATGCTATGCTAGCTATCAATACTCTTACACAAATGCTTGTGTAGCTATGGTTGAAAATCCTTTTTTGAAAATCTGAGATGACAGTGTTGTTAACAAAAGGCTAAGCTTGTGAGCCAATATATTTATTTCATTTCATTTGCGATTTTCATGAATAGTTAACGTTGCGTTATGGTAATGAGCTTGAGGCTATAATTATGCTCCCGGATACGGGATTGCTCGTCGCAACAGGTTAAGAATGGACTTCATGGCTCTCATAATTTGAATGCGCCTCGGGGGGGATATCTATCTCGCATAGTACACACAACAAGCCGACCAGGTAAATAGGTAAACTATTCTACTATGGGTTGTCTGATTTTAGTTTTCTTAAGAACATTACATGGCAAAATAGTAGCACTGGAAAGTTACATCCTGAGATAAAGTGTAGGCTTTGAATTACTTTGCCAGCATGTACAGCTGTAGGCTACAGTATGTATCGCTTCTGAGTTGAAAGCTGCTGTGGATAATAGTTCTGTGCACACAGAGTAACAGAGAACATAACATGTTTGGGAATATATTTTGTAGAACAGATTCTGTCTGCATTATGCTATGTCATCTCCAAAACAAAGACGATTCTAACATGTATTGACTCAGGGGTGTGAATACTTATGTAGATGAGATTTCTCTATTCATTTCCAATACATTAGCAAACATTTCTAAAAACATGTTTTCACTTTGTCATTAAGTGTTTAAAAAAATCTATTTTGATTTCAGGCTGTAGCAAAACAAAATGTGGAATAAGTCAAGGGGTATGAATACTTTCTTCTTTCTGGCACTGTAACTAACTAACTAACAAACAACATTATGCTTTTTGAAACACAGCTTTCCGTCAATCCATATACCCAGATATTCATAAGCAGGGACACGGTCAATCCAATGTACACTTGAATAAATTATCAGACAAATCTTAAAGCTTTTTGGAAGAAAACACATACTTTTATTTAACTAGGCACGTCAGATAAGAACATCATTATTTTACAATGACAGCCTACCCCGGCCCAACCATCCCTTAACCCAGACGATGCTGGGCCAATTTTCCTCCGCCCTATGGGACTCCCATTCATGGCTGGTTGTGATACAGCCCAGGATTGAACCAGGGACTGTAGTGACATCTCTAGCACTGAGATGTAGTGCCTTAGACCGCTGCGCCACTCGGGAGCCAGTTTTACCTGCGTTAAGTACCAATTTCAGTTCTACAAAGTCTTTCTGTGACGCAAAAGTATGGTCCGCGTACAAGTGGTTACAATTTCTTACAGACAAACCAATATTAAAAAGTACAGGGCCCAAAATCGGCCCTTGGGAGACACCTTTAGTAATATCAAGGAAAGCTTACTTAACATCATCAGAAGAAACACATTGGCTGTGTTTCAAAATATGCACTTGCGTTCTGTTCTCCCATTCTTTCAGGGGTGATTTGCTAAGAACACCTGAGAGAGCATACTGTCTAGTATGGGAGAACGCAGAATGTGTACATCTGTTACATTTTAACTGTCTTCAACGTGACCTCTAACCTAAACAGGAAACCACATCACGCAGCCAGCGTCAACAAAACTAGCTCCAGGCACTTGATTGTTATGCTAGCCATCTGTGTCAGTTTACATTGTAGCCAATGTAGCAGCGTGAGCAACTAGTGCTAGTAATTCAGTGGACAACTATTCCAGAATGGAAATATTTAACGCAAATAACAAGTAACAGAATTGATCTCCTCAGTACCTGTTACTGAATTAAGCTAACACCAACTAGAATCATTATTTTGTTGGGTCCTCCTCCCGCACATTGCTTGGTCTGCTGCTACATCTTTGGACGTATGACTGGTAAGCTTGGATGCATGGTAGAGAGGCTGAAGCAACATTTTTTTAATTTGTTAAATGTAATAGCTAAGCTATTTTGCTTACTGTTTAATGAATGATCGAGCCAGAATGGTGGTGTTTCTGGTGACACTAATATTGCATTGCATTAGGACTGCTGGTGATGTATTTCCAATGAACAGGCTTGCAATTGTGAGATATTCATACAACGATATCACCCGTGCATATTATTAAATTAACCTGATGTTCAAGATGGCTTGATATGCAATGTAACTAGATTAGAAGGCCTAGGCTACTTCATCCTAAGCTAAATGCATTTGGATACAAAACAAACACTGACATATTATAAAGGAGGACATGTCCAATTTAATGATATGCATGCATATCAAACAGGAATATATTATGTTAAATTAATACACCATTGTAATAATAGTAATGGCTTTCTCTTTCCTTGCAGGGGATTAGACAGATGAACTGCAGCACCCAGATGCCCAAGCCTCAAAACAAGAACCGTGTGGAGACTTCAACACTTGTCATTGTTTATAAATTACCACTTTTTTTATTGTTGCCCTTTAGTAGTGGTTTCTTTGCTGCAATTTTACCATGAAGGCCTGATTCACACAGTCTCCTCTGAACAGTTGATATTGAGATGTCTGTTACTTGAACTTCAAAGCATTTATTTGGGCTGCATTGTCTGAGGCTGGTAACTCGAATGAACATCTCCTCTGCAGCAGAGGTAACTCTGGGTCTTCCTTTCCTATGGCGGTCCTCGTGAGAGCCAGTTTCTTCATCAATGCTTGATGGTTTTTGCGACTGAACTTGGAGAAACTTTAAAAGTTCTTGAAATGATCCGGATTAACTAACCTTCATGTCTTACAAGTAATGATGGCTTGTCATTTCTTTTTGCTTTTTTGAGCTATTAATATAGCTAACGTTCTTTGATATTTTGTTAGATGGCGTTATGTATTTCCAAAACTTTAAACTACTTTAATCAAGTTTAAAAATCTGTTTGTGCCATTGAGCAAACCAGTTAACCCACTGTTCCCCGGGCGCCGATTCAGAGGGGTTGTGTTAAATGTGGAAGACACATTTCAGTTGTACAACTGACTAGTTATCCCCATTTCCATTCCCTTTAATGTAGCTGTAAGTTAGGTGCTGATAGCAACTGGCTGACTCATTCACTGCTTATTTAATGTAAGCAGACTAGTGGGGCTAATGTTAGCAGGCTCGATGGCTAGCAACCTTGCAAGTTGATTAGTAACAATAAATTCATTGAGTATTTGCTTGTAATTTGGCTGACATTTAAATTGAAAGCAGTAATCATGAGTGCAAACGATATGGTTTAATTTGAAGCTATACATTTCGAACTGATTTCTGTTGGAGTTTACAATATAGGTAATAGGCCAGCTTAGCGAGTCCTCCATATTACATCACACCACGAAAAAACATGACTTCATCGACTTCGGAATTCAGATCAGCTTTACGTAATAACTGAACAAATTGAAAAGTTAGGTGTAACTTTGCATTGGGACTTTTGATGTGTATACTAATGCAAATCCATTTGTTACATGTGGTTAAGTTTATGCTACCTACCCTTAAAGGAGCCTACCGTTAATTTCACCGCTACTGTATTTAACTATACAATTGAAGTCGGAAGTTTACATACACTTAGGTTGGAGTCATTAAGACTCATTTTTCAACCACTCCACAAATTTCTTGTTAACAAACTATAGTTTTGGCAAGTCGTTAAGGACATCTACTTTGTGCATGACACAAGTCATTTTTCCAACAATTTTTTTATAGACACATTATCTCACTTCTAATTGACTGTATCACAATTCCAGTGGGTCAGAAGTTTACATACACTAAGTTGACTGTGCCTTTAAACAGCTTGGAAAATTCCAGAAAATGATGTCATGGCTTTAGAAGCTTCTGATATGCTAATTGACATCATTTGAGTAAATTGGAGCTGTACCTGTGGATGTATTTCAAGGCCTACCTTCAAACTCAGTGCCTCTTTGCTTGTCATCATGGGAAAATCAAAATAAATCAGCCAAGACCTCAGATTTTTTTTTTTAGACCTCCACAAGTCTTGTTCATCCTTGGGAGCAATTACCAAACGCCTGAAGGTACCACGTTTATCTGTACAAACAATAGTACTGTCACGCCCTGACCTTTTAGAGTGCCTTTTTATTTCTCTATTTGGTTAGGTCGGGTGTGTTTTGGGTGGGAATTCTAGTTTTTCTATTGCTTTGTTGGCCGGGTATGGTTCCCAATCAGAGGCAGCTGTCTATCATTGTCTTTGATTGGGGATCATACTTAGGCAGCCTTTTTTACACTTAGTTTGTTGGATCTTGGTTTTGTGTTGTGCCTGTGAGCACTCCAGTCGTTACGTCTCGTTTGCTGTTTATTGTTTTTGTTGGTGAGTTTCATTTTAATAAGCATGGAACTCTATGCACGCTGCGCTCATTTCAACGAACGTGACAAGTACGCAAGTATAAACACCACGGGACCAGGCAGTCGTCTCTTTCCTGAGTGATATGACGTGTTCTGTCTCCTAGAGATGTACGTACTTTGGTGCGAAACGTGCAAATCATTCCCAGAACAACAGCAAAGGACCTTGTGAAGGTGCTGGAGGAAACGAAAGTACAAAAGTATCTATATCCACAGTAAAACGAGTCCAATATCAATCAGCAAGGAAGAAGCCACTGCTCCAAAACCACCATGAAAAAGCCAGACTAAGGTTTGCAACTGCACACGGGGTCAAATATTGTACTTTTTGGAGAAATGTCCTCTGGTCTGATGAAACAAATGGAACTGTTCAGCCATAAAATGTTTGGAGGAAAAAGGGGGACGCTTGCAAGCCGAAGAACAATATCCCAACCGTGAAGCACGGGGGTGGCAGCATCATGCTGTGGGGGTGCTTTGCTGCAGGAAGGACTGGTGCACTTCACAAAATAGATGGCATCATGAGGGAGGAACATTATGTGGATATATTGAAGCAACATCTCAAGACATCAGTCAGGAAGTTAAAGATTAAACCAGCTCTGTCAGGAGGAATGGGTCAAAATTCACCCAACTTATTGTGGGAAGCTTGTGGAAGGCTACCCGAAACGTTTGAACCAAGTTAAACAATTTAAAGGCAATGCTACCAAATATGAATTGAGTGTATATAAACTTCTGACCCACTGGGAATGTGATGAAAGAAATAAAAGCTGAAATAAATAATTATCTCTACTATTATTCTGACATTTCTCATTCTTAAAATAAAGTGGTGATCCTAACTGACCTAAGACAGGGAATTTTTACTGGAATTAAATGTCAGTAATTGTGAAAAACTGAGTTGAAATGTATTTGGCTATGTAAACTTCTAACTTCAACTGTATATTCGGAGAGCCTGTTTCTGTACTTCCCTTGACTTTGGTGCCGGGCATGTGATGTCCTTTGCGACAAAGAGGTCTTCTCAAATGATACGTTTGTCTAGCTGTGTCCTGTCCAGGTGGTGCTTGTACAAGCAGACCAACTATGGGAGGAAGGATGGCAGCGTTTCGCAGCAGCTGAAACCTGGTCCCGACTGAGTCCGAACGCTCCTTGGCGACTACACCAGGCTCCAGAGCATCAAAGCTGTAAAATAATAAATGACAAAAAGACAACATCAAGTCACCTCCCAAGTTTAGATAAGAAGAATAACCTCATGCAATGAAAATTACATTCACCAGAAGTGGTACTGGTACTGCTTGATCTGTGGCACTGGCCTGGAGTACGGAGTCAGGTGTTGTTGCCAGCCATAGCTTTCCACCAGCATCGAACCATCCTCCAGTCCAACCAGCTGTGGGATGTTGACCCCTGTTAGTGCTGTCCTTCACAACACCAATAATGTCAGACGGTGTTCACTCTGGTCTTTCTGAATCTCTGCTTTTTTGAGGCCGACACCAGTGGGGGGCAAACTTGGTGTGGACTGATCAGGAAGTGAAGGTCCAGACTGGTGGAGTTTGCATGGTCCGCCAGGCAAAATACCAGAGCACAAGCTTGTTCTTGTTTTGGATACTGCAGTTATCACAATTCAGGTCCACGCGTATTGTGCATGAAGAAATTGTGCATGTAGTTGATAACTGCGCTGCTGCCTTTGCTGGATGACATGCCTTCATCAATCAAGTAGTTGACTTATTGTTGCATTCCAGAATGTTCATCAACTGGTGACCTTCTTCTTGTGCAGCGTAATGGAAGCTGTTTTAGCAGGCTTTGGTGCTATGACGATGTTGGAAGGGATGTTGGGTTTGGGAAGCTGTGACTCAGGCTCCGTAGATAACTGTCTGGTCCTTTTCTGCACTCCACAGCCAGGTGGACAAGCCTCTCGTACACTTTCTTCACTTCCCACTGCTTTGATTTGTACTTCAAGTCTCCTGGAAAGACATGACGACTGATCATGAAGATGTATAACCTTTCTAGCGCAGGCGTTCCGCTAGCGGAACCCCTCGACAACATTCCGCTGAAAAGGCAGCTCGTGAAATTCCAAAAAATATATTTTTTAAATATGTAACTTTCACACATTAACAAATCCAATACAGCAAATGAAAGAAACTTCTTGTTAACTTCTTGCGTCGAGCCAAACCGGATCCGGTATCATGACTACAGCCTCAAGGCCATTACCATAACGCAACGTTAACTCATTCATGAACTAATTCAACTAATTCATGAAAATCGCAAATGAAATTAAATCAATATGCTAGCTCTCATGCTTAGCCTTTTGTTAACAACACTGTCATCTCAGATTTAAAAAAATTTGCTTCTCTACCATAGCAAACTAGCATTTAGCATTTAACGTTAGCATTTAGCATTAGCATACAACATTTTCACAAAAACCAGCAAAAACATTCAATAAATCATTTACCTTTGAAGAACTTCGGATGTTTTCAATGAGGAGACTCTCAGTTAGATAGCAAATGTTCAGTTTTTCCTGAAATATTTTTTGGGCTGGAGAAATCGGTCCGTTTGGTGCTTCACGTTTGGCTACCAAAAAAAACGAAAATTCAGTTATCCAAACGCCAAACTTTTTCCAAATTAACTCCATAATATCGACTGAAACATGGCAAACGTTGTTTAGAACCTATCCTCAAGGTGTTTTTCACATATCTCTTCAATGATGTATCGTTCCTGGAAGTATGAGTCTCCTTCTGTATCGCATGGTAAAATAATTGCCACTGGGAATTACGCACCAAATTAGACAAAGGACACCGGACGGCCCCCTGGCAAATGTAGTCTCTTATGGCCAATCTTCCAATGATATGCCTACAAATACGTCACAATGCTGCAGACATCTTGGACGAACGGCAGAGCGCATAAGCTCGTTCACAGCATATTCACAGCCATATAAGGAGACCAGAGTAAAACAGAACGTCAAAAATCCTGCTAATTTCCTGTTTGAAGTTTCATCTTGGTTTCGCCTGTAAAATCAGTTCTGGGGCACTCACAGATAATATCTTTGCAGTTTTGAAAACGTCAGAGTGTTTTCTTTCCAAAGCTGGCAATTATATGCATAGTCGAGCATCTTTTCGTGACAAAATATTGGGCTTAAAACGGGCACGTTTTTTATCCAATAATGACATAGCGCCCCCCATAGGTTGAAGAGGTTAATCTACCCATCGTGTCCAATTTCAATTTACAGCGAAAGCACAACATATGATTATGTTAGGTCAGACTCAAGTCACAAAAACACACAGCCATATTTCCAGCCAAAGATGTGAGTCACAAAAAGCAGAAGTATAGATAAAATTAATCACTAACCTTTGGTGATCTTTATCAGATGACACTCATAGGACATCATGTTACACAATACATGTATGTTTTGTTCGATAATGTCCATATTTATTTCAAAAAATCTGAGTTCACGAAATGTGCAGTAATGTTTTGATTCCAAAACATCCGGTGATTTTGCAGATAGCCACATCAAATCCCAGAAATAATTATAATAAACATTGATAAAAGATACAAGTGTTTTTCATTTAATTAAAGATAGACTTCTCCTTAATGCAACCGCTGTGTCAGATTTTTAAAAAACTTTACGGAAAAAGCCTCACCTGAGTACGGCGCTCAGAGCCCAATCCAGCTAAAGAAATATACGCCATGTTGGAGTCAACAGAAGTTAGAAATAACATTATAAATATTCACTTACCTTTGATCTTCATCAGAATGCACTCCCAGGAATCCCAGTTCGACAATAAATGACTGATTTGTTCCATAAAGTTCCATGAAGTCCTTAATTTATGTCCAAATAGTCACTTGTTGTTAGCTTGTTCAGCCCAGTAAACCTCAAAACAGTCCATTACAGGTCGTAGAAACATGTCAAACGATGTATGGAATCAATCTTTAGGATGTTTTTAACATAAAACTTCCAACCAGACAATTCCATTGTCTGTAGAAAAGCCCTGGAACGAGAGCTAACTCTGCCGGGACGCGCGTCACGAGCCTGAGACACTCTGCCAGACGCCTGACTCATTCAGCTCCCATTCCCCCATCCTTTATAGCAGAAGCCTGAAACATGTTTTTAAAGACGGTTGACATCTAGTGGAAGCCTTAGGAAGTGCAATTTGACGACATAGACACTGTAATAATAATAATAATATATGCCATTTAGCAGACGCTTTTATCCAAAGCGACTTACAGTCATGTGTGCATACATTCTACGTATGGGTGGTCCCGGGGATCGAACCCACTACCCTGGCGTTACAAGCGCCATGCACTACCAACTGAGCTACAGAAGGACCATAATTGACTAGGCCAAGCTTTGAAAAACTACAAACTTCAGATTTCCCACTTCCTGGTTGGATTTTTCTCAGGTTTTCGCCTGCCATATGAGTTCTGTTATACTCACAGATATCATTCAAACAGTTTTAGAAACTTCAGAGTGTTTTCTAGGAGGCAGTTTACTCTGTGCACACATTTCATCCAAAAGTGAAAATGCTGCCCCCTATCCCAAACAGGATACCCATACAATATACCATGTTCATCTGTAAACAAAAAAGGGTGCAGTAGACTGGTATGTTTTGCTACACTCAGTCAATAATGGGGCATTGAGATAGGCTGTTAGCAAAGATTGAAGGGGGCTTGATTTGTAGACAGTCTAGTCGTGTGCTGTTGTGTATAAGCACCTACTGTTGTGCTGTTGAATAGACAAACACTGCCAACTTTAGAATGAATAGGCTAGAAGAGTACTAACAGTAACTCTCCCCCATGCCAAAAACTGACTGCAAGGGTGTGAAATGTTTGAGGAGCTCTAGACAGTTTAGTGTATTGGTGATATTTTATTCTCAAGAGGGTGTTTTGCTTTCATAAATACCTTTGGCTGTCCTGGCTTGTTTCAAAGTCAGAGGATGTTGAGCTTGTGCTTTATTCCAGGCTGAAAGCTTTCATCCAATGGGTCTACAGGCGGTGTACTACTAATGCTGGTGTCAAGGTCATTGTTGTCATTAGCAGCAGGATGAGTCTGTAGGACACACAGTAGTCAGTGACTAGCCAACATTTTGCTACTTTGCCCCCATCAATACACACTCAAACAAGGTGCTATATCCACCCACCCCCTTCATGCCAATACATTTTGCAGACTAAGTTTTACACACAATACCCCCCCCCCCCCCACAACAGACACCAGTCAGTCACCCACACACTCCCTTCCTTATTAATACCTACTAGAATAATCAACTGAACCTGCATAATACAGAAAGAACTACAATAGAAGTTGTAGCCTACCTGTAAAAACACCAACTATGACAACAAGCCACGAACCATGTTCATGCCTAGCTCCAGTATATTTATTTGCTCGTCATGTAAATATTGAGTTGGTTTTAGAAGGTGACTTGCACCACTTCCTGGAGCTGAGCTTGATGTTGATGCATCTGCAGCAGTTGATGGGATCGGACTCTAAATAGAACACATAGTCACATTAGCCTATGCGATAGTTAGTTAGCTAGCTAGCTAACGGTTAGCGATTGTAACCTAACAAAGCTGGAAATTTTCCGGATTGACTGACCTTCATGTCTTAAAGTAATGGCTGTCATTTCTCTTTGCTTATTTGAGCTGTTCTTGCCATAATATTGTCTTGGTCTTACCAAATAGGACTATCTTCTGTATACCACCCCTACCTTGTCACAACACAACTAATGGGCTCAAACACATTTAGATGGGAAGAAATTCCACATATTAACTTTTAATTAGACACACCTGTTAATTGAAATGCATTCCAGCTGACTACAGTGGTTGCTCAACAAAAAGTTTTGTGATTATGCTGCGGGATTTAGAGGGAATTTGTGGTTTAGTACAGTACCCTGCATCACTACTTCATTGCTCCAGACCAGCGCAAGAGGAGTTAGAGCACTTATTATGCTTTTGGGTCCCAAGGCGCTACTGTGTCTCTGACTGAAAATGAATGGGCGACATAAACCAAATACAAACTGATAATTGTGTGCGACTTCAAAATTGAATTTCTATTAACTGAATGATGAGGATGAAGAAGGCGATTGAGTTTAGAACAATAGTGTAAGAACTGCTATTCCTCTGTCCTGCACTCGAACACCCAGAAAAAAACACTTGTTTTTTTGTTACTACTCATCAGTATTACTTACTAAACCTGTTTTTACACTAAGTTTTTTATTCTAAGATAGGCAACTTGAGTCTCACTAGTGTTGAGTGATATGCTGTTAAAAGTGGTGTAGGTCTTATATATTTAAAAAGCATATTGAAGTTAGAAGCAATAGGATTTGTGTAATGGTCCTGTGTGTAGCTGGTGTAGAGAGTCAAGCGCAGGACAGCAGATATGAGCAATCAACTTTACTCAAAATTACAAAAAATACAAAGTAACAGAGCGAGCCCATAAAAACAGACCAATGTACAAAGAACAATCACTCACAAACAAAACATGGGGAACAGAGGGTTAAATAATAATAAACAAATGTTAATCCACCTGGCGTGTCAGATTTCAAAAAAGCTTTTCGGCGAAAGCATACCAAGCGTTTATGTAAGGACATCTCTCTCAGCAGACAACATTACAAACAGCTAGCAGCAAAGTAGATTGGTCACGAAAGTCAGAAAAGCAAATGTTTGCACTCACGAGACTCCCAGTTACACAATAAATGTTCCTTTTTGTTCCATAAAGATTATTTTTATATCCAAAATACCTCCATTTGAAGGTATGTTCAGAAATCCACAGCCTCGAGTGGTCACGACGGGGAAGACAAAAATTCTAAATAGTATCCGTAAAGTTCGTAGAAACATGTCAAACGTTTTTTATAATCAATCCTCAGGTTGTTTTTACAATATATAATCGATAATATTTCAACCGGACAGTAGCTTCTTCAATAAGAGAGAGAGAGAAAATGTCTGCTCCACTCTGTTGGCGCATGAAAAACGCTGCTGACACCCAGCCATCCACTGACGCGATGGGATGTTTCTCGCTCATTTTTTCAGAATAAAATCCTGAAACGATGTCTAAAGACTGTTCACACCATGTCGAAGCCATAGGAAAAGGAATCTGGTTGATATCCCTTTAAATGGAGTGAAGGCATGCAATGGAACAGAGATCTTTCAGGAAAAATAACACTTCCTGGTTGGGTTTTCCTCAGGTTTTCGCCTGCAATATCAGTTCTGTTAAACCCACAGACAATATTTTGACCGTTTTGGAAACTTTAGAGTGTTTTCTATCCTAATCCGACAATCATATGCATATTCTAGACGCCCACCCGGACCCTCCCTATGGTTTTGAGGTGCGTCCGGGAGTCCGCACCTTGGGGGGGGGGGTTCTGTCACGCCTTGGTCTTAATATTTTGTGTTTTCTTTAATTATTTGTTCAGGCCAGGGTGTGACATGGGTTTATTGTATTGTCGTATTGGGGTTTTTGTAGGCATTGGGATTGTGGTTGATTAGGGGTGTGTCTAGTATAGGCTTGGCTGCCTGAGGCGGTTCTCAATCAGAGTCAGGTGATTCTTGTTGTCTCTGATGGGGAAACGTATTTAGGTAGCCTGGGTTTCACTTTGTATTTCGTGGGTGATTGTTCCTGTCTCTGTGTAGTTTCACCAGATAGGCTGTAATTAGGTTTCACGTTCCGTTTTGTTGTTTTGTATTTGTATCAGTTTTTTCATGTACCGCGATTCATTCATTAAAGACATGAGTAACCACCACGCTGCATTTCGGTCCGACTCTCTTTCTACAAACGAAGAACGCCGTTACAGCCAGTGTCCTATCTTTCAGGTTGTTTTCAAACCAAATGCAGGCCAATTGCAAATAGTCTACAAATTAATAATGAATGATCAATAGAGTTGAATGCTTTAACAGGTCTATAAAAATGGGCAGTACAATGCTGCCTTTTGTCCATGCAATTTACAGTGTAATTTTGCACCAAAGAAGCAGCAGAAATAGTACTGCAGGCCAAATGACTTGGCCTGAAACCAGACTGATGGACACTTACTTTACATTTTGAAGCTGTAAAATATTTAACTTATACTTACTTTCTACATATCATAATCATTCAACATGCAGGGCTCCTTCATTCATTGTAGACTATATGTTTACTTCTCTAAAGATTCTTAAAAATACATGTGCTCTGTAAATACAACAATTGGCAATATAGACTACGGGGCTGGCGATGCAGTCTGTCTGGTCGGGTTCATCCCCAGTCCTCAGGGCCTTGACACAGGCTGCTCACTGTCAATGTGGACAAGTAGGATTAAGAGAATGCAATATCAAAGCAATGTCCTCGCTGCAGAACATATTGTTGCATGACCTGTGTAGTTACTTCTAACATGGCAGATTTATTATTGATTAAACACACACACACACAGATGCACATACACGTGCATGCACACAGAGAGAGAGCGAGAGATCGTGACACAGAAAGCTAGAGAGACATACACACATGTATCCTCATATTACTCTTCTGGGAGAGAGTGTCAGAGTCAGTGTCAAGGAGATGGAGCATAACATGGAGACGCTTCCCAACCACAACAGTGAGACGTGATAAAGAGGTGCTCTCCTGGGACGTAGAACTACATAAATCTCTGTGTCCTGTGTGTCCTAAACAGCTCCAGAAGAAACAGTACATTTGTGTGTGTGTGTGTGTGTCCTGAGCAGATCCAGAAGATACATGGGTAGTAGAGCTCCGGGGTCTTCCATTCCACCTGAACATCATTGATCAAGAACATAATAGGATATCGAGCACAATTCAATTAAGCACTAGCAATGGGTTATTTAATGAAAACCTGCAGCAGATTCCAATCTTACCCCTGGGTGCACGTTTAGTTGTTTGCCCTAGCATTACACAGCTGATTCAAAATTTCAAAGCTTGATTATCAGTTGGTTATTTGAATCAGCTGTGTCGTGCTAGGGCAAAAAACCCTGGTCTATCCCTGAAAGTGTAGCAAGACAGAGAGAGAGCTCACAGTGATACATAGTATAAGAAGACCGGTATAAGGAAGGTGAGTAAGAAAGACACAAACATCTGAATGAAGATTATTTTCAAGCAAATAAATACAAATCATGATGTCCAACTGAAGATTAATTTAAGATTCCTTTATTTTTTAGATAATGCCTCGTACAATGCTCTTGACTCATACAATGCCTAATAAATGT
Organism: Oncorhynchus gorbuscha; assembly: GCF_021184085.1. Lineage (NCBI taxonomy): Eukaryota > Metazoa > Chordata > Actinopteri > Salmoniformes > Salmonidae > Oncorhynchus > Oncorhynchus gorbuscha. The sequence continues at coordinate 59,396,965 of NC_060175.1, forward strand.
GTTCAGTGAACGTAAAATATAATATAATGTGAAAATAAATCCCAGTACGTTGACCATTATTCAATGACTTGAAACAGATCATTTTAATGTGCTTTGCTCATATATTGTATGCATATCCAGCGTATCATTTCTCATACATATAACTCCGGGACTATATATTCTCTTGAATCCAGGATTTGAAAAGTTTGAATGAAAACATAACAGTCTTCTAGAACCTATAAATCCATACAAGGTCTAGTCTCTTGCGGCAGACTGTTGCACACGCACGATTTGGTTCCGGGTTCCAAGACTCTGGACTGCATGATAGTATAATAGGGACAGCATGACACATTCAGATCATCAGATAGAATGTGACATCATCATAATCAAACGTCCATACTTCCTAGCTTGTTTTGAAAGTTTAAATCGAACAGACAGAAATTATTTAAAATTGATAACCAATGTCTAAAGAGCAGAGCTGTATAGATTTTTTAAAACATTATTTACATAGAAATTAAAGTTAACTAATACAAGGGTTTTTAGGTCATTTTGAAAAATCCGCCATATAATGTATTTCATCCATGACGCCGACTAGCCGTACTTCTCATTTATAATATCCACAATCCAACAGGAGGTTGAGAGCAGAAAAATACCATCCCTGTGGTCATCAGTCCTGTCATTGTGAGTGTTTGAGATCGACTACAATACATTGGAGTCGGACTTCACCGGATCACTGATCTACAAATCACCTTGCATCCCAAATAACTACACATTCTCTGATCAATATTAGCGATTCTGCATCTGGAGCCTTTCTCAAACTGATCCCCTCAAACGCGCTTAAGATTCTCTCCCCTCCCCTCTCCTCTCCTCATCCCTCCTCTCTTATCCAAGGTAAGGATGATCACTCTGGAAGTTGTAGTCTGGACACACTTTCTGCACGAGCTTATAATCGATACTGAAGAAGGAGATGAAGATGCAGATGACTTTAAATGGTTTGGCGCAGAGCCAGGCCGCATGGGACTGAGTGTGCTCTGAGAAGCAGGTCTGGGAGGGGTCATAGAGGCAGGGCTTGGGCTTCTTGGAACGGTTGGTCTTCTCGTACTCCACCCGGCAGTTGAAGGTCTTTATCTCTTTGGGGTCGATGGTGGACTGGTGCGGGGTCTGTTGTTGGGTGATCTGGGTGAGCTCTGGGTGGAGCTGAGCGTGGAGGCCTGGTTGGTGGTGCTGCAACACCTCAAACTCCACCACCTTGGTGGGAGGGACAATACTGACAGAGACGTTACCAAGACTGGACGAGTTGTGGCGGAAGTAGACGGTGAACGTGCCGTTGATGTGGTCCACGATCTTCCCCGTGACCAAGAGGCTGAACTTCATGGTCTTCACGTTGAAGTAGAAATCCCCCCAGCCGAAGATCTTCTTGGTCTTCTGGGCCGTCTTAAGTGAGGGTTTGCGTTTGTTGCGGTAGCCTGTCTGGTCGAGTAGGAGCGACTGATTACGAGCCCAGTCGTAGGGGTTAAAGAAGCTGTAGGTGGGGGTTTTCAGAGGAGGCTTCATGGGCGGGTTGCCGACCCCGTCCATGCCGGTGGAGAAGATGCGGGAGGTGGTTTGGTATGGGGGTTTGACTCCCCCTGTGGCCCCTCCGCCGGTGGCGACGGCTCCCTCTCCCATGCCATACGGTAGGGTCTTCATCACTGAGCCTGCTGGACCCAGGTCTAGTCCAGGGTAGCCCTTGGCCACCTGCTTCTCCAGTCCCTGCACCTGAGGAGAGAGAGAGGGAGAGAGAAAGAGAGAGGGGGGAGAGAGTTAGTGTCAAGGAATATTGATTATCATTCATCTCATACACTATGCAGGTCGTTAGATGACTTGGATGGCTTTTCTTCATCCCCGATTCCAACCAGACACAAAGCATCTATTTTTATAATAACATAATTTGTTGTGGATGTTGTTTTACACAGTAAAGCAGATTTTACATGTGAAGATAATGGACGGGTTTGTTCAGACAGGCGACACAGCTTTAATCCACAGTCTAGTAAGTGGTTATTCACAGAGGTGATTGACTAGACATCTTCTCTTGTTCTCCCTTCATGTCTCATCAATCATGTCACTGCCAAACACATAGACTATGAAGCACTGTCACATACACACATTCTGCCACACACCCCAGAAGAGGACGGTTTGACGTTTAAAATTACAGCTTTTTTTTAAAGGTTATAACACCAACACAAGCTCCCCAACAACAGAGACACATCGCAATCCAGCTACAGTAGAAAAATTATCCTAATAGATAAACAAACCATCAAACAAGCTAAACCAAAACTCAAAAAAGAGAGCAACACCCCCCACAGTCAGACGTCGGCGTAAATAGTCATGCAAGAATGATTTTTGTCTCCTAATTCTGTCTGTTCAAACCAGCGAAGTAGAACAGACAGGTTTGTGCCAAAATTCTGCTCATTTGCTATCAATCATTAATCCCAATAATAACCTCATGTTGCCATTTGTCTCAGACTCCTAATACAGTACTCAATACACACATTAATGTATCTATGTCTGCGTTCTAACTGGCACTATATGGTGCATTACTTTTGACCAGGGCCCATAGGGTTTGGCCATAGGGCTCTGGTCAAAAGTAGTGCACTGTATAGGGGATATAGGGTACCATGTGGGACGTAGACACTCATTCAATGAATGTATGCATTTCTCCTGCTCATTCATTAACATGGGGCCAAGCGGGCCTCAGCAGTCTGGTTTTAAGGTGAATTGATCGGGGTGAAATGACTGGAAGTATATTGAGCGCTGGCTGAATTAATTAAAAGACAGATGTTGATGAATGGCTATTGATCTGATAACGAGTTGCTGGTGGATTTTTAACAGTCGCTGGAGTCCCCTGGGTGGGTTGCTATGTGTGTGTGTCTGAGGAAGGGGGGAGGGGCAGTGAACTCACAGAATCTAAATCAAAGATAGGTAACATGGACTTGACTGCGAGATGACCGAGAAAGTCAGTAAGTGTCTAAAAACCTATTTAAACATAATTTGCATAGAAAGACACAGTAAAAGTTTAAGTCTGAACTTTGCGCATGACACAAGTAATTTTTCCAACAATTGTTTACAGACAAATTATTTCACTTATAATTCACTGTATCACAATTCCACTAAGTTGACTGTGCCTTTAAATAGCTTTGAAAATTCCAGAAAATGATGTCACGGCTTTAGAAGCTTCTGATAGGCTAATTTACATAATTTCAGTCAATTGGAGGTGTACCCGTGGATGTATTTCAAGACCTACCTTCAAATTCTGTGCCTCTTTGCTTGACATCATGGGAAAATCAAAAGAAATCAGTCAAGACCGCAGAAAAAAAATTGTAGACCTCCACAAGTCTGGTTAATCCTTGGGAGCAATTTCCAAACGCCTGAAGGTACCACGTTCATCTGTACAAACAATATTACTGTCACACCCTGACCATAGTTTGCTTTGTATGTTTCTATGTTTTGGTTGGTCAGGGTGTGATCTGAGTGGGCATTCTATGTTGGATGTCTTGTTTGCCTATTTCTATGTCTGGCCTGATATGGTTCTCAATCAGAGGCAGGTGTTAGTCATTGTCTCTGATTGGGAACCATATTTAGGTAGCCTGGGTTTCACTGTGTTTTTGTGGGTGATTGTTCCTGTCTTTGTGTTTGCACCAGATGGGACTGTTTTAGGTTTTCTCACGTTTTTGTTAGTTATCTCATGTGTAGTTTCTTTATAAATTAAAGAACATGAATAACCATTACGCTGCAATTTGGTCCGCCTCTACTTCACCTAAAGAAAGCCGTTACAATTACACAAGTATAAACACCATGGGACCAGGCAACCGTCATACCACTCAGGAAGGAGACGCGTTCTGTCTCTTAGAGATGAGCGTACTTTGGTGAGAAAAGTGCAAATTAATCCCAGAACAACAGCAAAGGACCTTGTGAAGATGCTGGAGGAAACAGGTACAACAGTATCTGTATCCACCGTAAAACGAGTCATATTTCGTCATAACCCGAAAGACTGCTCATCAAGGAAGAAGTCACTGCTCCAAAACCGCCATAAAAAAGCCGGTTTACGGTTTGCAACTGCACATGTGGACAAAGATCATACTTTTTGGAGAAATGTCTTCTGGTCTGATGAAACAAAAATAGAACTGCTTGGCCATAATGACCATTGTTATGTTTGGAGGAAAAAGGGGGAAGCTTGCAAGCCAAAGAACACCATCCCAACCATGAAGCACGGGGGTGGCATTATCATGTTCTGAGGGTGCTTTGCTGCTGGAGGGACTGGTACACTTCACAAAATAGATGGCATCCTGAGGTAGGACAGTTATGTGGATATATTGAAGCAACATCTCAAGACATCAGTCAGGAAGTTAAAGCTTGGTCGCAAATGGGTCTTCCAAATGGACAATGACCCAAAACATTCTTCAATGACCCCAAGTTGTGGCAAAATGGCTTAAGGACAACAAAGTAAACACAAAGCCCTGACTTCAATCTTATTGAACATTTGTGGCCAGAACTGAAGTGTGTGCAAGCAAGGAGGCCTACAAACCTGTCAGAAGGAATGGGCCAAAATTCACCGAACTTATTGTGGGAAACTTGTGGAACCTGTTTGACCCAAGTTAAACAATTTAAAGGCAATGCTACCAAATACTAACTGAGTGTATGTAAACCTCTGACGCACTGGGAATGTGATTAAATAAATAAATGCTGAAATAAATCATTGTCTCTACTATTATTCTGACATTTCACATCCTTCAAATAAAGTGGTGATCCTAACTGACCTAAGACAGGGTCGTTTTACTAGGATTAAATGCCAGGAATTGTGAAAAACTGAGTTTAAATGTATTTGGCTAAGGTGTACGTAAACCTCCGACTTCAACTATACGTAGGTGTAGTGTATTTCCAGTGTATTTTGTTACATGACATGTAGGTTTTAGCATAATTACAATAATACATTATACATGTATGCTCTGTAATGAATGTACATGTAACACATGCATGCAGAGTTTAACCTTCTCTGACAGCCATGTCAGCAGTGCTGTCAGGTATCGCCATGTGTGGCAATCTCTCAGACTAATTCATTATTAGACCTAATCATCACAGCTCTGTTAGCATGGTGTTATGCAGAGGCTTGGTCTTGTGTGTGTGTGTGATGAACATAGTGGTTATTATGTTATTATGGCTCCATGATCATCACACCAGCAAGGAGCCTGAACTCAATGTTGGAGCTTAAGAGATCAGCTAAATTATACACCTCACTACAATATCCAGCCTACATAGGATGTACGGTGCCTTCAGAAAGTATTCAGACCCCTGGACTTTTTACAAATGTGTTACAGCCTGAATTTAAAATGTATTACATTTAGATGTTGTGTCACTGATCTACACACAATACCGAATAATGTCAAAGTGGAATTATGTTTTTAGAAATGTTTACAAATTAATAAAACATGTCAACCTGAAAAAAACTGAAGAATTTGCTCAACAAGTCAGATAATAAATTGCATGGATTAACTCTTTCTGCAATAATGGTGTTTAACATTATTTTTGAATGATTACCCCATCTCTATACCCCAAACATACAATTATCTGTGATAGGACAAAAACTAAGGATGGATCAACAACATTGTCTCACCTTAACAATACTGACCTAAATGATGGAGTGAAAAGAAGGAAGCCTGTACAGAATAAAAATATTCCAAAACATGCATCCTGTTTGCAATAAGGCACTTAAGTAATACTGCAAAAAATATAGCAAAGAAATGAACTTTTTGCCCTAAATACAAAGCATTATGTTTGGGGCATATCCAACACATCACTCAGTACCACTCTTCATATTTTCAAGCATTGTGGTGGCTGCATCATCTAATGGGTATGCTTGTCATCGGCAAGAACTGGGGAGTTTTTTAGGATAAAAAGAAGAGGAGTAGAGATAAGCACAGGCTTTCCAACAGACACGGGGAGAAAAATCTACCTTTCAGCAGGACGATAACGTTACTCACCAAGACGACATTGATTGTTCCTGAGTGGCGTAGTTAAATTGGTTTGGAAATCTAAAACAACACTTTAAAATGGCTGTCTAGCAATGATCAACAACAAACTTGACAGAGCTTGAAGAATTTAAAGAAGAATAATGGGCAAATATTGTACAATCCAGATTTGCAGCACTCTTAAAGAGACTCACGGCTTTAATGGCTGCCAAAGGTGATTCTAACATGAATTGACTCAGGGGGTTGAATACTTATCTAATCAAAATATATTTGTGTTTTATTTTCAATTAATACTTTTTTGTTGATAAATTTTTATTCCACTTTGACATTACACTGTATGCTGAGTAGATCACTGACAAAACATACAATTAAGTCAGTTCAGGACAAATTCTCATTTTACAATGACGGCCTACCCCGGCCAAACCCTCCCTTAACCGGACGACACTGGGCCAATTATGCGCCGCCCTATGGGACTGATACAGCCCGTGATACAGCCCGGGATCAAACCAGGGTCTGTAGTGATGCCTCTAGCACTGAGATACAGTGCCTTAAACCACTGTGCCACTAGGGAGCAAAATCCCACTTTGTAACACAACAAAATGTGGTCGGGTATGAATAGTTTTTGATTCACTGCACTCCAATCATAATATCCAATTACTTCAATGATGTATGTTCACTGTATATATGTTTATAGCACAATATTTCAGAATTATTTTATGATACGTACAATTTGATTAAAAACAATCCACAGTTATTTAAAAAGAAATAAGCTAATGATCGATCCTCTGTGGCCGAATCATGATTTTTGGTGTAGTAGACTATTTTGAATGATTCATATTAATTTATGTATAGACATGTATAGGCTAATTAGGTTACATCATTTCGGCAATTTAATTCAATTTACTTTAGGGTAAGCTTAGTGAACTCATCGAACCACATTCTGGAGTCCATTCACACATTTTTTATGCTTCTGACATGCGGTGACAGGGTTGGGTAGGTTACTTTCTAAATGTAATCCGCTACAGTTACTAGTTACCTGTCCAAAATTGTCATCAGTAACGTAACTTTTGGATTACCCAAACTTAATCTGATTACATTCAGTTACTTTTAGATTACTTCCCCCTTAAGAGGCATTCGAAGAAGACAAAATGTATGTTACCAATTGAACGACATCTATTGCAGGATAAATCAATGTTAAAGTTTACATAGCTGGCCATATCGATGTCAAATTTTACTTCATGGTTTGGTTATGTAGACTTATTCTAACCCATCGCTTTCTACTACATATAATAATAGGATTAAATTATATCTTTGCATTAATATATATAACTTATATGTCCAAAAATTGATGTAGCCACTACAGATTGCCCCTTTAAGTCTATCAAAAGTGTGCGTCTTTGAGCATGTGTCCATTAGGCCTCAGGGTGTATTTTTGTCAGCATGAATTTGAGTAATAAAAACCCTATTTTTAGTCCATAGGCTGGGATCCGCACTATGCAGCTGTTCAATGAGCACATTTTCATTGGCTGTCCACTGGTTTCAAAAACAGTGATTGATAGGCAGCCAAAACTTCTTGAATTCAACTATTATTGGGTTCAAATACCCATTTAGATTTGTGAATAGCCATCCACAACAACCACAATACGTAAGGCGCAAATATCTAAATGAGAGAGTAGCATTGTGATTCACATCAATGTGCTATGTAGACAATAATAATAATAATTTATATCCATATCGCCGTAGACTACACCACTGCTGTCATCCTTACCTCCAAGTGTTTATTCAAGTTGGATAATCTTTGGATGCCGACAGCAGTCGCACCATTGGAAGACAAAATTCCTTCTCCTGTTCTTTTCCCGCGATCCATCAAACACATAGCGGTCTCTAACTTGTGGTTAGAGTCGCTCAAGTGAAACGAACTTAAACTTGCGCCTTTTCCAATTATGACTTGAATGTCATTGAGAAAACAGAGAAGTGTCAAATATTTTTTTATCACTAACATCCTTTCTGAATTTAAAAGTAATCCATGAAGTAATCATCTAGTTTTTCAAAAATATCTGTAATCTGATCACAATATTTGTGCTGGTAACGTAATGGATTACAGTTACATTTTTTTTGTAATCCCTTACATGTAACGGATTACATGTAATCAGTTACTCCCCAATCCTGTGAGGTAATGACAAAATGTGATGAAATAGCCTAAAGCCTTCTTAACATTTTGTTTCAGTTATTGTTATCGGCTCATATTTAACCGGCATGGTAAATAATTATCTTGCTGGGATGTCGTACCGGACCGTACCGCCTTACTTTCATCCTTGCATACACCTCACAGCAGATACAATATCCACGTGATAACCTGGACTTGTCATTCCCATTTCAGCAGCCGAAGCTGGATCCCGAAACAGAAAACGGTTGAAGTATAAAACAGACAGAGTACACCCTTTGAATGTGTCAGTGAGGAGGAGTCCTAAATACTCCTATTTTATATGTGGAGTCCAAGATATTCATCCTTACAGAGAGATTTAAGATACATCTGTCCATCAAAAGTGAATAAAAACACAAGAATGACTGTATTTATGCTAATGAAAATATTAATTGTATATAAAAATGATAAGATACTGCAATCCTCAAGAGTCAAAGACACACGCAAGATAGAGGTTGGTAAGGACTAGGGCTGTTACGGTGACCATATTACAACTACACCGGCGGTCACTGAGTCATGAAGAAAGTCAAATTCCATGTGAGCGTTTATTCACAATAATTGGGCTACTCCAAGCCCTGATGCTGATGGTGGTCATGAGTAGCCTACAAAACTTGCTAACCGCCTGGTACTCAGTACGCTATTGTCCCTCTAATCACTCTGACATCAATGCAAATGTCATCGAAAATCCAATCAAACACTTCATGAGTGCCCATGAGCTCATGTTGTGCAACATTTCTATAGGCTATGCAATTGCGTGAGAAAACAGAGTGAAGACCTTTTAAAAAGAGTGGGATCCCATCAGCTTTCTATAAGCTAGGCCTACTATATTTATACCTCAACTTTCCTAGTATTAAGCACATTGGTTGTCTTTACAACAGGAGTATAGTCTACCTGGCTGGCATGTAAATGCTATTTAAGTGCATAAATGACATGTATTATTTTCCCCCTGCCCCTGTTTCGATACAGATGCATGATAATGGCCTATTCTAAATTAAAACAAATTTCACACATTATTTAGTATATTTAAAGACAAGAATAGTCTGATGGGTGACATTTTTAGCCTTGCACTTTTAAATGATATATTACCACTTGCGAATAATTCCCAGCATAAGGCAAGAAACAATGCATACCTTTCTTTTTCAAATCATAGTCCCACACCTCATGTCGCCTAGCCCATAGGCCTATATGTTTTGATAAGGTTTGTATTTCAACTAAAGTGGCCAAATAACTTCTTAAAATTAAGCACATTAATCCACTTTACAATGGGTGTAGAGCCTAACTGGCATATATAAGCAGTGTGTGAGTTTCAAGTTTGGGAAGAAAAATCACCATAAAAATGCACCTTTATAATAAAAGTATTACATACATAATCACATTTGCGGTCACTTTTGATAATGGTGTTTTCCCGCTAATGGAACATTTGCACGGCCTACTACCGTGTGTGCATTGTTGCGCTTATAATGTGAAGAAAATAGCCTAATAGTTTATCAACATTTTAAGCTAATCTGTTGCGTCAGCCTCATTTAGTAAAAAAAAGTGTATTTGATGCTAGTGGTTGTATTATTTTGGGATCTATCGCATCCCACATCGGTCCCAGACTATGTTTGTTGGAATATTTATTTCTCACACAGAAGAGGTCAACTTTTGTACTACGGGGGGATAGTAGATTAACATAGGCTAGTGCTTTAGCTGTTCGTTAGGCCTATGTCACGTCCTGACCTTAGTTTCCTTTTTACGTCTCTATTTTGGTTTGGTCAGGGCGTGAGTTGGGGTGGGCAATTCTGTGTTTTTTCTATGTTTTCTATTTTTATGTGTTTGGCCTGGTATGGTTCCCAATCAGAGGCAGCTGTCAATCGTTGTCTCTGATTGAGAACCATACTTAGGTAGCCTTTTCCCACCTGTGTTTTGTGTGTAATTATTTGTTTGTGTGCACCTCGGTTGCATCATGTGCTTTGCTGTTTACCTGTTTGTTTTTTTGGTTATTTTGGTTTCACTTTCATTAAAAGATGTGGAACTACATGCACGCTGCGCCTTGATTTATGACAGGGAGTTTGAGGATAGCGAGCGTGACAGCCTACTCATCTTGTTGGCTGACGAAAAGTAAATGTGGACAGTTCTTCCAATATCTTCAATATGCGCCTCGGAATTGGATAAGGATGTGCGCAGTTGAGTCCCTGATGTGTCTGTCTTCACTTGTAGCCTGTGAGAAAGACTCGATCAGAGAGCCATGTGAGTGAGAGGTGCTTCAGAGCATGCAGCACACAGGGAGAATGGAATACAAATTATTATATTCAGCCCAAGGGCAAAATGGCCACTGGCCGCAAAAGGCATGGATATCACAACTAAAGTTACATTAGTAACTCTAAATGAAGCATGAAGTGCCTGTTTCTTTGTTAACCTCTCGACACAGAATAGCCGCATGTGCGGAGAAAATATCCTTTCTATTTTTTCAGCTTTGTTCAATTGTATTCTTCATACTATAAAATAATATGAAATAATGCCACCAAATTCTAAGCAAATCTTGGCTGTTAAATGAGTGTAGCCCACAGCCATATCACAGAGCCAGATCAGGACCTAACATAAGGACAACACTATTCTGTTCTTCTGAAAGAGACTACATTTTCTTCATATCATGTTTCTTTAGATCTGTCTAAAATAAATAATGGATTTATTGTGAGGGTGTAGGTTATATTACATGGATTTATTAGACATTTTAAAATGTAGACATTCCAAAGCTCTGCATCAGTTGATTGTAAGGCTATGTGTGGAAGTCAGGAGATGCTAAATGTGTTTATGTTAATTATCGGTCAATTACAAGTTATTTGCTTGACAATCACCGGCTGATGAAATTTCGTGACCGCCACAGCCCTAGTAAGGACACTGCGCCGAGGTTGGTAAGCTAACGATATGGTTCATATTTTAAATCAAAGACACACTGGGTAGAGGTTGGTAAAGGGTGAAATGGCTTCTCTCACATGGGGAGCAGATAATGTTTCAGCAAATTAGCCACACGCCAGGAGATCACACAGTGAGGTCAAAGATTAGGGTTGAAAGTATGGAGTCAGCAATGTTGCTTCAAACACGGCAGGAAAGGGAGGGTATACCTATACGATCCTTTTAAAATCAATGCTGGTTGTTGCTGAAAGGACTATGCGGAATAAATAAAATAAATAAAAATGTATATGTCCAGAAATGTATATACACAGTAGGCCTACAGCTATTTGTTGAAATCTAAATTAAACACATATACAGTATATTACACTTTTCACAGACTGGAAAATCCAGACCAGTGGAGGTGCATAAATCCGCATTAGCTACATGCAGAGCCTTCGGAAAGTATTCACACCTCTTGACCTTTTCCAAATGTTGTTGTGTTACAGCATGAATTTAAAATGGATTACATTGATACAATACACAAAGTCACTACAGAGATACAGGCATCCTTCCTAACTCAGTTGCCAGTTGCCGGAGAGGAAGGAAACCACTCAGGGATTTCACCATGAGGCCAATGGTGACTTTAAAACAGTTGCAGAGTTTAATGACTGTGATAGGAGAAAACTGAGGATGGATCAATACCATTGTAGTTAAAGTACTCCACATAACTAACACAATTGGCCTATGGAGTAAAAGAAGGTATCCTGTACAGAATAGAACTATTCCAAAACCTGCATCCTGTTTGCAACAAGGCACTAAAGTAATACTGCAAAAAAACATGGCAAACAAATCAGCTTTTTGTCTTGAATACAAAGCATTATGTTTGGGGCAAATCCAACACAACACATTACTGAGTACCACTCTCCAGATATTCAAGCGTAGTGGTGGCAACATCATGTTATGGGTATGCTTTTAATCCTTAAGGACTGGGGAGATTGTCAGGATATGTCATGTTTTGTCATAGATTGTCATGTCTTGTCCCTGTGCTTCCTCTTCTATTTGTTTCCCCCTGCTGGTCTTATTAAGTCCCTATTTCTCTCTCTGTTTCCGCTTCTGTCCTTGTCGGATCCTTGTTTGCTGTACTGTGTTCTTGTTCCGTCCTGTCGCGTTTTTGCCTTCATCAGATGCTGCGTGTGAGCAGGTGTCTCTATCAGCTATGGCCTGCGCCTACCCGAAGCGACCTGCAGTCTGTGGCCGCTTCTCCTGTTATTCCCCTCTACAGACTAGAGGATTTCTGTTATTCCCCGTTTGGACATTTCCTGTTAAGAATTCAGGATTAGTTGTTTTCTGTTTGGACTGGAATAAACTCTGTTTCTGTTAAGTCGCTTTTGGGTCCTCATTCACCTGCATAACAGGATAAAAAGAAGTGGAATGGAGCTAAGCCGTGTCAAAACCCTAGAGGAACACAAGGCCAGATCTACACTGGAGTTGCTTACCAAGTAGACAGTGAATGTTCCGGAGTGGCCGAGTAACAGTTTTGTCTTAAATCTACTTGAAAATCTATGGCAAGACCTGAAAATGGTTGTCTAGCAATGATCAACAACCAATTACAATTTTGAAAAGAATAATGCGCAAATGTTGCACAGTCCAGGTTTGGAAAGATCTTCGAGACTTAACTAGAAAGACTCACAGCTGTAATCGCTGCCAACGGTGCTTCTACAAAGTATTGACTCAGGGGTGTAAATACTTATGTCACTATGGGGTATTGTGTGAGTAGATGGGTGAGAAACAATATATATTCAATCACTTTTGAATTCAGGCTGTAACACAACAAAATATGGAATAGGTCAAGGGGTATGAATACTTTCTTAAGGTACCGTAAATACACAAAGTAATTCCGCAGTACCATTAAAAAAATACTTAAGTACTGTAGGCCTACACCTGTAAACCTGACAAATATAGCCGTCCCTCTGACTGCCTCAGATAATAATCATAAAACGGAGTGAAGCAATCTTTCCCTCTTCTCTGACATAAATAGGTTTCTTCACACTGTACAAGCACTTCGAATCAACCCAATAATCTCATTCACCAAACTCAGTTCACCTCTAAGGGACAGGTGGTCAATTGAAGTAATGCATCTGTGTTATTTGGCATGCCAGCATGATATATGTCAGCAACGTTTCACAGCTAAGATAATTTTACACAAGATTCTCTCTCAGCCCCCCCCCCCATTTATTTGTCAAGCTTATGGTTTGGGAGGGGAACAGATAAAGATGGAGTGATTTTTGTCTGGTAAAATCTTGTATACATTTGTATGATACAGGCAAGAAATTTGCAAGGAAGAGAATTGAATTACGAGACATTACAGGAGAGAGAATAAGCTAAGGAAAATGTTATTACTGAAGAGGTGAGATGAGAGAGAAGAGCAAGAACATACACTTTCTCTAGGGGATGTTGAAACATTAATAACACTTTAACTTCATTTGGTGGGTCTACGAGCAAAAAGCATCTTAGTACACTGTTTAGGTAAGAGGAGTGCAGAGCTCGCCGATCAACTGTAAGTGCATACAGAGAGAAGCAGGCTCTGTCCCAAATGGTACCCTACTCTCTGTGTTTTGCACTACTATTCCAGGGTCTTTTGACCAGGGCCTATCGAGCTCTGGTCGTGAACAATGCACTATATATGGAAGAGGGTGCCATTTGGGAAGCACTTGCAGTGATTGGAAAGCCAGAGCATGTTCGATGCAGCAGGAAGAAAGTAGGTTCACACTCACTTATCAAATGCCAGAGGGTTAGGGTGTCAGGTGAAATTGACTTCTGATGTGTCAATGACTGTTACAATTAAGATCTATTTTCATCATTATGAAGCTTTGGATCAATGAGCTGGCAGCTGCAATGGTCTGATCCTTGATCTACAGTTCACTCATACTTACATTTATCCTTTAAAACCTATCCTCCTCCTAGAGAGAGATAGATTGAGTGAGTAAGTGACTGTGTGTCAAGGGGATGTGGCCTGCCCTGCCTGCCCACCATCCCATGGCTGACTTTGCTCTCTCTCCCAGAAGAGGAATATGAGGATACGTGACTCTCTCTCTATCTCCCCCCCATAGGATTGATAGTAGGAGGATGAGTGCAGCCCATCTTGGATCACTTGACCCACCAGGCTGTTCGTTTGCTTAATTGGAGTTTTATTTGTGACAATCAATTCATTTCTATCTCTCCCACTGCCCTCTCATCTACCATTGATCTGCTGTCACTGAGAAGAGTCAAATTGACCTCCCCATCCTCTCTCTCTCGCTCTCACACACACACACACACACACACACACACACACACACACACACACACACACACACACACACACACACACACACACACACACACACACACACACACACACACACACACACACACACACACACACACACACACACACACACACGGCCTCCCGAGTGGCACAGTGGTCTAAGGCACTAGTTGTGCCACTAGAGATCCTGGTTTGAGTCCAGGCTCTGTCGCAACCGGCCGCGACCGGGAGACTCATGCACAATCGGCCCAGCGTCATCCAGTTTAGGGGAGGGTTTGGCCGGGCAGGGATGTCCTTGTCCCATCGCGCTCTAGCGACTCCTGTGGTGGGCCTGGCGCATGCATGCTGACACGGTCGCCAGGTGTACTGTGTTTCCTCTGACACATTGGTGTGGCTGGCTTCAGGGATAAGTGGGCTGAACTGAGGTGGCGCAAACTCACATTCAAAGTCAAACACGCTTCATCAAAGGGAGTGAGACCCACTCTGACTCTTTGTCAGTCACTCAGTTAGAACAGAAACACAGAAAGGTAGAGAGACCAAAAAAAGGATTGAGGCCAACGCTGCTAAATGTGTGAAATTAACCGACTTATTTGCTTAAAGTTCAGCTTCTGCTGGTCCAATGCTGTGTCTATGTCTCTGAGAAATGACAGATCAGATGCTTTGATGCTCATGTATGTAGCCTAATGCTGCCAGTTTGGGCTAATATTTTGGCAGTATATTCTATGAAAAATACCGAACAAAAATATAAACGCAACATGTGAAGTGTTGGTCACATGTTCCATGAGGTGAAATAAAATATCCCATGAGGGTGCGAGCCTCCTGCTAGCCTGTGATTGATCTGTGTCAGCATGTGGTCCTGTGTGACGATAAATGTGGTAGTCAGAATGGATCACTATTTAATTAAATATCTTGATTTGTAGCTAAATTGAAAATAATTCACTGTGGGGATTGAACTTGATAAATAAACTCGTAATAAATTCAATTTAACGGCCAAAACGGCAATCTAAAATATTTTTGTTTGGCCTTTCTTGCGATCGTAATTTACATAAGCTTTCTAGGGTAGGCCCAGGCTTTTGGCGCCGTTAGGTTGCTACG
Source organism: Oncorhynchus gorbuscha (assembly GCF_021184085.1). NCBI lineage: Eukaryota > Metazoa > Chordata > Actinopteri > Salmoniformes > Salmonidae > Oncorhynchus > Oncorhynchus gorbuscha. The sequence continues at coordinate 59,412,428 of NC_060175.1, forward strand.
CAGTAGCCAACCAGCAGAGTTCATGACATCAGGTTCTAGACCAGAGACTAGGGGCGGATTACATTACATAACCACCACCACTGAATGCTGAAAAGTCCAGCCTATATCCCGCTTATTTCGTACACTGAAAACCCATCACTTCTTGGCATGATATGATATCATGACTATGAGGTTTGAAATGATACCATGACTATGATGAGGCATTGAAATGATACCATGACTATGAGGTTAAAGGGAAGACTGTTAGCTTAAATTTGAGGGTATTTTCATCCATATCGGGTGAACAGTTTAGACATTACAGCACCTTTAATACATAGTAATTTAAGGGGACCAAAAGTATTGGGACAAATTCACTTATGTGTATTAAAGTAGTATAAAGTATTTGGTCCCATATTCATTACCCGCAATGACTACATCAAGCTTCTGACTACACATTTGTTGGAAGCATTTTCTGTTTGTTTTGGTTGTGTTCAGATTATTTTGTGTCCAATAGAAATGAAGGGTATAGGTGTCACGAATATCACGAAGGTGGCTCCCCTTCCCGTTCGAGTGGCGCTTGGCCGTCGTCGTCGCCGGTCTACTAGCTGCCACCGATCCCTTTTTCCACTTTTCGTTTGTTTTCGTCTGGTTTCACCTGTTCCTTGTTGGGGTTTTTGGGTTGGGGTTATTTAAGTTCTATTAGCCCACCTGTGTTTGTGTGGGCTTGTTTGCTGTTATGTCAAGAGGTGTTCCTGTTTATTGTTGGGATTTTCGCTGTCCCTATGTACCAGTTTGTACTTGGGTAGAGTGTTTTAAGTGAGAGTCTTGTTGGTGGTTCCAAACTTCTTCCATTTAAGAATAATGGAGGCCACTGTGTTCTTGGGGACCTTCAATGCTGCAGAAATGTTTTGGTACCTGTAGTATCCTTAGAGGCTTCTTAGATTGATGACTCATGACACGTAAGTATGGTTTAGTATTTAATTGTAACTTAGAATAACATTCTCTAATGCACCTGGCTTAAGCTACCTGAAGCTTTCTTAAATCACGGTTATATAGGCAGACATAGGAAACGGCTAAGGAACGGAAGACAGCAGAAAGCAAACCACCATCTTGAGTCAATACTGCCATCTACTGATAAACATAAATATACCAGGTTACTACATACCCCACTTTAAAGCTAATAACCCAACTTAATTCCTTTCTGAGCTATTCTATTTTCATATTTACATCTGATCAAACGTCTCTCTCTCTAATAGAACGTCTCAGTGTTGGTGTATTTTCACTTTCAAGTCTGGACTGATGAGTTCCAAGGTTGACCTTAACCTCCATGACATCAACATTTCTGCAGTTGACAACCCTGTTGTTGCTTGAGGAGTAATCCTGTAGCTAAACAATAATCTTGACAACTTGTTTCAGTGCTGGGCCCTTGCATCTTCCTCATCCCCACCTTCAAGGTCTGAACTGCCGTTCTGCTAATCCATTTGAAGATGGGTGAAAAGGGGCCGACGTTAAGTGCTGAATTCCATTTTGTTTCATGAAACATGTGAATTCAGTGCTTGTAAAACAAGTAGCATTGTCGCTAACCAACATTTGAGGCAATCCCATAACACTGAAGCTTTGTTTCAGCTTCTCAATCGTAGCTTACGATGTGGACATGTTCATGGGGTCAACATGTGAGGCTCTGTCACTGTAGGCCATCATTTCAGGATAAATTCATGCACTTGTGATAATGTCACATCCTTTGAAGTTCATTGCCTGATTTGTGCGGTGCTCAACGGTACATCATCCAACTCATTGATCATCAAGACCTGGTCATTTTCTTCTTCCTGAATGATGATTTCTGGAACAGGCAGCCTACTCAGAGCATCCGTATTCCCATGGTATCTACCTGGTTTGTAAATTATTCTGTACTCGTAGGCCCTGAGCCACACAGCCCAATATTGAACTCTTGGAGAGACCATTTGTGGTACTGGCTTTTGTTCATGGAACAGAGAGATCAGAGGCTTATGGTCAGTCACAATAGTGAATGTTCTCTCGTATAAGTACTTGTGGAATCTCTGTATTCCGAATATGACAGCCAATCCTTCCTTGTCCAGCTGAGAGTACTTTTTCTCCTCTGGCGACAACGTTCTTGACATGAACCTGATACGTTTCTCTGCACTATTCTCCATCCTGTGTGATAGCACCGGCCCCCACACCATACGATGAGGCATCACACGATAAGATGAGGTCTCTGTCTGCTGAGTAGTGCACGAGCACTTCTGCTGATTGCAGTAACACCTTTGACTTTGCAAAATATTCTTCCTGTCTTTCTGACAATTTCCAGGCCACATCCTTCCTTAACAGTTGATGCAGAGGAGCCAAGAGGGTAGAGAGGTTAGGGAGGAAGCGATTATAATACTTCAGTAAGCCTAGATAGGCTTTCAATTCTGTAACGTTTGTCGGAGCTGAAGCTTCCACAACAGCCCTCACTTTAGCTTTGACAGTGTGTAACCCCTTGGCATCCACCTTGTGACCCAGGTACTGCACTTCATCAGCTAACAATGTACACTTGTTCCTCTTCAGCCGGAGACCGGCCTCCTCTATCCTCCTCAACACTTCACCCAAGTTTCTGAGATGTCCCTCCTTCGTGACTCCCGTGACAAGAATGTTGTTGAGGTAAACCGCTATCCCCTGCAGAACTCCATCCATGGTTCTTTGGAAGATAGCTGGTGCAGAAGACAGCATTTGTAGGTAAACATCCCTCTGTGGGTGTTTATGGTCAGGTACTTCTGTGAAGCTTTATCATTAGCACTTGCTGATATGCGTCACTCATGTCCAGTTTTGTGAACTGTTGCCCTCCGGTTAACGTTGAAAGCAAATCCTACACTTTGGGTATGGGGTACTGCTCCAGAGAGGAAACTCTATTTACAGTCAGTTTATAGTCACCGAATAATCTGACTGAACCATCTGGTTAGAGTATGGGAACAACTGGTGCTGCCCACTCAGAGAACTTGACCGGTATAATTATATCCTCTGTTAAGAGTCGGCCAATTTCCACATCCACTTTAGGCTTCATGGCACATGGAACTGATCAAGGCATATAGAATCTGGGAGTAGCATCAGTAGCAACATCAATGGTAGCTTGGACCCCTTTTAATGTCCCTAGCTCTTCTTTAAACACACACTCATGCTTTGAAAGCTCCTGCTGCAGTGTCAATGTCTCTGTGGTGACATGTTTGATTTAATTTAATTTCCCCCAACCACCCTCTCCCTAGTAAGCTAGGGCCATTACCTTCCACTACTAAGAGAGGCAGACTTTTATTTGTCCTTGATATTCCACTGCAATGCAGTGCCTTTAGACCACTGTGCCACTCAGGAGGCCCAGAATCAGAATAGTTATGTTAATAAGTTATTTCTGTTTTTTTTATACATTTGCAAAAATGTCTAAAAGCCTGTCTTCGCTTTGTCATTATGGGGTTTTGTGCATCGATTGATGAGGAAATGTTTTCACTTAATCAATTTTAGAATAAGGCTGTAATGTAACAAAATGTCAAAAGGGGAGGGGTCTGAATACTTTCTGAATGCACTGTATTTTATAATAATATTTTTGTTATCAAATGTGTATTAATCTTTAAAAAATATATAAATTGTCTTTCACTTTCACAATACATTGCATTTTTTAAATGTTAAAATTTGATTAAACTTTTATTTTATCAGGGAGTCTTACTGAGATCAAGGTCTCTTTTACAGATGAGCCCTGAATTACATATATTACAGAAAATACACACATCAAAATATAAATACAAAATGCAAGTAGCAACACTAACCCTTCCTTTGTCCCCCATACATACAACATCTGTAAGGTCCCTAAGTCAAGTATTACATTTCAAACACAGATTCAACTACAAAGACCAGGGATCTTTTCAAACGCTTCTTAAAGTTGGGTAACAATAACAAATCAAAAACATAACCTGGCGTACACCCGGAAAAATGTTTAGAGCAAATCAAAGCCAAATATACATTGGAGTTGCTTACCAAGAAGACAGTGAATGTTCCTGAGTGGTCAAGATACAGTTTTAGCCATGCATGAAAATCTATGGCAAGACTTGAAAACTGCTGTCTAGCCATGATCCCCAGCATCTTGACAGAGCTTGTAGAATTATAAAAAGAATGATGGACTAATATTGCACAATCCAGGAGTGTAAAGCTCTTACCCAAGAAGGGGTATGAAGACTTTTGCAAGGTTCATGTGAATAATAATAACTAGCTTACTAACATTTACAAATGTGGGAGTAATTATTAATAAATGGTGAGCGAACGGTTTGTAAATGCCTTATAAATGGTTTATTATGGACCCTTAAAATACAGTTTTACCCTAGGATGTTGCTGCGCACAGCACCGGCAACGTTGTCCCTTGGCCTTCTGGTACCAGTGCTGTGTAAAAGGATGCTAGCAGAGACAGCTCAGGGGTGAGTGCAGTGGAGATTAGAGTAAAACAGAGAGACACAGATGTACTACTAGTCCCTAATTTGTTGGCTCTATATGTTATAGCAATTAACACTTAGGAGTGACAGACAGACAGAGTGACAGACAGACAGTCAGACAGTCAGACAGACAGTGTCAACAGAGGAGCACAAGGAGAAGCATAGACAGACCGACAGAGAGTGACAGCAGTGAAGACGCAGAGACAGGTTGCACAACAGGGAGGCAGCAGGGGCACAGTTCTGGTGTTGAGTTGTATCTCAAGTGGTGCTTTTACATGTTGTATTTGTCTTAAATCAGGAGCTGGTTGAAAATAACTGGTTAAAAAAGGAGTAGGACTATGTTGTCCAAGTCTGCCCCTGCACACACACACTACACTTTCATTAAAAAAAAGTGTGAAGTAGAACCGTGTAGGGTTCTTCGTTTTTTCCCAACAGGGGAACCCTTTTTGGTGCTAGGACGAACCCTTTGCAGAGGGTTGTACTTACAATCCTCTATGTATGGTTCTTCATAAAAATCCTGTATATGGTTTTACCTAGAACCCTATACGAACGGTTCTACCCAGAATCCCTTTATCTTTGAAAGTTTCTTCCTAGAGCCTTATTAGCCTTTAAAATTAAACTCTTTATGACAATTATATACAGTATATCACAAGGCCTTACTTTGATAGCCTAGTTTTACCCTAACACAGAGGTGGTAGAAAACTCCTTTGTTACAGGTCACATCAGGCCTGCAAGTACTATTATACTAGCTTGAAAAGTGATGTATAATTCCTATTGGGATTCAGCCAGAGTTATGATATCCAACAGTTGGAATTTTTATCCACCCACAACCAGTATTCAGAATGACTGCCAGGGTTAGGAGCATTGGTAAAGGAGACTACCTAAACCCCTAAAAGTAATCTCTGGACCTCAGAGCCAGCTCCACTGCATTTTTCAATGTTCCCCTCTAATCAGGGACTGATTCATACCTGGGACACCAGGACCACGTAGGGTAAGAATTGAGTACTCCTGATCTAAACCATACGAACTGTAACAGGTGCAATAAATACAATTTTAACGTTGGATTATGTAATAAGACTTAAGAAGAACTATTGGATATAAGAGCAACTTACCAACACTACAAGGGGCAGACGGAGCGGTCTTCTGGTCAGGCTTCGTAAATGGGCACATCGCTCACCGCTCCCGGGTATACTACTCGCCAATATCCAGTCACTCGACAACAAGGTAGACGAAATTCGAGCAAGGTTTGCCTTCCAGAGAGACATCAGAGATTGTAACATTCTCTGTTTCACGGAAACATGGCTCTCTCAGGATATGTTTTCGGAATCGGTTCAGCCACCGGGCTTCTCCATGCATCGCGCCGACAGAGATAAACACCTCTCTGGGAAGAGGAAGGTGGCGCAATCATAACAACATGCAGGAACTCAAGTCCTTCTGTTCACCCGACCTAGAATTTCTTACAATCAAATGTCGGCCATTCTACCTACCAAGAGAACTCTCGTCAGTTATAGTTGCAGCTGTGGACATCCCGCCTCAAGTGAACACCAAGAAGGCCCTCAAGGAACTTCCCTGAACTCTATGTAAACTGGAAACTATATATCCGGAGGCTGAATTTATTGTAGCTGGGGAATTTAACAAAGCAAATTTGAGAACAATGCTACCTCAAATTTATCAGTGTCACGCCCTGACCTTAGAGAGCCATTTTATTTCTCTATTTGGTTAGGTCAGGGTGTGATGTGGGGTGGGCATTCTATGTTTTGTATTTCTGGGTGTTTGGCCGAGTGTGGTTCCCAATTAGAGGTAGCTGTCTATCATTGTCTCTGATTAGGAATCATACTTAGGCAGCCTGTTTTGCCACCTTAGTTGTGGGTAGTTGTCTGTGTTTAGTGGCCTGTATAGCCCTAGTCCGCTTCACGGTCGTATTTTGGTGTTTTCTTGGCGACATTTATAACATTAAAGAAGAATGTACGCTCATCACGCTGCACCTTGGTCCGGTCATTTCCCTGACGACGTTCGTGACAATCAGCATATTGATTGCATGACACGTAGGGCTAATACTCTTGACCACTGCTACTCTAACTTCTGTGATGCATACAAAGCCCCCCCCCCCGCCCTCCCTTCAGAAAATCCGACCACGACGCCATCTTGTTCATCCCGGCTTATAGGCAGAAACTCAAACAGGATGTACCAGTGACGAGAACCATTTCAACACTGGTCTGACCAATCGGAAGCCACGCTCTAAGATTGTTTTGATCACGCAGACTGGAATATGTTCCGATCAGCCTCAGAAGACAATATTGACCTATACGCTGACTCAGTGAGTGTGTTTATAAATAAGTGCATTGGAGACGTCGTACCCACTGTGACCATTAAACCTACCCTAACCAGAAACCGTGGATGGATGGCGGCATTCGCGTAAAACTGAAAGCGCAATCCATCGCATTTAACCATGGAAAGAGGTCTGGAGATGTGGCTGAATATAAACACTGTAGTTATTCCCTCCGCAAGGCAATCAAACAAGTGTAATGCCGGTACAGGGACAAGGTGGAGTCTCAATTCAACGGCTCAGACACGAGACGTATGTGGAAGGGTCTACAAGAAATCAAAGACTACAAAAACAGCCACGTCATGGATACCAACGTCACGCTTCCAGACAAACTAAACACCGCCTTTGCCGCTTTGAGGATAATACAGTGCCACCGTCTCGGCTCGCTAACAAGTCTGTGGCCCTCCCTCTCCTTCTCAGTGGTTGACGTGAGTAAAAGATTTAAACATGTTAACCCTCGCAGGCTGCTGGCCCAGACGGCATCCCTAGCCGTGTCTCGATCCCTCCGATGTCAACAACTACAGACCAGTATCCCTTCTTTCTTTTCTCTCCAAAACTCTTGAACGTGCCGTCCTTGGTCAGCTCTCCCGCTATCTCTCTCAGAATGACCTTCTTGATCCAAATCAGTCAGGTTTCAAGACTAGTCATTCAACTGAGACTGCTCTTCTCTGTATCACGGAGGCGCTCCGCACCGCTACAGCTAACTCTCTCTCCTCTGCTCTCATCCTTCTAGACCTATCGGCTGCCTTCGATACTGTGAACCATCAGATCCTCCTCTCCACCCTCTCCGAGTTGGGCATCTCCGGCGCGGCCCACGCTTGGATTGCGTCCTACCTGACAGGTCGCTCCTACCAGGTGGCGTGGCGAGAATCTGTCTCCTCACCACGCGCTCTCACCACTGGTGTCCCCCAGGGCTCTGTTCTAGGCCCTCTCCTATTCTCGCTATACACCAAGTCACTTGGCTCTGTCATAACCTCACATGGTCTCTCCTATCATTGCTATGCAGACGACACACAATTAATCTTCTCCTTTCCCCCTTCTGATGACCAGGTGGCAAATTGCATCTCTGCATGTCTGGCAGACATATCAGTGTGGATGACGGATCACCACCTCAAGCTGAACTTCGGCAAGATGGAGCTGCTCTTCCTCCCGGGGAAGGACTGCCCGTTCCATGATCTCGCCATCACGGTTGACAACTCCATTGTGTCCTCCTCCCAGAGCGCTAAGAACCTTGGCGTGATCCTGGACAACACCCTGTCGTTCTCAACTAACATCAAGGCGGTGGCCCGTTCCTGTAGGTTCATGCTCTACAACATCCGCAGAGTACGACCCTGCCTCACACAGGAAGCGGCGCAGGTCCTAATCCAGGCACTTGTCATCTCCCGTCTGGATTACTGCAACTCGCTGTTGGCTGGGCTCCCTGCCTGTGCCATTAAACCCCTACAACTCATCCAGAACGCCGCAGCCCGTCTAGTGTTCAACCTTCCCAAGTTCTCTCACGTCACCCCGCTCCTCCGCTCTCTCCACTGGCTTCCAGTTGAAGCTCGCATCCGCTACAAGACCATGGTGCTTGCCTACGGAGCTGTGAGGGGAACGGCACCTCAGTACCTCCAGGCTCTGATCAGGCCCTACACCCAAATAAGGGCACTGCGTTCATCCACCTCTGGCCTGCTCGCTTCCCTACCACTGAGGAAGTACAGTTCCCGCTCAGCCCAGTCAAAACTGTTCGCTGCTCTGACTCCCCAATGGTGGAACAAACTCCCTCACGGCGCCAGGACAGCGGAGTCAATCACCACCTTCCGGAGACACCTGAAACCCCACCTCTTTAAGGAATACCTAGGATAGGATAAAGTAATCCTTCTCAACCCCCCTTAAAATATTTAGATGCACTATTGTAAAGTGGCTGTTCCACTGGATGTCATAAGGTGAATGCACCAATTTGTAAGTCGCTCTGGATAAGAGCGTCTGCTAAATGACTTAAATGTAATGTTAAATGTGTCCTCAGAGCAAGCACAGACCAGCTGGCTAGTGTGTTTACAGACATATTTAATCGCTCCATATCCCAGTCTATCGTCCCCACATGCTTCAAGATGGCTACCATTGTTCCTGTACCCAAAAAGGCAAAGATAACTGAACTGAATGACTACCGCCCAGGAGCACTCACTCCTGTCATCATGAAGTGCTTTGAGAGGCAAGTCAAGGATCATGTCACCGCCACCTTACCGGCCACCCTAGACACTCTTCAGTTTTCATACCACCCCAACAGGTCCAGAGATGACACAACCTCCATAACACTGTACACTTCACTATCCCATCTGGACAAAAATAATACCTATGTAAGAATGCTGTTCATTGACTACAGCTCAGCATTCAACACGATAGTACCCTCCAAGCTCATCATCAAGTTGGAGGCCCTGGGTCTCCACCCCTCCCTGTGCAATTGGGTCCTGGACTTTCTGGCGGGCCACCCCCAGGTGGTGACGGTAGGAAACAACATCTACTGCACCTTGCCTATGCTGCTCGGCCATCGCTCATCCATATATTTATATATACATATTTTCATTCACCCCTTTAGATTTGTGTGCATTAGGTATTTGGTGAGAAATTGTAAGATTACTTGTTAGATTTGCGTGTAGTAGGTAGTTGTTGGGAATTGATAGATATTACTTGTTACTGATATTACTGCACTGTTGGAACTAGAAGCACAAGCATTTCACTACACTCACATTAACATCTGCTAACCATTTGTATGTGACTGATTTGATTTTGTATGATATTTATCATGAGGTAGCATAAGATTAATAAATACATCAATGGAAAAAACAAAGACAATCAATAAAAATCTGCAAAAGTTTTACTCTCTCACTGGCTAATTTACTGTGTTCAGATTCAGGCTTCTATGTAGAACCTTCTTGCCTTCCAAAGAATCCTCAAATATTTTTTTCCCCACAAAAGGATGTTTAAGGTTCTAGGTAGAATCCTTTGCCTTACAAAGAACCCTCATCTTCCAAAAAGGGTTCTTCAGATGAAGACGGTTCTTGGTAGAACCCGTATCCTCCACAAAGAACCCTTCTGGAACATTTTTTCCCTCCCTAAGAATCTACCACCACCACACCGACCACCCCACATGCACTAGAGATGAGCAATGGGCCGGCTGGAGTTTGGATTTTTTACTTTTTGAGTACTCCACGTATTACTCTTCTCGTGTTCGTTTGAGCGAGCATACTTTTACATTTGGTAGCTATACCTCAACATTTCTGCCTTTTGCTCGCTCTACTGTTCGATTTCCTTTTCAAGCAAAACAGAACACTTTTTTTATAAACCCTATGTCTGAAATTCACAATGAATTTGTAAATAGCAGGCTACCGTTTTTCATTTGTTCTTCATTCTTGTGATGAAAAGTACACGGTGTGTTTCAAATCAACCAACCATTCAAATCAAGACATCTATCTGGCAAGTAAGGTTTGATCTTGTAAGAGAGAATCCAACAAACAACAGCTGCACATGCTGCATTTAATACAATCGTATGTTACACTACACTACATTACATTTGAGCTACAAACGTAGCTATAAACAAGAGTAGTAAGAAGTATCTCAAATGATTCTCACAAATTGAAATGGCATAGTTCTGTCAGTCTTGATTAGTGTAATAGTACAGGTTGCTAGCTTACTGGATTTATGATATGAGATAAAACAATCTTATTACCATGGAAATGAACTTGAATTGAGTAGAATATGAAACTGAAGTTACAGCACTGTATGGGTCACACACAGGATGACAGATACTGTTTTCATTCAAATGAATAAAAAGGCTTTCAGAAATTTAGAATTATATTGTTTTCACTCCATAGATAGCTGGTGGTGGGGCTTCAGTGTACTGCCAAGTCACAGAGGCTGCATCCCAAATGGCAAACTATACCCTTGGGGGGAAAAAAATAGGTGCTATCTAGAACCTAAAAGGGTTATTTGACTGTCCCCATAAGAGAACCCTTTGAAGAACACCTTTAGTTCCAGTTAGAAGCCTACATGAAACTCAAAAAGGTCCTACCTGGAACAAAAAGTGTTCTCCTATTTTTGTGCGTACTCCCATGGGTCTCTGGTCAAAAGTAGTGCACAATAAAGGGAATGGGATGGAATTTGGGATGCATACTACAGATACAGGGCAAGGACGTATCCATCCATTCTATTTTGACAATGATCTCATAACAAAATAATACACTTTTTTTTCATTCGCTGGAGAAAAAGGGAGAGCTGGGAATGACATTTAATTACAGAGAGCAAAATAAAGCCCCAAGGAAAAGAGATAAACCAGTTGGGAAAAAATAGAAGAAAAAAAAAGAAAAGGCAGTAAACGCGATTTGGCAGTCTAGTGGTGTTGCTGGATTATCATGAAAATGAAAGCGACTGAGTCAGGGAGTATCAGTCAGCAGGGAAATGGAGCCGTGGCAGATAACACATAACCATAGTAAGGGGGGACGGGGGACAGAGAGAACGAATGAGAGGAGTGTGGGGAATGAGAGAGAGAGAGAGTGGGGGAGAGAGAAATATATGGAAGAGAGGGAGAGAGAGGGGGAGAAGAGGGAGAGGCAGAGAGTAGTGTAAGGAAGAAAGAGTAGAAAGGGAGAGTGAGAGGTCTAATAAGACATACAAGAGAATATCAAGGGAGATTGCAAGAAAGAAAAGAGAAAGACAGGCCAAATAAAAACAATATATGACACAAAGAGAGATTATGAGAGCATAATAACAGAGAAATGAGGATCTCTTCACCCAATAATGAATAATCTTACTGTAGCTTCTACAGCAGTAATATGTCAAATGCAATTTTAAGGTAGTTCTGGGACTGTGATTTTGGCTGGAGGACTGATAGGCGTAGTCAACAATAATTTATCTGTAAATCATGATAGAATCATTTTAAAAACAGCTGCTTGATCATTAGGTATAATGGCTGGTTGATTTGAAACACACCGTGTACTTTTCATCACTAGAATGAGGAACAAATGAAAAACAGTAGCCTGCTATTTACATATTTTATTGTTGCTTGCATCTGTATAGACGAGCCGGAATGTTTGTTTATGGCTTTCCTTGCCTGCCTTCACACAGTTCACACAGTTATATACTGTATAAACATGAATTTGAAACAAATAATAAATATAATCATGTAAATGAATGAATTAATGAATGAGAACAATAAAGCATGCCTGTACAGTAAGATTGAAACCTTCCATTCCATTGCTACTATTCTCTTAAGAGACTGGTTTTACTGTAATATGCAGCATGTGTTGCATAGTACAATATGAGTGTTGCACTGAGGCTTCAACAAGAGAGAAAAATAAATCATGACCTAGGGTACGAGTATGAGCTATAAAAAATTCAAAATAGTTTATGGATAGACAGATGATGTCAATAACTGAGCTCGGTAAAGTAAAAAAGTATGGTTTGTTAGAATAACAATTCCTTCAAAATGAATGAATACATGGTATTGGCTGCATCCCAAATGGCACCCTATTCCCTATAGTGCACTACTTTTTACCAGGGCCCATAGGGGAATAGGGTGCCATTTAGTACATAGTCATTTGGGATGCAAGTCTTCTCTTCCTTACAAAGCCAACGGGATTCAAGACACACACACTTAACTCAGAGAGAGAAGACAAAGCTATAACTCCTGTACTGTATTTCTTGTGGCTGACTTGGCCTGTGTTGTGTTTTGGCAGTGAGTCAGGAGATAGATATACAGTGTAGACTAAAGGTCTCTCTCTCTAATAGGGCTGGAGGGTTGGAGGGTTAGTAGACAATTTCCTAGAGCTCTCCTCTTCTTTATACCTTTTTACCTACAGTTATCCACTCTCTCCTAATCTTCAAACTGGAGACACTGGGGTTAAGCACTATCCCTCTAGGCTGGGTAAAGTCCTATGTATTAGGAATGGAGCAAGTGGTAGAGGTTAATGGTTCACTGTCTCAGGCAAAACCAATGAGTTGTGGCGTTCCGCAGGGGAGCGTGCTTGGGCCTCTGCTGTTTTTATTGTATATTAACGATTTGAAAAATGATTGTTCTTGCCGTCTTTTTCTTTATGCAGATGACTCTACACTTCTGGTGTCTCACAAAAGTAAAACTATGTTGGAGACTATACTTAGCACAGAGCTTACTAACATTAGCAAATGGCTTGGAGATAATAAGCTATCTCTGCACTTAGAGAAAACTGAAGCAATTATTTTTGGATCCAGACCTAAATTGTGTAGGTTGTATGAAATCAGAGTGGAGTTAGGGGGTGAGGTGCAGACTTCTAAAACCTCTGTTAGCTACTTGGGATGTATCCTTGATGGAAGCTTGGGAGGTGTGAGCATGGCCAATAAGGTGCTAGGGAAGGTTAATGCCAGGACTAAGTTTTTGGCTAGAAACTCCAAGCTGCTTAATAAGTACTCCATGAAAGTGCTTGCTACTGCCCACATTCAATGCAATTTTGACTATGCTAGCACATCCTAGTTTGGGGGCGTATCTAAATTTATGAAGGGGAAGCTCCAGATAGCCCAGAATAAGCTGATCAGGGTAGTATTGAAGGTGGGTCCACGTACTCACATAGGCAGGAGCTGCTTTCAGGAACTAAACTGGCTGCCTGTTGAGGCTAGGGTGTCCCGGATTAGACTAGGTTTGGTTTACAGGAGTATGTATGGTCCTGCGCCCAGATATCTAAGTGATTACTTTCCTTGTGATAGGGATGCACACAATCACAGCACCAGAGCAGGTGTTGCTGATGTGTGCTTATACAGGTTCAGGAGTAATGCTGGGAAAGGTACTTTTTTGTATACGGGAGCCTCAGAATGGACTGAGTTGCCTCTGCCTATAAAAACAACGTCCTCTCTGGACAGCTTTAAAAATAAAGTAAAAATATGTTTGAAGTCTTCTGTGCCCATATGAATAACCCCTATGATGTAACTGGAATGACGATATAGATGTTCTTCTTCTCTGTTTTTGTTTTATTATTTCACTGCCATACTGTGTTCGATCTTGTCTAGCCATCTTGTCTCAGGAGGACCACAATGGGAAAAAGTCCCAAACTTTATTGTGTGTTATCCTCCATGATTGTATTAATGTGCATGTATGGCTTTTTCAAGTTTATGTGTGCTTGTTTTTTAAAATGGTTGAATTAATAAACTAAACTAAAACAAGCTTTATACCTTCACAGAACAGTGCAGACTGACTCTAACAGAATAGAAAGAGGAGTGGGAGGCCCCGGTGCACAACTGAGCAAGAGGACAAGTACATTAGAGTGTCTAGTTTGAGAAACAGACACCTCACATGTCCTCAACTGGCAGCTTCATTAAATAGTACCCACAAAACACAAGTCTCAACTCTGTCCAGTGTCTGTGTTCTTTTGACCATCTTAATCTTTTCTCTGCCTAGAAGGCCAGCATTCCGGAGTCACCTCTTCACTGTTGACGTTGAGACTGGTGTTTTGCGGGTACTATTTAATGAAGCTGCGCCACTCGGGAGGCCCCTACAAGGACATTTCTAAGTGACCCCAAACTATTGAACGGTAGTGTATACTATACTGTAGTAATTACAGTAGTGTTTTTGTGGACTGTATTATGATGTAGTATCTCCATACTCAATTGGAAAATCTCTGCCCCGTGCAAAATGCAACATTTTCTCTCGTCCAACAAGAGGGGTGTGAAAAGTTTGGGGTCGCACGGTTTGTAAGGTGGGGGTTTGTTATTACACCGATAAATTACATTATCCATCCGGACCTTTACCACCTAAGAAATGTGTGTGACCGGACCTTCTCAAATAGTATTTGAGTACCCCTGCAGTGGTATTTACTGTAGTGTTTTTGTAGATTGTAGTATGGTATACTGTAGTAGTTACTGTCGTGATTTTGGTGACATTAATGTAGTATTTGTTAAAGTGTTTTTGTTTTATTAACTTTAGGAAACCTACTGGAGAAATACTAAAAGAGCAAATTTCCCATATCCTGTAGGCAGGTCGGACTTGGTTCTGAACAGAGTTCAGAGCTCCTGCTTTTTTTATAACCATAGGGAACACACTAAATGGTCTATACTTGGCATGTCGCTTTCTAACTTACAGGTGGCACAAATTGGGATACAGGGGAGGGGAATGGGCATGGTATTTGCAAATTAAATACTGTAGTATTTACAATAGTTAAGAAAAATTGTGTTTTAGCGTACGGTAGTGCTTTTTCTGACATTAATTTGGTATTTACTAGTGTTTTTTGTGTGGATAATACTTTAGTATTTACAATAGTATTCTACAGTATACTACACAATTCTGTACCCATGATCAAGGGATACTACAATGTGCAGTATACTACAGTTTACTACAGCGTCCTATAGTAAAGTACTCTATAGTCAACTTTTAGTATTTTTTTTTATTACCTCATCAATCAACACAGTAACTCTTCCATCTAGAGATACGGTTTGGGGGGAATTCAGCATTTCTCTGTGTGTGTGTGCGTGTGCGTGTGCGTGTGTGTGTGTGTGTGTGTGTGTGTGTGTGTGTGTGTGTGTGTGTGTGTGTGTGTGTGTGTGTGTGTGTGTGTGTGTGTGTGTGTGTGTGTGTGTGTGTGTGTTCAAGGTTTCAGAATTCCTTCCAACATAATTATAACTCTAACAGAGAGACAGGTGATGATGATGCTAGAATGCTTTCTTCTACAGTGTGAGTGTGACTATGCATGCTTGATGTGGAAGAGCCAAGACCATTGGAACCTTTCTTTCTTTCTTTCTTTCTTTCTTTCTTTCTTTCTTTCTTTCTTTCTTTCTTTCTTTCTTTCTTTCTGGAGTAACTTCAGTGACTGATAGATCAGCGAGAAGTAAGCAATCTTCTATCTATCTCTCAGATCAGCATGCCCTGCTCGGGTGGCGGTTGGGCGGGTGGACTACGATGTTGTCACTGATGCCGCTCCACCCTGATCAATCACACTGTTTTCAGAGCAGAGATAGGGGAAGAGAGGGAGGAGGAGAAGCAAAGGTAGAGCAAGGGAGGTAGAGAGAGAGAGAGAGAGAGAGAGAGGCATAGAGCGAGAGAAAGAGAGAGAGGTAGAGAGAGGCAGAGAGAGGGAGGTATAGTGAGAGGTGGGGGGGGCATCTCTTTTGCATGCCGGATGGCAGGCAATGCATCAAAAGATGACAGCTTTCCCATTCTTCTTTAAATAAGAGTAGCAAGACTCCTGGCTGTGCTTTAAGTTTAATCATTCATCTAAATAAGTTGCACAGAGAAACTCTCGGAGTTGGAGGCTAGAAGCCGGGCGCTAGGCGGAGGGGGGAGAGCTAGGCAGCCTCCCAGGGGGCGAAAAAGGCAAAGCGGAATAAGAACCGACGTCGCGCTGCTGAATTTCTCATTTGTAAATGTGTAAACATATATTTGACTCAGATTGCCGACGCCAAACCGTGCCCCCTTTGCAGATTTATGTATTGGTTGAGTTCATGGCAGATAAAGGAGGAGAGGAGGGAGGAGAGCGAGAGACAGAGAAAGAGAGATATAGTGAGAGAAAGAGAGGCAGATAGGAGAGAGGGAGCGTATGGTGGCAGAATGAGAGACGGGAATCGTTGACGCGTCGTTGCGTTGAGGCGCTAAGTGACAGTGATTGATGCTCTCTGTGTTCTCAACTTATCAAGCAGTATAAGCAATGACGCTGCCACTCCAGAAGAGATAAATAGCAGAAATATACTGTATATCAGTGATGAATAAAGAATAAAATAAACACCAGGGATGGGGGTAAAACGGAGAGACCTATCTACATAATGAATAGAAAAATAGGGGAATGGGGGAGAGGGAGAGGGGTAGTGGGGGGAAAGAGGAAAGAAGTAGAGGAGGAGGAGCAGAGGGGGAGATGAGAGGGGGGGAGAAGATATGGGAGGAAAGGGAGAAGGGGTAGAGAAAAGGAGGGGGAGAAATGGAAGAGAAGGAAGAGAAGAAGAGAGAAGTCCCAGCGGGTGAGGGGAAGAGGAGGGGATGGCGCGTAGCAGGTTGGGGGGAGACATCAGCGGGATTGGGATTGGGATGCCGGGAACACATGGGCCTTGCTTCTGACAACGCAGACAAGCAAGTCACCCAGGCGGCAAAATAAAGGCTGTGTCCCAAATGGGACTCTATTCCCTACATATTGCACTAATTTTGACCAGGGTAGGGAATAGGGTGCCGTTTGGGCTGCAGGCAAAGCCTGGTCTGCAGGCAAAGCCTGGTCTGCCTGTGATTTGTTTCCCCAGCTCATCAGTGGGAAAGCTGGATGACGGATGGACTGGCGCTGGGTGCTCTGCGGTCTGCCCAAAGTGTCAAAGTTACTCGCACTAATAAAGACCCACTTTTCTTTTTGTCGCCCTTCCTCCCTTCATTCTCCCTACTGTATTGCCAGTAAGTTGGGTGGTCGGTCGAGGCTTCCTTCTTTTTCTTGTTCTTTCCCATTTTTCTCCATCTCCCTCCATTCCTTCCCCCAATGCATTGCCAGAGCTGTGCGATCTGGTCTTCGCCTTCCAATTCCTCACAGAGCAAAGTGGGTATCAAAGGAATTGGAGTGGTTTGTAAGGCAGGCAGGAGCGCTAGGCGGGATGTAATTGGCTGATTAGAAAATGATGAAAAGACTAAACGTTTCATGTCTTTCTTCCTCCTGTGAGCTGTTCTCTCTGTGTTTCAGACGGGTTTCTCTTTTCCTCTCTGACCTTCTCTCTCTCTCGTTCTCTCTCGCTAGCTGGCTCCCTTTCCTTCTCTCTCTCCCTCCCTCTCTCTCTTCCCCCCTCTCTCTCTTTCCCCTCTCTCCTCCCTCTCCCCCTTCTCTCTCTCTCTCTCTCTCGGACTTATTATATTTCGCTGGCTCAGAAATGGAGAGATGGCTGATGGTGGTTAGTTGGAGCTGAGGCAATGGATGGTGCTTATGAATATGTCCCTGATTCCCCTCTGTGCTGGTCTGGCCGATCTATGGGAACACACAGCCATTACACTATCACCTACTAAACTACAGCAGAGGAGCACAATTCCTTTGGCTAAGGCTCGGTTTCCGATGGGGCCAACAATGTGTTACTATAGATATCTAAATAGTGTAATATCCTTCACAAATAACAGTAATCACTGTAGCTACCACTTTCAGTTATTATCCCAACGCTTTCCGCTTTCCTGTGGTCTGGAATACAGAGCTGAATACACAGTGCAGTGCTTTCTGTACAGTGAGGTCTTCCTCTCACGCATTTTGGATGCTTTTGCTTTACCACTGAATGTCTGGCTGTATGTCCTGTATGTACTGAATCACTGTGTCTGCCCAAGGACATAGCATAGGGACCCCTTACTGGGCTCTCTACAATCCACACCATCTGGACATAAAGGCAGTAGTGCTGACCACATCTCTTCTCCTCTACTGCTCTCCTCTCTCCTGGAGAGAAACTGCTAGATGTGGAGATGTGGAGCAGACCTGGGTTCAAATACTATTTGATACTATTCAACAACTTTCAAACAGTACATTTGCTTTAGCCTGCCCGGAGTGCCAGATTGGGGCCATTTTGGGACTATACTATTGGTTACATTGTAACCAGACGATCTAAATAAAGCTCTGATAAAATATGAAAACAAATATGAAATGATAAAATAAGAAATGATGTGAGACAGTATCTGAACCCAGGTCTGATGTGGGGTAGCTACAGAACTGGCTAATCGATCCAGTGTAGCTAGATAGTTCTCCCGGAATGAGAGTGGTAAATCCACAGAAGATTTGGATTGGGAGTGAGGGCGTATAGAGGCGTATAGAGGGAGATATGTGATGTATGTCAGTGTCTTTACTCCTGCAGAACTGGCCAGACAGGGAAAGAGTGAGAGACATAGAGAGGGGGAGATCCCTCCATCCGCTCCCGAGACTGACCGAGCGCCTCTTCCATCACCATTCCACTTAGTTTCATTCTCACAAGTCCAATATGTGACAGATGTGAACAGAGAAAATGTGAATGTGACAGTAACTTATAGGTAGCCTAGTGGCAAGTAACATGTTGTATTTCATATCAGAGGAGACCTACTGTAATAACATACGGTAATCGGAATGAATGGATTAATGAATTAAAGTGGAACTGACAGCGTTTTAGCAACACAAAATCTTATTCTTATTCTTATCTGTTTATATACACCCACAGGAAGAATATGACACCTTTTTTTCATTTAAAAAAAACATTTTCTGACAAGCAAGCACTTGGATTTGGTCATTTTCACATCTTCATAAATTCATAGAATGTTTGGGAATTAAGGCATTTGTGAAAATTCTATAGCAATATAGAGTGGGAAAGCGACCGTGCATTTGGACAGTTAATAGACACTGCCGTAAATAAAACCCATCTGTCTCGTCCAGAACCAGAGTCTATGCAGACCGGTGTGCCATAGCCAATCAGAGCTACAGTAGGCCTTTATGCAAATAAGCTTTTGGCCACAAAGACCTGCCACCATTCACTTTGAACTGGACTGTGTGTTTACAGGTAGTTGCAACACCGCAAATTTAGATCATTAGAACACATTCACCAACAGCCATAAAATACACCTGAATTGATTTCGGCAAATATGT
Source organism: Oncorhynchus gorbuscha (assembly GCF_021184085.1). Taxonomy (NCBI): domain Eukaryota; kingdom Metazoa; phylum Chordata; class Actinopteri; order Salmoniformes; family Salmonidae; genus Oncorhynchus; species Oncorhynchus gorbuscha. The sequence goes on from NC_060175.1 coordinate 59,431,741, forward strand.
AAACATGGGATTCCTCTTTTGTGAAATATACAGTCCTATTGATCAAACAACCATGAAAAGGTAGGCTCGCTCCCCCTCAGTTATTCACATCAACAACAAGATCAACAACTAATGCTAGCCAGAGTGAGATGAGCTAAAATCTAACGAGGGAACATTAGATAAACCCTCTCAAACTTTTTCAGCTAGCTGCCCGTCAAAATTGCACTGATAAACAATGGGGAATAGTAGCCTGCTCATCCTTCTGCAGCTTCCCTGCAAATGCATGCTTGTCCCAACCCACGTTTTGACAACTGAATGGGAACCTGCCTGCCCATTTGATCGATGCTAAATACATTTGACTGACAACTAAGTGTGAGTTCATAAATTGCCTTCAGTGTGTCAGAGTGTGCTCTGGGTGGTTCGTAAATGACGAGCCCTGTCAGATTTGTGTTTTTGTAAATTCAGAGCGGTTCACTCTCCGAGCATTCTGAGCGCACACCGCACTATTTAAACTGGAAGATCTGGCCCGAGGAGTAGGGTAGATTCAAGCGTTCCGCACAACGGCAGTCAAGCACCCAAGCTAACTGGCTAAAGTTGGCTAGCTTGCTACCGATTTCCAGACACAAATGAGAGAACATCTTACTCTGACCATTTTACTCACCCGAGCAGAGCTGGTTAGGCTGTTCACATGTTATCTAGAGCGTTAATGACTAACTGGCAATAATAATAATAATAATAACTGGCAATAATGTAACTTTTTTTGCCGACTTTTACTTACACTTGTCATATTCAGCGGGTGTTGCGCATTTCGGAAATTAATCAGTTTTTCTGCTCTCTGGCACACTTAGAGTGAAATGACAAAATAAAGACATATACATTGCTCAAAAAAAGGGAACACTAACATAACACATCCTATATCTGAATGAATGAAATATTCTTATTAAATACTTTTTTTGTTTACATAGTTGAATGTGCTGACAACAAAACCACACAAAAATGATCAATGGAAATCAAATGTATCAACCCATGGAGGTCTGGATTTGGAGTCACACTCAAAATAAAAGTGGAAAACCACACTAAAGGCTGATCCAACGTTGATGTAATGTCCTTAAAACAAGTCAAAATGAGGCTCAGTAGTGTGTGTGTGGCCTCCACGTGCCTGTATGACCTCCCTACAACGCCTGAGTATGCTCCTGATGAGGTGGCGGATGGTCTCCTGAGGGATCTCCTCCCAGACCTGGACTAAAGCATCCGCCAACTCCTGGACAGTCTGTGGTGCAACGGGGCATTGGTGGATGGAGCGAGACATGATGTCCCAGATGTGCTCAATTGGATTCAGGTCTGGGGAACGGGCGGGCCAGTCCATAGCATCAATGCCTTCCTCTTGCAGGAACATCAGCCAGGAAGCATAGGAACTGAGAAGTGGTCTGTGGTTATCACTTGCAGAACCACTCCTTTTTTGGTGGTGTCTTGCTAATTGCCTATAATTTCCACGTGTTGTCTATTCCATTTGCACAACAGCATGTGAAATTTATTGTCAATCAGTGTTGCTTCCTAAGTTGACAGTTTGATTTCACAGAAGTGTGATTGACTTGGAGTTACATTGTGTTGTTTAAGTGTTCCCTTTATTTTTTGAGCAGTGTACTAACAGTAGTTCAAGATCAGCATAGCTGAGCAAGTTAGCTAGCGAAGCGATTCACATTTCTTACAAAGGGATTCACATTTCGATACTGCAGGGCAGCAGTATCGCTGGTTCAATTACTGTGTGTGTCCCTCTGTCTGCCTGTTGACTAGATGGGTAGGTCTAATAGCTTTAGTAAATACACACACACCTTTATAATAACACACAGACACGCCCATACACATGCATCCAGGCACGCACACACACTCTCACCCAGAGGTGTCATGACATAGGGGGAACAAAGGGCACGTGCCCCCTCAGATTTGCCCTTGTTATTAAAATGTTAAACGTTAAATGAATTACTGAACATTGTTTTTAAGCCCACGTTTTATCAGAATTATTAATGAAAAAATCTTCCAGCTGTATTTTGCGGAGGGGGAACACTGACTGGACCAGGCAAAGGGTCCCCTCCCCCCATTCTCCTAAGTAAGAACATAACTCTGATAGAAAAAGTATCCAAATTGGGTTTTAAACAGTTGCATGTATTAAAGTATCGTTAAGTAAATAAATACATTTAAAAATGATTCCTTTGTTTCAACAATATTGTGCCAATATAACATAACTCACTTGTTGTATTCAGAGGGTGAACAGTGTATACAATGTGTGTTTTCTATTTGGACATTTAAGCAACTTTTGGAACAATCTTATGGGGTTTTTACAGGTTTTTCTGTTAGGATGTTTGCAGCCTCCATATGTTTGCAGCAAGTAGCCTATTATCGTTTCCCATTGCTGGATCTTGGCTCTCTCCTTTTCATGAGGTTGTTTAGAAAGTTTCCTATTTTGACCAACAGGATCAGATACCACAGGCTCCAAACTGGCGAAGGGATACATAACCAAAAACTCCATGACACGCAAGAGCTCAAAGTATGACCCTAGGTAGTCAGCACGTGAACAGCTGAGAGTGACACGTGCATGAAAAAATATGATCATATACTATGGTATGAATACTAAAGTATTCACTGTAGTATTTACTGTGGTATATTGTAGTATTTACAGTTAACTATAGAATAAATAACATGGTAAAATAAAACTAGTATATACTGTAGTATTTACTGTAGCGTTTTTGCAGACTGTAGTATACTGTAGTGTTTAGGTTGGAATTATTGTCAACATAGAAATTGAGGCTTTCTCCTACTGGTGAAGTATTAAAACAACACATTTCCATAACCTGTAGACAGGTAAGACTGCGCTTCTGCTCTTTTCTATAATCTGTAGGAAACATAATACATGGTCTATACTTGGCATGTAGGTTTGTTACTTATGGGTGGCACAAATTGCAATACGCAGGAGTTGAATGTGCAGGGTATTTGCAAATGAAATACTGTAGTATATTTACAGTACCTTCAGAAAGTATTCACATCCCTTGACTTATTCCACATTTAGTTGTGTTATAGCCTGAATACAAAATTGATTAAATATGCTTTTTCTCTCACCCATCTACACACAATACCCAATAATGACAGTAAAACATATTTTTTGAAATGTTTGCAAATGTATTTCAAATGAAAAACAGATATCAAATGTACATAACTATTAACACCCCTGAGTCAATACAAGTTAGAATCACATTTGGCAGCAATTACAGCTGTGAGTCTTTCTGGGTACGTCTCTAAGAACTTTGCAAACCTGGATTGTACAATATTTGCACAATATTTTTAAATTCTTCAAGCTTTGTCAAGTTGGTTGCTGATAATTGCTAGACAGTCATTTTCTAGTCTTGCCATAGATTTTCAAGCCGATATAGGTCAAAACTGTAACTAGGCCACTCAGGAACATTCAATGTTGTCTTGGTAAGCAACTCCACTGTATATTTGGCATTGTCTTTTAGGTTATTGTCCTGCTGAAAGGTTCATTTGTCTCCCAGTGCCTGTTGGAAAGCAGACTGTAGCAGGTTTTCCTCTAGGATTTTGCCTGTGCATAGCTTAATTCCTTTCTTTTTATCCTAAAAAACTCCCTAGTCCTTGCCGATGACAAGCATAACCATAACATGATCAAATCAAATTTTATTGGTCACATACACATGGTTAGCAGATGTTATTCCGAGTGTAGCGAAATGCTTGTGCTTCTAGTTCCGACAGTGCAGAAATATCTAACAAGTAATTTCTAGCAATTCCATAACAAATAACTAATGCACACAAATCTAAGTGAAGGAATGGAATAAGACTATATAAATATATGGATGAGCAATGACCACGGCATAGACTAAGATGCAATAGATAGTAAAGAATACAGTATATACATATGAGATTAGTAATGCAAGATATGTAAACATTATTAAAGTGGCATCATTAAAGTGACTAGTGTTCCATTTATTAAAGTGACAAATGATTTCAAGTCTGTATGAAGGTAGCATAAGGTAAAAGAAGAAGAAGGTAGCAGCCTCTCTGTGCTGGTGATGGCTGTTTAACAGTCTGATGGACTTGAGAAAGAACCTGTTTTCGATCTCTCAGTCCCAGCTTTGATGCACCTGTACTGACCTCGCTATCTGGATGTTCCCGGTGATGCGTTGTGCAGACCGCACCACCCTCTGGAGAGCCCTGTGGTTGTGGGCGGTGCAGTTGCCATACCAGGCTGTGATACAGTCCGACAGGATGCTCTCAATTGTGAATCTGTAAAATTTTCTGAGGGTTTTTGGCGACGAGAAATATATTCAGCCTCCTGAAGGTGAAGAGGCACTGTTGCGCCTTCTTCGCCACACTGTCTGTGTGGGTGGACCTTTTCAGTTTGTCTGTGATGTGTACGCTGAGGAACTTAAAGCATTTGAAAAGTGGTACTCAGTGATGTGTTATGTTGGATTTGCCCCAAACATAACACTTTCTATTCAGGACATAAAGGTTATTTCTTTACCAATTTTTGGGCCGTTTTACTTTAGTGCTTATTGCAAACAGAATGCATAATTGGAATATTTTTATTCTGTACAAGCTTCCTTCTTTTCACTCTGCGATTTAGGTTAGCATTGTGGAGTAACTACAATGTGGTTAATCCATCCTGTTTTCTCCTATCACAGCCTTTAAACTCTGTATCTGTTTTAAAGTCACCATTGGCCTTATGATGAAATCCCTGAATGGTTTCCTTCCTCACCGGCAACTGAGTTAGGAAGGAAGCCTGTATCGTTGTAGTGACTGGGTGTATCCATTAAGTAATTAACAACTACACCATGTTCAAAGGGATATTCAATGTCTGTTTATTTTTTTATCCACCTACCAATAGGTGCCCATCTATGCGAGGCATTGGAAAACCTCCCTGGTCTTTGTGGTTTAATCTGTGTTTGAAATTCATTGCTCGACTGAGAGACCTTACAGATACAGTGCATTCGGAGAGTATTCAGACCCCTCATTATATTAACTTACAGCCTTATTCTAGAATGTATGAAATCATTTTCCACCTAATCAATCTACATATAATAACACAATAATGACAAAAACAGTTTTTTTGCAAATAGAGAGAAAAAAAGAAAAACAGAAATACCTTATTTACATAAGTATTCAGAGTAATTGCTTGAGACTCGAAGTTGAGCTCAGGTGCAATCTGTTTTCATTGATCATCCTTGCAATGTTTCTACAACTTAATTGGAGTAAACCTGTGCTAAATTCAATTGATTGGACATGACTTGGAAAGGCACACACCTGTCTATATATGGACCCACAGTTGACTGTGCATGTCAGAACAAAAACAAAGCCATGAGTTTGAAGGAATTGTCCGTAGCGTTCCAAGTCAGGATTGTGTCGAGGCACACATTTCGGCAGCATTTTTTAAATGTTTTTTTATCCGTTATTTTACCAGGTAAGTTGACTGAGAACACATTCTCATTTGCAGCAACAACCTGGGGAATAGTTACCGGGGAGAGGAGGGGGATGAATGAGCATATTGTAAACTGGGGATTATTAGGTGACCGTGATGGTTTGATGGACAGATTGGGAATTTAGCCAGAACACCAGGGTTAACATCCCTACTCTTACAATTAGTGCCATGGGATCTTTAATGACCGCAGAGAGTCAGGACGCCGTTTAACATCCCATCTAAAAGACGGCACCCTACACAGGGCAGTGTCCCCAATCACTGCCTGGGGTATTGGGATATTTTTTAGACCCGAGGAAAGAGTGCCCTCCAAAACCACTTCCAGCAGCATCTGGTATCCCATACAGGGACTGATCAGGACCAACTCTGCTTAGCTTCATAAGCAAGCTAGCAGTGGTATGCAGGGTGGTATTCGACTGGCTATAAAGCATATAAGCATTATAGGTCCCAAAGAACACAGTGGCCTACATCATTCTTAAATGGAAGAAGTTTGGAACCACCAAGATTCTTCCTATAGCTGGCCGCCCAGCCAATCTGAGCAATCGGGGGAGAAGGGCCTTGGTCAGGGTGGTGACCAAGAATCAAATGGTCACTCTGACAGAGCTCCAGAGTTCCTCTGTGGAGATGGGAGAACTTTCCAGAAGGACAGCTTTCCGGTTCCGGTTGGAGCGAGTGGTCGCATCTGCACTTCGCTCCCGCGGGTTGTATAACTTTTTCATTATATTTCATTATAGCACAACGGTTTGATTTGTCTAATCTTAGCAATTTCTTCTCAGCTAGCTACATAGCCGTCTTTGTATCAAAGATAATTGCGTAATTGCGTAATTATCGTATTTCGCCGTCCTAACGTAGTCTTCACTAGCCAGCTAGCTAACGTCCACTGATTAGCTGCACTGGAGAAACTATTACACTCAACTGAACGACTTGAACGACTATTACACTCAACTGAACGACTTGTAGTGTTAGCGTGCTACATAGCTGTCTTTGCTGTCTTCGTATCATCATATCCAAGATAATTGTGTTGTTTAGGTTTAGAGTGTGTAGTCTTAGAGTGATTATCTTAATTTACCGAGGTTAGCTAGCCAGCTATTTGTCGTCCTTAACGTAGGTGACTCTGCTAGCTAGCCAACGCTAGCCAACGTCTACTGAATAGAACATCCGCACTCAACAACCCGGTCGCATTCACAGGTAGTATCACATTTTCACTTCATTACAGTACAACGGTTTGATTTGTTTGATCGTAGCTAGCTACATAGCTAGCTACATAGCCGTCTTTGTATCAAAGATAATTGTGTAGTCTAGAGCGATTTTCTAGGTTCGCTAGCCAGCTATTGTCGTTCTTTTAACGCAACGTAACGTAAACAACACTGCTAGCTAGCCAGCTAGCCCCCGAATAACAACACTGCAGAAACTATTACACTCAACGGAACGACTTGATTAGTGTAGTGTCAACAACGCACCCACTGCCAGCTGGCCTACTTCAGCAGTACTGTATCATTTTAATCATTTTAGTCAATAAGATTCTTGCTACGTAGCTTAACTTTCCGAACATTCGAGACGTGTAGTCCACTTGTCATTCCAATCTCCTTTGCATTAGCGTAGCCTCTTCTGTAGCCTGTCAACTATGTGTCTGTTTATCCCTGTTCTCTCCTCTCTGCACAGACCATACAAACGCTCCACACCGCGTGGCCGCGGCCACCCTACTCTGGTGGTCCCAGCTCGCACGACCCACGTGGAGTTCCAGGTCTCCGGTAGCCTCTGGAACTGTCAATCTGCGGTCAACAAGGCAGAGTTCATCTCAGCCTATGCCTCCCTCCAGTCCCTCGACTTCTTGGCACTGACGGAAACATGGATCACCACAGACAACACTGCTACTCCTACTGCTCTCTCTTCGTCCGCCCACGTGTTCTCGCACACCCCGAGAGCTTCTGGTCAGCGGGGTGGTGGCACCGGGATCCTCATCTCTCCCAAGTGGTCATTCTCTCTTTCTTCCCTTACCCATCTGTCTATCGCCTCCTTTGAATTCCATGCTGTCACAGTTACTAGCCCTTTCAAGCTTAACATCCTTATCATTTATCGCCCTCCAGGTTCCCTCGGAGAGTTCATCAATGAGCTTGATGCCTTGATAAGCTCCTTTCCTGAGGACGGCTCACCTCTCACAGTTCTGGGCGACTTTAACCTCCCCACGTCTACCTTTGACTCTTTCCTCTCTGCCTCCTTCTGTCCACTCCTCTCCTCTTTTGATCTCACCCTCTCACCTTCCCCCCCTACTCACAAGGTAGGCAATACGCTCGACCTCATCTTTACTAGATGCTGTTCTTCCACTAACCTCACTGCAACTCCCCTCCAAGTCTCCGACCACTACCTTGTATCCTTTTCCCTCTCGCTCTCATCCAACACCTCCCACACTGCCCCTACTCGGATGGTATCGCGCCGTCCCAACCTTCGCTCTCTCCCCCGCTACTCTCTCCTCTTCCATCCTATCATCTCTTCCCTCCGCTCAAACCTTCTCCCACCTATCTCCTGATTCTGCCTCCTCAACCCTCCTCTCCTCCCTCTCTGCATCCCTTGACTCTCTATGTCCCCTATCCTCCAGGCCGGCTCGGTCCTCCCCTCCCGCTCCGTGGCTCGATGACTCATTGCGAGCTCACAGAACAGGGCTCCGGGCAGCCGAGCGGAAATGGAGGAAAACTCGCCTCCCTGCGGACCTGGCATCCTTTCACTCCCTCCTCTCTACATTTTCCTCCTCTGTCTCTGCTGCTAAAGCCACTTTCTACCACGCTAAATTCCAAGCATCTGCCTCTAACCCTAGGAAGCTCTTTGCCACCTTCTCCTCCCTCCTGAATCCTCCTCCCCCTCCCCCCTCCTCCCTCTCTGCAGATGACTTCGTCAACCATTTTGAAAAGAAGGTCGACGACATCCGATCCTCGTTTGCTAAGTCAAACGACACCGCTGGTTCTGCTCACACTGCCCTACCCTGTGCTCTGACCTCTTTCTCCCCTCTCTCTCCAGATGAAATCTCGCGTCTTGTGACGGCCGGCCGCCCAACAACCTGCCCGCTTGACCCTATCCCCTCCTCTCTTCTCCAGACCATTTCCGGAGACCTTCTCCCTTACCTCACCTCGCTCATCAACTCATCCCTGACCGCTGGCTACGTCCCTTCCGTCTTCAAGAGAGCGAGAGTTGCACCCCTTCTGAAAAAACCTACACAGACCAGTATCCCTTCTTTCTTTTCTCTCCAAAACTCTTGAACGTGCCGTCCTTGGCCAGCTCTCCCGCTATCTCTCTCTGAATGACCTTCTTGATCCAAATCAGTCAGGTTTCAAGACTAGTCATTCAACTGAGACTGCTCTCCTCTGTATCACGGAGGCGCTCCGCACCGCTAAAGCTAACTCTCTCTCCTCTGCTCTCATCCTTCTAGATCTATCGGCTGCCTTCGATACTGTGAACCATCAGATCCTCCTCTCCACCCTCTCCGAGTTGGGCATCTCCGGTGCGGCCCACGCTTGGATTGCGTCCTACCTGACAGGTCGCTCCTACCAGGTGGCGTGGCGAGAATCTGTCTCCTCACCACGCGCTCTCACCACTGGTGTCCCCCAGGGCTCTGTTCTTGGCCCTCTACTATTCTCGCTATACACCAAGTCACTTGGCTCTGTCATAACCTCACATGGTCTCTCTTATCATTGCTATGCAGACGACACACAATTAATCTTCTCCTTTCCCCCTTCTGATGACCAGGTGGTGAATCGCATCTCTGCATGTCTGGCAGACATATCAGTGTGGATGACGGATCACCACCTCAAGCTGAACCTCGGCAAGACGGAGCTGTTCTTCCTCCCGGGGAAGGACTGCCCGTTCCATGATCTCGCCATCACGGTTGACAACTCCATTGTGTCCTCCTCCCAGAGCGCCAAGAACCTTGGCGTGATCCTGGACAACACCCTGTCGTTCTCAACCAACATCAAGGCGGTGGCCCGTTCCTGTAGGTCATGCTGTCATGCTCTACAACATCCGCAGAGTACGACCCTGCCTCACACAGGAAGCGGCGCAGGTCCTAATCCAGGCACTTGTCATCTCCCGTCTGGATTACTGCAACTCGCTGTTGGCTGGGCTCCCTGCCTGTGCCGTTAAACCCCTTCAACTCATCCAGAACGCCGCAGCCCGTCTGGTGTTCAACCTTCCCAAGTTCTCTCACGTCACCCCGCTCCTCCGTTCTCTCCACTGGCTTCCAGTTGAAGCTCGCATCCGCTACAAGACCATGGTGCTTGCCTACGGAGCTGTGAGGGGAACGGCACCTCAGTACCTCCAGGCTCTGATCAGGCCCTACACCCAAACAAGGGCACTGCGTTCATCCACCTCTGGCCTGCTCGCCTCCCTACCACTGAGGAAGTACAGCTCCCGCTCTGCCCAGTCAAAACTGTTCGCTGCCCTGGCCTCCCAATGGTGGAACAAACTCCCTCACGACGCCAGGACAGCGGAGTCAATCACCACCTTCCGGAGACACCTGAAACCCCACCTCTTTAAGGAATACCTAGGATAGGATAAGTAATCCCTCTCACCCCCCACCCCCTTAAGTTTTAGATGCACTATTGTAAAGTGACTGTTCCACTGGATGTCATAAGGTGAATGCACCAATTTGTAAGTCGCTCTGGATAAGAGCGTCTGCTAAATGACTTAAATGTAAATGTAAATGACAGCCATCTCTGCAGTACCACCAATCAGCAAGCATGGCAACGGAACATATAGAAGATACAGTGCATTTTCCACATATTTTTGTCATTACAGCCTTATTCTGAAATGTATGAAATTGTGTTTTTCACTCATCAATCTACACACAATACCCCATAATGGCAAATCAAAAACAGGTTTTCAGAAATATTTGTAAATGTATAAAAATATAAATAAAATGAGATCACATTTACATAAATATTCAGACCCTTTACTCAGTACTTTGTTGAAGCACATTTGACAGTGATTACAGCCTTGAGGCCTCTTGGGTATAACGCTACAAGCTTGCCACACCTGTATTTGGGGAGTTTCTCCCATTCTTCTCTGCAGATCCTCTCAAGCTCTGTCAGGTTGGAGAGTCGCTGCACAGCTATTTTCAGGTCTCTCCAGAGATGTTCAATTGGGTTTAAGTCCGGGCACTGGCTGGGCCACTCAAGGACATTCAGAGACTTGTTCTGAAGTCACTCCTGCATTGTCTTGTCTGTTAGAAGGTGAACCTTCGCCCAGGTCCTAAGCGCTCTGGAGCAGGTTTCAATCAAGGATCTCTGTACTTTGCTCCTTTCATCTTGCCCTCAATCCTGACCAGTCTCCAAGTCCCTGCCGCTGAAAAACATCCACACAGCATGATGCTGCCAACACCATGCTTCACCGTAGGGATGGTGCCAGGTTTCATCAGACCAGAGAATATTGTTTCTCATGGTCTGAGAGTCCTTTAGGCATCTTTTGGCAAACTCCAAGTGGGCTGTCAAGTGCCTTTTACTGAGGAGTGGCTTCCGTCTGGCCTAATTGGTGCAGTACTGCAGAGATGGTTGTACTTCTGGAAGGTTCTCCCTCTCCACAGAGGAACTCTGGAGCTCTGTCAGAGTGACCATCACGTCCGTGACCAAGGCCGTTTTCCCAAAATTCTCATTTTTGCCGGGCGGCCAGCTCTAGGAAGAGTCTTGGTGGTTCCAAACTTCTTCCATTTATGAAAGGGAAAGGAAAGGGGGATTCCTGATGGAAGCCATTGTGTTCTAGGGGACCTTCAATGCTGCATACATTTTTTGGTACCCTTCCCCATATCTGTGCCTTGACACAATCCTGTTTCGGAGCTCTAGGGACAATTCCTTCGACCTCATGTCTTGGTTTTTGCTCTGACATGCACTGTCAACTGACTTTATATACACAGGTGTGTGCCTTTCCAAATCATGTCCATTCAATTGAATTTACCACAGGTGGACTCCAATCAAGTTGTTGAAACATCTCAAGGATGATCAATGGAAGCTGGATGCACCTGAGCTCAACTTCAAGTCTAATACCAAAGGTTCTGAATACTTATGTAATAAGATACTCTTGTTTTGTATGTTTAATACATTTACAAAAACCTGTTTTCACTTTATCATTGGGGTATTGTGTGTAGATTGATGAGGGAAAAGAAGATCTTATACATTTTTGAATAATGTTGCAACGTAACAAAATGTGGAAAAAGTCAAGGGATGAATACTTTCCAATTGTACTGTATCTGACTAATCGAACAAATTACTTGGTCTCGTCTCTAGCAACAAAAAGATGAGAAAGTCTGAATTATACTATAAAAAAATCTAAGATTCGCAACTGTGGTATAAGCAGGATAAACATCTTTGTTCTGTACATTACTATGCAAAGGGACTCAGCGTCCATTATTGCCAAGGTAATGTACAGAATGTCTGTGTTTATCCCTTACGTATACTACGTATTAGGTATACGGAACATAAAGAATGAACACCTGGGTCACATCCATGAAAATCGAACTAATCGACCAAACGACTGAGCCGTGTCTTTAGTGACCAAAAGACGAGAAAGTATGAATTCTCTTATAAAATACAATTCTATAGTAAGTATTGTAGGTGTGTTGGGTAGTATCTAGATTTTCATACTGTCATATTGTTTCTGTACCATAACGGGGTATACAGTATTACTAAATGTGCACACAAGGGGCACTATTTAAAAAGTATATATCATATCGTCGGTATTTCGAAATACCCTGGTTTACAGTATAAACGGTAAATCACCCAAGCCTATACTGTAGTATTCGTAAACTGTAATATTTTTTAACACGGGCAGCTGGTCTATCACCACATCTGGCTGACTAAGTCAGGGGTTCGCCTAAATGATTAAGATAAGGTTCTGATTACGTTCCTAAGTGTGGGAAAAATATTTAAAGAAAACTAACTTACAACTGAATAGAGAAATATAATGGAAATTATTTGCTAAATTACTCACTTTTGCGCCAGATGCAAAAACCGTATGGAATTTTCCATTCATCTAAACAATGGACATAGCGCATTTTTGATATTGCATTTAGTGAGAAAAAAAAAGCACACCTGAAGTAAATGTTTTAAAAGTTTGCAATAATTCATACACATAGAAAGGGACCCATGAGCCTTAATTTCAGATGAATAAATGCAAACGTGGAAAAAATTGCGTTTATCGCGTTTCGAAAATAAACTCTTCATATTTACGAGATTGGATATTGGTACTACTACCTCTAATTTATGTTTTCCAGCCCTAAGGAGTTTTCCTCACTGTCATGTCTGGTCTTTAAAGAGAAGAGATATCCGGACGAATTATCCACCTTGACCTTTGTAATAAAAGATACAGGAAATGAACAATGACATATGATCCCAGCTGGTCACTATTGTAAAATATATGCCATTTCACAGACGCCTCAAAGATTTTCTGCTAAAAAGTGCACGCTTCATTAATTCAAACATGTGGGTTTCCATGCCTAGAATGTCCAGTGTTATTACTTTGTCATTCATATTCATATTTACAGTTTTTCTCATTCGCGTACAAGCAATTGTTGGATCTGTTTCGAACCGTATCGAAAGCAGAACAGCAATGATCAAATGCTCAAATACATTTACCAAACACATTTTCTTAGTACCTGACTTGGATATCTTAGGCCACCTTTTGTAAAACGTTAAATACAAATGTCATTGAATACAAAATGTACCGTTAAATGTTTTGTTAATAATCAATACTACTGCACTAAATTCGAAATCACTCCATCAGTGTATTACTTTGTCAAATGGAAACATCTAGTCAACGGGGACTGTCATATTGTTATGATTTTTTTTTGCATGCAGAGATGCAGAAAATGAAGTTAGGTTACTTATACATGACTTTGGGTTACTCCTAAGCCATCATCTCCATCATTGTGGCCTTCCAATATAGAGCTTTGCTTAGATGTGGATTTAGGCCTGTACATTCATATCAGTTGTGTTCCTCCATTGTATTCACCTTTCCTTATTTCTATTGTGGACTGTACACCAATTGAAAGTCTACAAAACTATACATAAACCAACCTTTGTATTGAATACATGGAATTGGATTGTGATGATACTGATGAATAAATCCTGCACACAATGTGCTTATTATTTCATACATATTTTTTCCTCAGGAATCATTTTGGATTTGAGCTGTATGAAAATGTTTGGTAAAATATGCATACAAAGAGAGCAATTGCCCAGAATTCTAGACCTTTGGATAGTTGTACTTCCAATTTTGATCATAATTTAGTGATTGCAAAGAAAATGTATTGATCTATTCTGACTTTTAGAACAGGCACATTTTCTTTTTTGTCTGCTTGCACTCAAGAGAGAAGAATGGTTGTGTTAGTCTTTTTGTAGGCAGTCATGTTTTTGAATGAAATGCAATCCAAAGGGCTCTATTTTCATGTCATCCAACAAATGTAAGCGCCTGGAGTTTGCTGAACGGCATTGAACATGTTTTGATCAACAACCAAATGATCATCGCCACTGTTTAATTCTCAAGAAACACAATTTGTTAAAGATGGAATCCACAGTAGGGGAAACAGCACCACTGTCCGCCCCAAAACCTTTGCTATTGTTTTTGTTTTGTGGACAAAATGGAGGTGAGGTGTGTCGAGCAGTGTGGTCAAAAAAAATTGCAGTATAGATTCTGCTGTTCCGTCGTTGTGCAATAATGTCAGAGAGAACAAAATGAATGTTTGTTGTTTGCAGTAACTTCTTTGATTGTTGTTATATCACAAACGGACGTGGCAGTTTCACCCAGTTTCACTTGGATTTCAACTTTGTAAATGTTGAAATGTAAAGCTGTTTTTTAAATGTTTAGTCAAGTGACTACTATCTATAGGGTCACATAGTGAATGGCAACAGTAGAATTCCAGTGTGTAGAACAGCTTTTGCCTAATCAGCATTTTCTGTAAAAGCTGTTCACCACTGCAACCAACTTCCCGAAAAATGTAGAATGTATAGCTATTGTCAGTGCGTTTACACAAAAACTGAAACAGTTTTTTTTAAACTGTTTTTACAACTTATATTTCCAATAGCAATGTGTCTGATGATTATTATGTACAACGTCTTTACTCCTGTGTGGAAACGTTTCTGTGTTAACGATCGTTATAAGGAGTGGACCAAGATGCAGCGTGGTATGTTTCCATCCTCTTTATTAGGAAAAGAAACTCAAAGAAAAACAATAAAGCCAAAAACGAAACGTGAAGCTCAAAGTAGTGCTCACAGGCAACTATACCTAGACAACATCCCACAAAGCACAATGGGGAAATGGCTGCCTAAATATGATACCCAATCAGAGACAACGATAAACAGCTGCCTCTGATTGGGAACAATAGGCCAACAATGATATATATATTGTGGCAAAGAAGGGGGTCGAGTGATAAGTGGCAGATATGTGAGAGCAGAGCTAGTAAACGGGCTCTGCCCGATCACTAAAATGGCCACCCCTGTCAGAACTACAGATCACAAAATGGCCGACCGCCAAAACTACAAGTCCCAGAAGCAAGGGGAACCCTCAGAAGGTGGAGCCGACTCACAGATAAAGGGTCAAGAGAAACCAGGAAGAGGAAGAGAGAGGGCTGGAAGGAGCTATGAACAATAGAGAAAGAGACTATAGAGATTGGCTGGATTTACTGTGTATGACCTGGATTGTTTGGACTTACCTGTTGGCGTTTGGACCTGGACCTACCGAGAACCCGATTCATGTACCGAACCCTGCTATCCTTGACCTCGCCTAAGGCCTGGGTGGACCAGGACGGAGAAACAAACACACAGGTACTGTCCTGTTCGAAAGAACTCTCATTCTTGGGTGATTTGGTGACAGTTTACCACTTAGTTTGTGACAAACGCTCCTAACCTTGATGAGGTTTGCCACAATATATTCACCTAGATTCACCTAGTTTTATTAATGTTAGATGCTTACTTGTTTATATGTTCACCTTTCCAGGTACTGCAGATAGCTGTTTGCTAAATCTGGTCTGACACATCTGTTCTCAAGCGCACTGAGTGTCATGTCACACCCTGATCTGTTTTACCTGTCTTTTTTCTTGTCTCCACCCCCCCTCCAACTGTGGCCCATCTTCCCATTATCCCCTGTGTATTTAAATCTGTGTTCTCTGTTTGTCTGTTGCCAGTTCGTCTTGTATTGTCAGGTCTTATATGCTTTCTTTCCCACCATCCTGTTTCTCTAGTTCTGATTCCTAGTTTTACCTGGTTCTGACCATTCTGCCTGCCCTGACCCTGAGCCTGCCTGCCGTCCTGTACCTGCCTGACTCTGACCTGATTACAAACCTCTGCCTGCCCTCGACCTGCCCTGTACTATCCATCTCCAGTGTCTGTATCTGTGTCATATCCTGAGTCATGATCCTGAGACTGTTTTGTTGTACTGTACATTGTCCCTGTTAAAATATACGTAATAATAACAATACGTAATCATTTAAAGACTTTGAAGGATTTTCCCCATTGATGGAAAATGCTGCAGTTTGTGGAATACCTAGATACTGGCCATCTCATTCAAGGATTTCTATGTTACATTTGTACATTTGAAGCATTTCATTTCAAAATGCTATATATCCATTTTCAGAATTGTTGGTAAATTAGCTTTTATTGTTTAAAGAAATTATGAAAGATATTGGTTATTTTTTTCACTATCCAATCATGGCATTGTTCAATGACAAATCTATCACTTGATGGGTTCATTTCAGAGACAAATAATCATGTTTTTTGTGAAAAATGCTATACATCCACCTCACACTCAGTGAAATAAGTACTACTGCTAGGTTTTACACAGTCAATGTAACAAATTACTACATGTTTAATAAAGAACTGTATAAAAAGTATGTATTTGTGACATCAATATGTTTTCAGATTTCTCTGAGGCTTATATTAAATGTAAATGTACTGACCATTGTGATGAATTGTGCTTATTGACATTACTCATTGACATTGTTGCCAATGATGGGGAATAACCAATCGCAATTGAGGCATCGACATTTGTGCAAGCTTCAGACAACCACCAATGAACGTGACTGTACATCAAATGTTGCAATGGTAAAACGTTTTATTTAATTTTCGCCTGACACAAGCACATTGATCACTCTTAATTCTTTGCTAATATGTTGGTATGCATAATATTTTATTTTATTACAAATGATGGTGCTTGTCAACACACTCTTCACTCCCATTTAACAACTCTAAATTGATGTAATGTTTAAATGCTGAAATGTCTTGAGTCAACAAGTATTCAACCCCATTGGCAAGTACAAATAAGTCGAGGAGAAAAGAAATTGCTGAACAAGTTACATAATTAGTTGCATAGACTCACTCTGTGTGCAATAATGTTAAACATGTTTTTTTAAGGACTACTTCATCTCTGTACCCAACACAGATTAAACCACAAAGACCAGGGAGGTTTTCCAATGCCTCGCAAAGAAGGGCTCCTATGGGTAGATTGGTAAAAATAAAAGAGCAGACATTTAATATCCTTTTGAGTATGGTGAAGTTATTAATTACACTTTGGATGGTGTATCAATACACCCAGTCACTGCAAAGATACAGTCGTCCTTCCTAACTGCCGGAGAGGAAGTACACCGCTCAGGGATTTCACCATGAAGCCAAAGGATGACTTTAAAACACAGAGTTTAATAGCTGTGATAGGAGAAAACTGAGGATGGATCAACAATATTGTAGTTTCTCCACAATACTAACCTAGTGAAAAGAAGGAACCCTGTAATAGTGCAAAAAATGTGGCAAAGAAATTAACTTCATGTCCTGAATACAAAATGTTATATTTGGGGCAAATCCAACACAACATATTACTTATTACCACTCTCCATATTTTCAAGCACAGTGGTGGCTGCATCATGTTATGGGTATGCTTGTAATCATGAAGGACTGAGGAGTTTTTCAGGAAAAAATTAACTGAAAGGAGCTAAGTGCAGGCAAAATCCTAAATGAAAACCTGGTTCAGTCTGCTTCCACCAGACATTGGGAGATGAATTCACCTTTCAGCAGGACAATAACCTAAAACACAAGGCCAAATCTACACTGGAGTTGATTACCAAGAAGAAAGTGAATATTCCTGAGTGGCCGTGTTATAGTATTGACCTAAACCAAGACTTGAAAACGGTAGTCTAGCAATGACCAACAACCAATTTAACAGAGCTTGAAGAATAAAAAAAATGATTGGCAAATGTTGCACAATCCAGGTGTGGAGAGCCTTACCCAGAAAGACTCACAGCTGTAATCGCTGCCAAAGGTGTTTCCACAAAGTATTAACTAAAGGGTATGAAATAAGATACAGTTGAAGTCTGAAGTTTACATACACTGATTCCAAGAACACAGGATGAGATGTTACTATCCTTTGTGCAAGCACTTCCAAGAGTTAATGAACAGTGAGCGTGGTGAAATTTGGGGAGCGCATCGTCAGTAGTGTACCTTTGGTTCCTAGGGTGTTTCGGCCTTTCACACTATACACCCTCCTCAAAGGCGGCCAGCGACAGGGTGATCAATCCTACGCTTGCGTCCCATTCCCAATTAGTCATAGGAGTTGCCTTGTTGTTGATAGCAAACATCCCATGGGACTATGCATGGCAGGGGCGTCCTCCTCCCTGAGTCAATCATTGTTGACCGCATACCTCCTGGCCCTCTCACTTCGGGGCCCAGCTGGGGTCTTTCCTCTTCATCCAGAGCCACTGACTGCTGCCTTCTGCCGCCTCTGATACAGCTTTGATTGCCGAACGCTGGCTCTGGCCCTTAATTCCCAGGTCTCTAAGCAGTCTGGTTGTAGATGTTGCCACAAAACCTCTGCAGCCCACCTCCACTGGTCGGACTTCTGTGTTCCAGCCATGATGCCGTGCTTCGGCAGCTAGATCAGCATAGCGCAGATGTTTTCGCTCATAAGCCTCATCTACTGAGTTTTCCCAGGGTACTGTGAGCTCAATGATGAAGACCTTATTGAGTGAACGGGACCAGAGCACCATGTCAGGTCTTAGGGTGGTGGTTGCGATCTCCGGAGGAAACACAAGTTGCCGGCCAATGTCAGCTAGCATTTTCCAGTCGCGGGCCAAGCGCAGCTGGTCTCGCTCTAATGGTGTAGAGCCGCTCTTCGGTGGTTTAGCCCCTTCGCGGACAAAGTTTGTCCGTAAGGAGTGTGATGCTGCTGTGGGTGGTAGGGAGTTGGTGGCAGCTCGCTTGTCCTCCAGGGCGGACGCAAGGTTTTTAAGGACTTGGTTGTGACGCCAAGTGTAGCGTCCTTGGGCGAGGCTTGTTTTACAGCCTGTGAGAATGTGCCTGAGGTTGGCTGGCATGGAACAGAGGGCACAGTCCGGATCTTCACCATACCATTGGTGAAGATTAACTGGTGTTGGAAGGACGTCATATGTTGCTCTGATGGAAAAGCTCAACCGCCTCGCTTCCATGGCCCACAGATCCTTCCAGCTGATCTTCCTCTTCTCCACACTGTCCCATCGAGTCCACTGTCCCTGTTTGGCAAGAGAGACTGCCTTGGCCCACCTTGCAGCCTCCTCCTGATGGCGTACTTCCTGCACTACCATCTTCCGCCGCTCTGGTGCAGTGGCCTTACTCCAAGCAGCACGGCTAGTTAGCCCAAGGCCTCCTCTCCCTTGCTGAACATGACCCACAATGTCAGCATGTCTGAGGGCTGCTGTTGCCTCCTGGACTGCTTTTCCTGGCCTCCATTTGCGCCCAGTTGCCAAGGTCGGCGCGTTGTTGCTCACCACTGGGTCTCGAGATTCATTCAGTGTCATTTGGAGCCTGGTTTTTGCACACTTGAATTCCTCTGTTAGACTGGTGAGGGGCAGCTTGAGGACACCATCTCCATAGAGGCCTATGGTGGTAAGGCATCGTGGAACTCCAAGCCACTTCTTTAAGTAGCCTGTGACTCCTCTTTCCATCTTCTCCACTGTTGAGATTGGAACCTCATACAGTGCTAAGGGCCACAACACCCGGGGTAGGAGTCCAAACTGCAGACACCAGGCCTTTAACTTTCCAGGTAGCTGGGTGTTGTCGATGGACTGTAGGCTACTACTGATGTCTTTGCGCAGCTGTTGCACCTGGTCTTTGTCCTTCAGGCTTGCATCATACCACCTTCCAAGGCTTTTTACCGGCTGCTCAGACACTGTTGGGATTTGGTCATCTCCGATGAAGAATTTCAGGTCAGAGAGTACTCCCTTCACAATCGAGATGCTGCGTGACTTGGATGGTTTAATCTTCATACGGGCCCAGCTGATGTTCTCCTCAAGTTTTCTGAGCAGTCTCCTGGTGCATGGGACAGTGGTGGTCAATGTTGTAATGTCGTCCATGTAGGCTCTGAGTGGAGGGAGGCGGAAACCAGAGTCGACTCGCTGTCCACCAGCAACCCATTTTGAGGATCTGATGATAACCTCCATTGCCATTGTGAATGCCAACGGAGAAATGGTACATCCCGCCATTATACCTACATTCAGGCACTGCCATGAGGTGGTGAACTCTGAGGTGGTGAAGCAGAACTGCAGATCCTGGAAGTACGACTTCACCAGGTTTGTGATGGTGTCCGGTATGTGGAAAAATCTGAAGGCAGACCACAGGAGTTCATGGGGCACAGAGCCAAATGCATTGGCGAGGTCGAGGAAGACTACATGGAGGTCCCTTTTCTCCACCTTGGCCATTTGGATCTGATGCCAGATCATGCTGGAATGTTCCAAGCAGCCAGAGAACCCTGATATTCCTGCCTTCTGTACAGATGCATCGACGTACGTATTCCTTTGTAGGTACTCAGCCATCCTCTGGGCAATGACCCTAAAGAAGATTTTTCCCTCGACATTCAGTAAGGAGATTGGGCGGAATTGGCTGATGTTCACTGCATCCTTCTCCTTAGGGATCAGGACCGCCTGCCCTACGCCACACTTTGGGTATTATCTTCTTCTGCCAAGCTGTTCTCATAAGCCTCCAGAGGAACCTCAGGACGTCTGGTGTGTTCTTATACACTTTGTACGGGACTCCATTTGGCCCCGGGCCTGATGCTGTTCTTGCCCGTCGAACTGTGTCTTCCACCTCTTTCCATGTCGGAGGGCTGGTCTCAATATGATGTTCCGGGGTTCAATGGGTGGGATATCTGATGGGATGGCCAGATGTTCATGTCGCTTTGAGTCAACGTTTGTTATTCTCAGGTGCTCCTCTAGGTCTTTCTTTGTTGTTTTTAGAGCTCCACTTTTTTCTTTTGTGAAGAGACTTTTAAGGAACTTGAAGGGATCTTTATAGAATCGAGTTCTAGTTTGTTCTTTTTTCCTTCTGCGTTTCCGTAGGTTCTCTGCTCTACGGAGGGATGCCAACCGGGTTTTGATGTCAGCTTGAAGTGCCTCTATGCCCTCCTTTTCCACTTCCGAGGCCTTCTTCCACTGTTTCTTAAGCTGCCGCCTTTCTTGAACGAGGCGCTTGATTTCTTGTTGCCTTCTGGAAACTGGTGGGGTTGGAACCTTTCTCCCGCCTTTGCCTTTTCCACTCCAAATCTTTCTGTCCCGTACTCATAGATGATGTCCCCCATCCTCTCCAACTTCTTCTCCACTGTGCCTCGAAGTTTCTCGAGGGTCAAGGTAAGGTCAGTATTCACTGTTTCCCACAACTTCTTGTCACTGGCGCCAGGCCACTTCACATACGGTCTGTGCCCTGGTAGTCTCCTCTCGACTGCAGGTCTGGGAGGCTGGGTGAGTTCCACTCCTGTTGTTGGTTCCACCTCAGTTGCTACTTCGGTGCTTGAGTTTACGTCCTCCATGACAGTGGTACTGATGCACTGCAAACTATGGTTTGCGTCCAGTTGCTGTGCTTCATTCGACTGATTTGATCGCTTTCGCAGAAAGTAATCAATGCGAGTTCTCTGTCTCTCTTTACCCAAACACCCCTTCTTCCCCTGGTGGATCCTCAACCCATGGTGTGATGTAACTTTCCTCCAACCACAGACACATACCTGCATCTGTTTATGGCCCACTGTTGCAGCAGAACTTGTGACAGTTGCTGTGGTGTTCTCTTGTGCTGTGCTCTCATTACTCGTAGTCGTTTCCAGTCCAGTCGTTACCATGTTGTCAGCCGATGAGTCATCTTCCGCCCCCGCTCTCGCAGACTCTAGGGGTATTCTCGTATTTTGACTTTCTGTAGCTAAAGCGGGTGTTTCCAACATACTGCGAAGCATGGGAAACTACAGAAATGGGAAGCTACCCCATGACTGTCCCAGTGGGGTCTATTCCCTCCTGTCAGCCGTCTCTCCGTGCCGCCACAAGGACTTTCCCCTGTTGTCAGCTGATCTTTCTCAGCAGTCACTGGACAAGTCCAGATATTCAGATTCCAAGAACACAGGATGAGATGTTACTATCCTTTGTGCAAGCACTTCCAAGAGTTAATGAACAGTGAGCGTGGTGAAATTTGGGGAGCGCATCGTCAGTAGTGTACCTTTGGTTCCTAGGGTGTTTCGGCCTTTCACACTATACACCCTCCTCAAAGGCAGCCAGCGACAGGGTGATCAATCCTACACTTGCGTCCCATTCCCAATTAGTCATAGGAGTTGCCTTGTTGTTGATAGCAAACATCCCATGGGACTATGCATGGCAGGGGCGTCCTCCTCCCTGAGTCAATCATTGTTGACCGCATACCTCCTGGCCCTCTCACTTCGGGGCCCAGCTGGGGTCTTTCCTCTTCATCCAGAGCCACTGACTGCTGCCTTCTGCCGCCTCTGATACAGCTTTGATTGCCGAACGCTGGCTCTGGCCCTTAATTCCCAGGTCTCTAAGCAGTCTGGTTGTAGATGTTGCCACAAAACCTCTGCAGCCCACCTCCACTGGTCGGACTTCTGTGTTCCAGCCATGATGCCGTGCTTCGGCAGCTAGATCAGCATAGCGCAGATGTTTTCGCTCATAAGCCTCATCTACTGAGTTTTCCCAGGGTACTGTGAGCTCAATGATGAAGACCTTATTGAGTGAACGGGACCAGAGCACCATGTCAGGTCTTAGGGTGGTGGTTGCGATCTCCGGAGGAAACACAAGTTGCCGGCCAATGTCAGCTAGCATTTTCCAGTCGCGGGCCAAGCGCAGCTGGTCTCGCTCTAATGGTGTAGAGCCGCTCTTCGGTGGTTTAGCCCCTTCGCGGACAAAGTTTGTCCGTAAGGAGTGTGATGCTGCTGTGGGTGGTAGGGAGTTGGTGGCAGCTCGCTTGTCCTCCAGGGCGGACGCAAGGTTTTTAAGGACTTGGTTGTGACGCCAAGTGTAGCGTCCTTGGGCGAGGCTTGTTTTACAGCCTGTGAGAATGTGCCTGAGGTTGGCTGGCATGGAACAGAGGGCACAGTCCGGATCTTCACCATACCATTGGTGAAGATTAACTGGTGTTGGAAGGACGTCATATGTTGCTCTGATGGAAAAGCTCAACCGCCTCGCTTCCATGGCCCACAGATCCTTCCAGCTGATCTTCCTCTTCTCCACACTGTCCCATCGAGTCCACTGTCCCTGTTTGGCAAGAGAGACTGCCTTGGCCCACCTTGCAGCCTCCTCCTGATGGCGTACTTCCTGCACTACCATCTTCCGCCGCTCTGGTGCAGTGGCCTTACTCCAAGCAGCACGGCTAGTTAGCCCAAGGCCTCCTCTCCCTTGCTGAACATGACCCACAATGTCAGCATGTCTGAGGGCTGCTGTTGCCTCCTGGACTGCTTTTCCTGGCCTCCATTTGCGCCCAGTTGCCAAGGTCGGCGCGTTGTTGCTCACCACTGGGTCTCGAGATTCATTCAGTGTCATTTGGAGCCTGGTTTTTGCACACTTGAATTCCTCTGTTAGACTGGTGAGGGGCAGCTTGAGGACACCATCTCCATAGAGGCCTATGGTGGTAAGGCATCGTGGAACTCCAAGCCACTTCTTTAAGTAGCCTGTGACTCCTCTTTCCATCTTCTCCACTGTTGAGATTGGAACCTCATACAGTGCTAAGGGCCACAACACCCGGGGTAGGAGTCCAAACTGCAGACACCAGGCCTTTAACTTTCCAGGTAGCTGGGTGTTGTCGATGGACTGTAGGCTACTACTGATGTCTTTGCGCAGCTGTTGCACCTGGTCTTTGTCCTTCAGGCTTGCATCATACCACCTTCCAAGGCTTTTTACCGGCTGCTCAGACACTGTTGGGATTTGGTCATCTCCGATGAAGAATTTCAGGTCAGAGAGTACTCCCTTCACAATCGAGATGCTGCGTGACTTGGATGGTTTAATCTTCATACGGGCCCAGCTGATGTTCTCCTCAAGTTTTCTGAGCAGTCTCCTGGTGCATGGGACAGTGGTGGTCAATGTTGTAATGTCGTCCATGTAGGCTCTGAGTGGAGGGAGGCGGAAACCAGAGTCGACTCGCTGTCCACCAGCAACCCATTTTGAGGATCTGATGATAACCTCCATTGCCATTGTGAATGCCAACGGAGAAATGGTACATCCCGCCATTATACCTACATTCAGGCACTGCCATGAGGTGGTGAACTCTGAGGTGGTGAAGCAGAACTGCAGATCCTGGAAGTACGACTTCACCAGGTTTGTGATGGTGTCCGGTATGTGGAAAAATCTGAAGGCAGACCACAGGAGTTCATGGGGCACAGAGCCAAATGCATTGGCGAGGTCGAGGAAGACTACATGGAGGTCCCTTTTCTCCACCTTGGCCATTTGGATCTGATGCCAGATCATGCTGGAATGTTCCAAGCAGCCAGAGAACCCTGATATTCCTGCCTTCTGTACAGATGCATCGACGTACGTATTCCTTTGTAGGTACTCAGCCATCCTCTGGGCAATGACCCTAAAGAAGATTTTTCCCTCGACATTCAGTAAGGAGATTGGGCGGAATTGGCTGATGTTCACTGCATCCTTCTCCTTAGGGATCAGGACCCCGCCTGCCCTACGCCACACTTTGGGTACTGAGGTTGCAGTCATTAAAACAAATTTTTCAACCACTCCACAAATGTCTTGTTGACTACTTATAGTTTTGGCAAGTCGGTTAGGCCTACTTTGACCCAAGTTAAACAATTTAAAGGCAATGCTACCAAATACTAATTGAGTGTATGTAAACTTCTGACTGGGAACGTGATGAAAGAAATAAAAGCTGAAATAAATCATTCTCTCTATGTCACAAATCTCGCCGAAGATGGTGCCTCTTCCTGTTCGGGCGGCGCTTGGCGGTCGTCGTCGCCGGCCTATTAGCTGCCATCGATTCCCTTTCAGTTTGTTTCTGTTTATTGGGTTTAATTGGGGACACCTGTTTTGAGTTAGTGTTTGTTTGTAGGCTATTTAAGGGCACTAGGCCCGCTGGGTATTTGTGCGGGCTTGTTTCCTGTTATCTATGTATGAGTGTTGTCAGTATTTTTCCGGACAGTTTTTAGTCCGTTGTATTTTGGGACGGGTTGTTTCATGCGCCCTGGTGTTTTGCATGTCGTGGTTCCACAGTCTATGGAATAAAATATCCAGGTACTGAATTACCTGCTCTCTGCGCTTGTCTCCTCCACTCACCATCGTTAGAAGTTGTAACACTCTACTCTATTATTCTGACATTTCACATTCTTTAAATAAAGTGGTGATCGCAACTGACCTAAAACAGGGAATATTTACTAGGATTAAATGTCAGGAATTTTGAAAAACTGAGTTTAAATGTATTTGGCTAAGGTGTATGTAAACTTCTGAATGTATTGCTGTATTTAATTTTCAATAAATGTCTAAACGTTTCTAAAAATAGGTTTTTAATTTGTCATTATGGGCTATTGTGTGTAGATAGGTGAGAGAAAAGAAAATATTTCATTAATTTTGAATTCCGGCTGTATGAATACTTTTTGAAGGCACTGTATAGGCAGTTCCAAATATCTCTAATGCTTCCTCCAGCACTAGTTTTTTTTTATGTGAGTGATATCAGAATGCACTCACTGATCCAAAATGTGATTGTTACGCAGCAGGAGAGTTAACCCACGCTGCCCTCAAACCAAGTCACGCTGCCTGCTAATTATCTATAGTTTATGTTTAAACTTGTCAATTTATAATTAGAGGCCCAAGTTCCCGAGTTGGAATTCCGAGTTGGATTACCGTTCAAAAAGTTTTTTCCAAGTCGGAGCTCGTTTTTTCCAAGTTCCCAGTTGTCGTGAACGCATTTAGGTTGGAAGTCTGAGATTTCCGTGTTTCCAGTTCCAAGTTGTTTTGAACGCATCATCAGATTGTAAGTTTAGACCCCCCTTTCCCAGGGTTTTATTTTTATTTAGCGTATTAACTTATTCTGTGTTTGCCCCTCCATTTATTGATAAAACCCCCATCATAGTAATATTTCCTGCATCATATCCCCCCATGATACCTTCTCCCATTTCTATGACATATGGACTTGAAACCCCCTCACAAATGTAATTATACCCCCCAGAAATCCCCCTAAAATGGTTTCATCCCTGTTTAGCTTTCATGCTACAGTTAGGCTACGCAGTAGGCTTGTATTTGGTTGATGATCTGTGAGGTGATAACATTTTATATGCTTTGTGATTTGTCAAAAACGGGTAACAACTTGTCAAGTCATGTGCTGAAAAGTGGCCAAACTAAGTTAATATTTTTCAGGCAATGGGCGCAGACATCTTTGACTTTGACTTTTAGCTGTGTTCGAATACCCATACTAACATACTGTATACTACATACTTAATGAGTATATACTACATACTATGTACTATTAGTTCATTTTAGTATACTGTAAATGAATGGTACCCTTTCAGTTGAGCGTACTAGCGCTACACCTGTCTACCGGAAGTTGACGCTGTTGCTATGCAACCTCTTGCTAGCTTGTTAGCATAACAAATGACTAGCTGGCCATCTTACGACTTTGGGTGTGTTTGTCAATTCAATATGGAGGGCCAGAATGCGCTCAGAGTAATCAGAGGGCACACTGGATGCTCTGGCCGAGTAGTAGGGTTATTCTGAGCATTCTGACCTCACAAAAGCAGTCAAGCACCAAAGCTAACGTTGGCTAGCTTGCTAGCTACTTCCAGACACAAATGAGAGAACACCTCACTCTGACCCTTTTACTCGCCCTAACGGAGCTGTTATCCAGAGCATTGGTGACTAACTGTGCTGCTGGCAACTATTTAAATGCCCTTTTTTTGCTGTACTTAACTGACACCATCCATATTCAACGGGTGTTTGAGCGTCCGTAAAATTCATCAGTTATTCTGCTCTCTGGTACACTCAGATGGGAGTGTTCTGAATCAGATTAGATAGCCAGAGCGAATTTACGAACGCACCAGAATTAACAATATCCATTGAGAATGCACAACGACTATACCACTTAACTAAGCTAAGAGTAGGTCATTAAAGATCCCATGGCACTTGTCGTAAGAGTAGTGGTGTTTACCCCGGTGTTAACCCCGGTGTCCTGGCTAAATTCCCAATCTTGCCCTTAAACCATCATATGGTCACCTGATAATCCCCAGTTTACAATTGGCTCATTCACCCCCCTCCTCTCCCCTGTAACTATTCCCCAGGTTGTTGCTGTATATGAGAACGTGGTCTCAGTCAACTTACCTGGTAAAATAACGGATAAATAAATAAAAATATAGTTATTATAATGGCAAGTCCGATGTGTTAGTAGCCAACTGACGTTGGGTAGCTAGCTAACATTCTGCTGTAATGATATGCTATGCCATGGTGGCAAAGTAAATACAATATAGCAAGTAGAATGGTATGGTTTGGTTGGAATGGTAGATTTGCAGTGGAAGAATGTGCAAAGTAGAAATAAAAATAATGGGGTGCAAAGGAGCAAAATAAATAAATAAATAAATAAATAAAATAAATACAGTAGGGAAAGAGGTAGTTGTTTGGGCTAAAATTATAGGTGGGCTAGTAAGGATAGAATAGCTAACAAATTGTCAGCCAACATAATGTATAACGTAACTTATTTGAAAGGTCATTACTTTATAACATTGCTCAACATAATTAGTTAAAGCAATTAATTTGTATCCGTTCTCGTCAGACTTCGGTTGCATATTTTCCAACATTTTCCAACAGATTCTTCAAATCTGAAAACGTTGAAGCCATGCCCATTTTCGGAAGAGAGAAAATAAGGAGAGAGACAGACAGAGAGAGAGAGAAAGAGAGAGAGAGAGAGAGAGAGAGAGAGAGAGAGAGAGAGAGAGAGAGAGAGAGAGAGAGAGAGAGAGAGAGAGTTGGAGGGTGTATCTTGACATGCTGTAGAGAGGGAAATGGTTATCTGAGAAGCCAGAGAAAGAAATTGTATTCCAATGCGTTATTGACCAGAGGAGTTGTCTCCAGTTTCACATCTGTAATGGGAAGATCCAAGGAGACAAACCCTCACTGCCATAATGTCCACCACCTACACCAAACTACTTTCTGTAGTTAAGTGGTTAGATATCCGTTGGGGTGTCCATCCATCTGTGTATTTTAAGACATTTATAGCCAGGTTTGTTCTAGCTCTTTATCAAATTGTGTTGTCACACTGTTTTTCATTTACCTTTCTTGCAAATAGTCATTCTCAGTGGAAATAAAATAAATAACACTGAATATTGAAAAGCATAATGAGAAAAACAATGTTTCACCACCTCTCAGGTGTTTATCATCGCCCTCAAGATGGTGGAAGCGTGGTTGCATATTTTGAAACATTTTCTTTTACAGAAACAGATGTCTGTCTGTCTGTGTGAGTGAATGTGTCGGGGCCTCAGAAGAACCCAGTTCCTATTCTTGTCCCCTGTGGCTGAAAACAGTCACACACACACACACACACACAACGCACGGACGCACGTGCAGTAGAGTAACTATGCTAGCTAACAACTGTTCCTGAAGGTCACCAATCCCTAGAGAGGTGTATTGTGGGAACGGTGTCTCCGCCACGTGAGGGATGCCAGAGTGGATGGGATTGTCTTCTTTGACTTTGTTGTCTCCAAATTCATCACCGCTCCCTCTTTGTATATGTTTTTTGCACTCTCGCTCTTCCTCTCTTTTTTTCTCTTTCTGTCTCTCTCTCTCATACACATTTTCCCTCTTTCCTCTCTCTCTTACCTATAACTGAGAACGGGGGTCTCCAACATCAACCGTATACTCTACAAGACACTCCTCCATCATTTTGTACCACTAAGTACCGGAAGTATGCAGGTTGAGAATAAGACGGGGAGAGTCAGAGATTCAGAGAGAGAGACAGACAATCAGAGACAGAGAGTGTAAAAGATACAGAGAGAGATACACACGCACACAAAACAAAGAGAGTGAGAGGGAGAGAGAGAGAGAGAGAGAGAGAGAGAGAGAGAGAGAGAGAGAGAGAGAGAGAGAGAGAGAGAGAGAGAGAGAGATAGAGAGAGAGGGAGCGTGTGTCTCAGCCTCTCCAGTCTTTGTTTGCCTTGGATCATTAACTAGTGATATAATTAGCAGGAATGCCTGGCGGCCACAGTAGGAATGCAGGCAGGGAGGTGTCGGGGTGAAGTGTGTGTGTGTGTTTGTGTAAGTATATTTGTGTGAGTGTGTTTGTGTGTTCATCTGTACGTCCGTGCGTGTGTGTGTGTGTGTGTCAAAGTGAAGAGTGTGTGTCCTCCTGTCCTGTGACAGTGACCTGGCCCTGCCTGGCTCACAGTCTCACAGCTTGTTAGAAATTACAGATAGATATACTCCCTCCTCCCCTCCTCTCTCCAATCCCACCATCCCTCCATCCCCCACTAGGCTCCCATCTGCTCTACACCAATACTGGCACCAGTCCACATTCTAAATGGGGGGGTGGGTATAAGGACTGTGTGTGTGGGATGTGTATGTCCACATTTTTACATTTGAAATATCTACCTGTTGTTCCTATCTACGTCTTGGATTATGTTACTTATGTTACACAAAATGAAATATATTTGAACTACACTGTAAAACTCATCCTGCTGTTTTTACTGTAACTTACATGCATCCAGTTGCCTGTAAGTTACCGTAAAACAACAATACAATGCATTTTTTTACCGAGATTGCATGGGATTGGTTCCAGCAGGTTGGCTGCTAGCTAATGTGTTTATATATACAGCATATCAATGAATGCCAGTTTGGTCTCAAAGACTAGACGTAACATAGTAAAGTAAATCCGGGACACTCAAATTAGTATGATATGTTACATATGGTTTTGTAATGAAAAAAACACAGTAGGGTACATAAGGCAAAACGAAAGGAGGGTGGTTGGTCAGGGGGTATAACGTGGTCCAATCTCATCACATACAATTTGAGCTAATTAGCAACTTTGAAACTACTTGCTACTTTTTTAGCTAGGGTAGGGTTAGGGTATGAATACTTTCTGAAGGCACTGTATTTTTCTTTAGATGATTTAATTAACCTACATCATGTTATTTCAAGTTATCCCTTTTGAGCGCACTAACACATTGTTGGCCCTTTGATGCGTATGATCACATATTTGTGATCATTGTTGAGTGGTCTCTGCAGCGTGCCATCGCAAATATGTGATTGGAACAGTAGAAACGTATGACGCGACAAACACGTCTAAACAGGATTGTTGTGTCACGCCCTGACCTTCGAGAGCCGTTTTATTGCTCTATTTGGTTAGGTCAGGGTGTGATGTGGGGTGGGCATTCTATGTTTTGTTTTCTATGTTTCTTTATTTCTATGTTTTGGCCGGGTATGGTTCTCAATCAGGGACAACTGTCTATCGTTGTCTCTGATTGGTAATCATACTTAGGTAGCCCTTTTTCCCTCCTTTCATTGTGGGTAGTTAATTTTGTTAGTGGCACTTTGCCCTGTAAGCTTCACGGTTGTGTCTTTCTTTCGTTTGTTGTTTTGTCGGCGACATTTTAAAATAACGTACGCTCACAACACTGCACTTTGGTCCACTTCTTACGACGCCCATGACATGTTGCCTGAAAACCATCGAAACAATGTTTGGTACTGATTGGAAATAAAAGTCTTCACATGTTTATTTCTAAATTTCACCATTTATTGTAAAAGATAAATGCGAACTTCGTCATCCAAACATCAAACGGAACACATTCACAGCCAAACTTATTCCATAAACCAGTCTAAATAACAGGTTGAGCTGACAAAAAAACTAAACATAACTAAGCAACCTAAAACCTAGACTTGTTTACAATGTACCACGTTTCTGGTGAGCACAAGGGAGAAATGTAATATTGTTTAAAAAAGAGATGCATGTCAGCTAAGCTAACAGCAGGTACATTCTTGATGGCACACATGTTTGTTTATGTTTGACAAGCGAAAACCTAATCCCAGAATGCCATTCACTATAAGAGGCAAATAAACAAAAGCTGTGTTCGAATACTCATACTAACTGCACTAACCGTACTATTTGTGATGTAAATCGAGTATGTAGTATGCTTATTGGTCATACTATGGATATAGTTAGTATACTAAAAGTTCCCGGATGCCGTACTACATTCACCAAAATCCGAAGTATGCAAGCACTATTTGGGGCCCATAATCGCTTCAGCCCAAATAATGTCTGCCTGTCACACCCTGACCATAGTTTGCTTTTTATGTTTCTATGTTTTGTTTGGTCAGGCTGTGATCTGAGTGGGCATTCTATGTTGTGTGTCTAGTTTGTCTGTTTCTGTGTTTGGCCTGATATGGTTCTCAATCAGAGGCAGGTGTTAGTCATTGACTCTGATTGGGAACCATATTTAGGTAGCCTGTTTGGTGTTGGGTTTTGTGGGTGATTGTCTCCTGTGTCAGTGTTTGTGCCACACGGGACTGTTTCGGGTTTACACGTTTGTTGTTTTTGTCGTTTATTCATGTATATTTTTCTTATTAAAAACAAACATGAATTTCAACCACGCTGCATTTTGGTCCTCCTCTCCTTCGACACGAGAAAACCGTTACAGAATCACCCACCACAACAGGACCAAGCGGCGTGGTGACAGGCAGCGGTAGCAGGAGCAGCGCAAGGAGTACTGAATAGGGGAGGATGAGTTGGATGGAAAAGGACCTTGGGCACAGCCTGGAGAATATCGCCGCCTCAAAGAAGAGCTGGAGATGATGAAGGCGGAGAGGCGCTGGTATGAGGAGGCAGCACGGAGGTGTGGATGGAAGCCCGAGAGTCAGCCCCAAAAATGTATTGGGGGAGCACACAGAAAGTGTGGCGAAGCCAGGTAGGAGACCTGCGCCAACTTCATGTGCTTACTGGGGGGCTACAGAGACCGGGCAGGCACCGTGTTATGCTGTGAAGCGCACGGTGTCGCCAGTGCGGGTGCATAGCCCGGTGCGGTACATACCAGCTCCGCGTATCGCCCGGGCTAGAGTAGGGAATCGAGCCAAGTGCCATGAAGCCGGCTCTACGCATCTGGTCTCCAGTGCGTCTCCTTGGGCCAGCTTACATGGCACCAGCCTTGCGCATGGTGTCCCTGGTTCGCCTGCATAGCCCAGTGCGGGCTATTCCACCTCCCCGCACTGGCAGGGCGACCGGGAGCATTCAACCAGGTAAGGTTGGGCAGGCTTGGTGCTCAAGAGCTCCTGTGCGCCTGCACGGTCCGGTCTATCCGGTACCACAGTTTAGTCATGTGTAGTTTTCTTATTAAAAACAAACATGAATTTCAACCACGCTGCATTTTGGTCCTCCTCTCCTTCGACACAAGAAAACCGTTACACTGCCATTGATTTCAAGAAATGTTGCATCGTTTTTCTGTGCATACATTCCGTTGAAACTTGCATCAATACATGCTTCAAAATGTGTAAAAAAGGAGTATGCATCCGCGAAGTGCCGTCCATGCTCCATTTCGTATACTTTGATTGAAGCATTTGATTTGGCCTCAATCTGACTGATGCATGCTTCAATTTGCAAAATCACAGCACGGTAGTGTGCATATTCAGAAACACCCACTGCCTCTATTCCTCTCTCTTCCTGTACTTTGAACCCAGCTGGGGATCTGGCTCTTGATCAATACTTGGGCACTAAGCAAATCTGCAATAATAAAAGCATTATACGTTTGAGTAGGAAATAACACCGAATTGTATTAAATATGGGAGATCTGCTCCCCTTTCTCCACCTATGAGAGAGAAATGAGAATGAGTGAGAGAGAGAGAGAGAGAGGAAGAGAAAGAAAAAGTGGAGAGAGAAAAAGAGAAAATTAGATAAAAGTACGAGAGAGAGAGGGGAGATGGAGTGAGGTGGTGGAGGAGAAGGGATTTCCCTTCTCCTTGGACAGAGAGAGAGGGAGGGAGCACAGGAGAGCAGCATGGCTTTGATCCCATACTATGTTCTGTGATATTGAACAATCCAAGAGCAGAGTCCATGTTGCAGGGAGAAGGCATAGACCAGGCTTAGCATTCTGTGGAGCTCCTCACTGTATATATATTTAATCTACTTGACTTTTAGATTAAGACGGGCGGCTCAAAACAGGCACTCATCTTTATTTCATTTTGGAATGTTTTTAATTTTGAGATGCTGTTTATGATTTTGTATTTTCTTATTTTAACCCCTCTATCGCACCTCCCTTCTTCACTCAATGGTGCTTTTTAAGATCATGAGCACTCATTATCGCCCCTGTCTCTCTCTTATTCTCTGGGGAGGGAGCTTAGCCCATCAACACACACATACACACAAGCACATCACACACATGAGCTATAGGTAAAACACACATTAATTGAGCATTTCCTCTGAGGATTTACCCTGGTGTTTTACCAAAAAGGCTCAGACTTTTCTGTTTCCATCTACGCGGGCCGGCACCCGTGTCTCACTGGGCCTGGTTCCGGCGGACCTGCTCTGACTTGGGGCCAAGTCCAGCCATTGGTTCATTTTCGCGTGCATTTACATAACAACGCCCTCTAGTGGCCTCATTGGTGGAATGTTATTCATATTTTTCATAATTTCACACTGAAAAATCATTATTAAAAAAAACTGCATGTTTCTATGTCAAACTATTTTGCTATATTTCAGTCTTCTGTGATATGATATAGGTATATGATGTGTAATATTGGAATGCAAAACTCACATGGTACAATGTCTTCTTTTTTTAAGCCCATAACCATGTATGTGTGGGGTATATCAAATCAAATCAAATTTTATTTGTCACATACACATGGTTAGCAGAAGATACAGTAGATGGTATTGAGTGCAGTATATACATATGAGATGAGTATGTAAACAAAGTGGCATAGTTAAAGTGGCTAGTGATACATGTATTACATAAAGATGCAGTAGATGATATAGAGTACAGTATATACATATACATATGAGATGAATAATGTAGGGTATGTAAACATTATAATAGGTAGCATTGTTTAAAGTGGCTAGTGATATATTTTACATCATTTCCCATCAATTCCCATTATTAAAGTGGCTGGAGTTGAGTCAGTGTGTTGGCAGCATCCACTCAATGTTAGTGGTGGCTGTTTAACAATCTGATGGCCTTGAGATAGAAGCTGTTTTTCAGTCTCTCGGTCCCAGCTTTGATGCACCTGTACTGACCTCGCCTTCTGGATGATAGCGGGGTGAACAGGCAGTGGCTCGGGTGGTTGTTGTCCTTGATGATCTTTATGGCTTTCCTGTGACATCGGGTGGTGTAGGTGTCCTGGAGGGCAGGTAGTTTGCCCCCGGTGATGCATTGTGCAGACCTCACTACCCTCTGGAGAGCCTTACGGTTGTGGGTGGAGCAGTTGCCGTACCAGGCGGTGATACAGCCCGACAGGATGTTCTAGATTGTGCATCTGTAGAAGTTTGTGAGTGCATATCCAGGTGTTAGAATGGCCAAGTCAAAGTCCAGACCTGATCTCATCTGTATTTGTTTTTAAACTGCTTTGTTGTTTTGGGGATTTATGTTGGTTTAGTAAGCATTTCACTGTAAGACCTGTTGTATTCGGCGCATGTGACTAATAAAAATGGATTTGATTGTAGTTCATTCGAACCTCATGGCTTGCTTTTTGCTCTGACATGTACAGTCAACTGTGGGACCTTATATAGACAGGTGTGTGTCTTTCCAAATCATGTCCAATCTATTGAATGTACCACAAGTGGACTCCAATCAACTGGCAGAAACATCTCAAGGATGATCAATGGAAACAGGATGCGCCTTAGCTCAATTTCAAGTGTCATAGAAAAGGGTCTGAATACTTCTGTAAATAAGGTATTTCTGTTTTTTTTTATATACAATTGCAAACATTTCTATAAACCTGTTTTCACATTGTCATTTTTGGTATATTGTGTGTAGATTGATGAGGGGAAAAAGGGTAAAGTAACAAAATGTGGAAAAAATAAATGGCTTTGAATACTTTCCGGATGCTCTGTCTGTATGTGATAAGATGTATAGACATTTTAGACAGTATATGGATAGAATGTATGTGAAGAATAGTATATGAACAGCAATAGTTCAATAGGATAGGCCTTGACTAGAACACAGTATATACAAAATCCTGCTCAGTATTGTTCCGTTCTCCAAGCCTCAAATTCCGAAGTTGCTCAAAACATCACATTTAGAAAGTTAACAGTTAAGGTTTTGGATTGGGGTTAAACAAATAATACTAATGTAAACTGCCCTCCACTGGGATCGAACATGCAACCTGATCCAGAGTCATGGGATTACATCAAAATTCAAAATTGCTCCGAACATTACATTTAGAATGCTAGCCCCTCGGGAGGCTGAAAAGATTTGGGATGGGCCCTCAGATCCTCAAAAAGGTATACAGCTGCACCATTGAGAGCAGGGCCTAAAATTAACACCTGCCACTTGCCAAATGCCAGAAGATTTTGGCATTGGCAGGTAAGAATGTCTAATTCACCAGCCACACTTGCAGGTGGTCACACTCAGGGCTCTAACATGTGAGCATTTCCTAAACTTAGTCAAAAGTCAAGTCTGGGCACAGTAGTGATTTATAGCTAAATAAATCATGCAATAGCTGTTTTCTAAGTATTTATGCCGTTTGGTTTCATATCTGGTAATGCACATAAAAATAGGAATCCTAACGTTATAGCTATCCCACCTCACGCAGCCACACTGCCTGGCTGGTGGGCTGCTGTATGCACTGTGAGTGAAGTGCTAAAATATACGTTTTTAGAAGCAATGCACACAGGCATAGAAGTAGGTCTAACTAAGTGAGACTCTATCCTCGTGTTTCTTGGATATTTCCATTGTTTTGTTCACCCAATCAGGTTGTTTTTCAATGTTTGAGTTTGCTTCCACTGCTAGCAAAGAGATGTTGTCAGCCTCTACTAGTCAGATTCTCACTGGCACACACTCGAGTGGCACACATGATGAGGACTCAAGTGGCCCGTTACCAAGTTAACCTTAAAGGGGCAGTTGAACATTTTTGTCTCATCTGTGATATTTTGGTTAAAAAACTAAAGTCACAAAATATTAAATTAAATGGAACAATACACCACATTACTTCTTGCTAGTAATCAGTGCCGATTTTAGAATGTAAATCTTGGTGAGGCAAACGAAGACAACATTTTTTTTAGATGCATGCCAGCAAAGACACTACCAAACACAACACTAAACCACACATTAATTGCAGTGGAAATATGTTCTCTGTCATGATTATTCAAGCTTAACCATCTGGCAGTCCGACAGACAAATCTGGGTTTGGCGGATGCCAATAGACTGCTAAGGCATAGTGCCTGCCCCAAGGCACAGTGCCAACTGTAAAGTTTGGTGGGGCTGTTTTTCATGGTTCGGGCTTGGCCCCTTAGTTCCATTAAAGTGAAATCTTAACGTTACAGCATACAATGACGTTCTAGACGATTCTGTGCTTCCAACTTTGTGGCAACAGTTTGGGGAAGGCCCTTTCCTGTTTCAGCATGACAATGCCCTCGTGCACAAAGCGAGGTCCATACAGAAATGTTTTTTTTTTTTTATTCAGTGTGGAAGAACTTGACTGGCCTACACAGAGCCCTGACCTCAATCCCATCAAACACCTTTAGGATTAATTGGAAGTCCGACTGCAAGCCAGGCCTAATCGTCCAACATTAGTCCCCGACCTCACTAATGCTCTTGCGGTGACAAACAGTGCCTTCAAACTGTTAGGCCATACATAAAGCTTTCCCAACAACAGAGCTTTCTTTTCATCACCATGGAGTGAATTCTTACAAATGCTATACCTGGAGCATCATCTGGCAGTGGAAACAGTTCATTCAGCCTCATTTACTGGCTTTTTATGAATATTTCTGACTTGCTTCAATAAATATGGTTTCTACTGACTTCTTGTGGACTTGCGTAACTCATTAAGAACCGCATTCTCCTTCAACAATAACGAATGCCGACATGAGTTTTGACTTTTACACAAATATTATTACGTTTACGTTCAGTAAATCCATAATGCTTGTTCTTATATCATTAACACTTAGCTCTAAGTATAAGCAAGTGCAAGCAAATAAGCTACAACGAGGCAGGCCTTTGGTCAAAACTTTCAAAATGGACACCAAAAGAAATTCAGAAAGATGTTACCTCAGATAAATTCAGAAGGATGATGAGGACTTAACTTAACCTTTCTTTAAGTCACCACACACAGAAAGAGGGAGAGAGAGAGATGAGAGAGATTCATTTAGCATACCATTTGAACTATTTAATTAGGCCTATATGGTCTAAAAAGGAAGGGAAATTAAAATCAGTATTGTATTTGTATTGTGTACACAAAACATATACTTTTATAGACAACATACTGATGCACAGACAGAGCAGTGTGCAAACAAAACAACCCTTGCAATGTCAACTGGAAATACATCGGCCTATTATTGAACTTGATGTTGAAAAAATAATGGCAAGCATGGTTACGGACCCAACAACAATATATAGTATCCCCTCATCGTGGAGAGAAGCACATGAGCTAATTATAATACTCAAAGTAAGCGAAACAATGAAATTGATCATTCCAACATTGCCTAAAATGATGAATAAGATACTGAGATAAACCTACAGTATAAGCAATACAACAATTGAGATGTACAAACTTTGGCATAGAGGAATGACAAGTGGATAAGAGGCAAGCAGTAACTTCAATGAAGACATTAATGAGCGCAAGCTAAAACGAACGTGGTGATATGCCTATTTGCTGGGCACTTTTGAAATGGACAGCGACAGAATTCAGAAAATGGGCCGTTCTTACAGTATTCTCTGCATATATTAGCAGACAATGAAAGCATTTACAATATTTGATGATGACAAATCTCAAAAAACAGGTTATAGGCTACATGTGCACCACCAAGTCAGAACAGTAGGCTAGGTTCTGAGGGGGGGAGGGACCACATTTTTAGGGTGAGACACATGGGCTACTACACAACATACACTTAGTATTAATTTCTTAGCAACAGTATAAATATCTCCATGGCATATTACTTCCTTTATGCAGCAGAATGGAAGACATACAGTTGAAGACGGAAGATAACATACACCTTAGCTAAGTACATTTAAACTCAGTTTTTCACAATTCCTGACATTTAATCCTAGTAAAAATTCCCTGTTTTAGGTCAGTTAGGATCACCACTTTATTTTAAGAATGTGAAATGTCAGAGAGAATGATTTACTTCAGCTTTTATTTCTTTCATCACATTCCCAGTAGATCAGAATATTACATACACTCAATTAGTATTTGGTTGCATAGCCTTTAACATTTTTAACTTGGGTCAAAAGTTTTGGGTTGCCTTTCACAAGCTTCCCACAATAAGTTGGGTGTATTTTGGCCCATTCCTCATGACAGAGCTGGTGTAACTGAGTCAGGTTTGTAGGCCTCCTTGTTTGCACACGCTTTTTCAGGTCTGCCCACACATTTTCTATAGGATTGAGGTCAAGGCTTTGTGATGGCCACTCCAATACCTTGACTTTGTTGTCCTTAAGCCATTTTGCCACAGCTTTGGAAATATGCTTGAAGTCATTGTCCATTTGGAAGAAACATTTGCGACCAAGCTTTAACTGATTTCTTGAGATGTTGCTTCAATATATCCACATCATTTCCCTACCTCGTGATGCCATCTATTTTGTGAAGCGCACCAGTCCCTCCTGCAACAAAGCACCCCCACAACATGATGCTGCCACCCCCGTACTTCACAGTTGGGATGGTGTTCATCGGCTTGCAAGCCTCCCCCTGCTTCCTCCAAACATAACGATGGTCATTATGGCCAAAGTCTTCTATTTTTGTTTCATCAGACCAGAGGACATTTCTCCAAAAAGTACGATCTTTGTCCCCATGTGCAGTTGCAAAACATAGTCTGTATTTTTTATGGCGGTTTTGGAGCAGTGGCTTCTTCCTTGCTGAGCGGTGTTTCAGGTTATGTCGATATAGGAATCGTTTTACAGTGGATATAGATATTTTTGTACCTGTTTCCTACAGCATCTTCACAAGGTCCTTTGCTGTTGTTCTGGGAGTGATTTGCCCTTTTCACACCAAAGTACGTTCATCTCTAGGAGACAGAACGCATCTCCTTCCTGAGCGGTATGACGGCTGTGTGGTCCTATGGTGTTTATACTTGCGTACTATTGTTTGTACAGATGAATGTGGTACCTTCAGGCATTTGGAAATTGCTCCCAAGCATGAACCAGACTTGTGGACTTCTACAGTTCTTTTTCTGAGGTATTGGCTGATTTCTTTTGATTTTCCCATGATGTCAAGCAAAGAGGCACTGAGTTTGAAGGTAGGCCTTGAAATACATCCAAAGGTGCACATCCAATTGACTCAAATGTTGTCAATTAGCCTAACAGAAGCTTCTAAAGCCATGACATGGGGCGGCAGGGTAGCCTAGTGGTTAGAGCGTTGGACTAGTAACTGAAATGTTGCAAGTTCGAATCCTTGAGCTGACAAGGTACAAATCTGTCGTTCTACCCCTGAGCAGGCAGTTAACCCACTGTTTCTAGACCGTCATTGAAAATAAGAATTTGTTCTTAACTGACTTGCCTAGTAAAATAAAGGTTAAAAAAAACATAATTTTCTGGAATTTTCCAAACTGTTTAAAGGCACAGTTAAGTTAGTGTATGTAAACTTCTGACATACTGGAATTGTGAATGAATAATAAGTGAAATAACCTGTCTGTAAACAATTGTTGGAAAAATTACTTGTGTCATGCACAAAGTAGACGTTCTAACCTCTACTTTGAATCACGACTTCAGTGATCTTCAGTCTGAGTTCTAGAAAGAGGCCCGAGTTCCCGAAAGTTGTCTTTCACTTAAGTTGGAAGTGGGAGATTTCCGAGTTCCAAGTTCCCAGTTATTTTGAATGCAGCAGAAGTCATGCTGGGATTGACAGCATGGCCAATGTATTCAACCAAAGTTTATTTGTTTAAGCTTGGAAAATAGACCCTTTCAGACAGATGTTTTAAATCTCTAACCACACACCCTCACCACCGAATAGCAGGTAGGGGAAGCAAAATAGTGATTGCTTTGTAACTTTTGCAATTAGCCACTGATTTCTTCCAAACCACTCAATGTTAAAGTTGCAATTTCTGACTTGTTGCGTAAGTTTCAATGGCCCATGAGCACCAATACGTTTTGTCTATCGTTTCTCTTCATATCAAATCAAATCAAATGTTATTGGTCACATACACTTGGTTAGCAGATGTTAATGCAAGTGTAGCGAAATGCTTGTGCTTCTAGTTCTGACAGTGCAATAATATCTAACAAGTAATCTAACAAATTCACAATGACTACCTTATACACACAATGTAAGGGGATGGAATAAGAATATGCACATATAAATATTATGGATGCGCGATGGCCGTGTGGCATAGGCAGCCTCTCTATGTAAGGGATGGCTGTTTAACGGTCTGATGGCCTTGAGATAGAAGCTGTTTTTCAGTCTCTCGGTCCCAGCTTTGATGCACCTGTACTGATCTCGCCTTCTGGATGATAGCGGGGTGAACAGGCAGTGGCTCAGGTGGTTGTTGTCCTTGATTATCTTTTTGGCCTTCCTGTGACATCAGGTGCTGTAGGTGTCCTGGAGGGCAGGTAGTTTGCCCCCGGTGATGCGTTGTACAGACCGACAGGAGTTGCGAAACAATTTCACTATTTCTATTTTTTTTAAATAAATGTTTACCTTTAACTTTGCATTGTTGGAATAGGACCTGTAAATAAGCACTGTTAGTCTACACCTGTTGTTACGAAGCATAGGACAAATACAATTTGACAAGGTTAAGGTTTGAAATAAGGTTTTTAAAAAATATTAACATTTTTTCACCGCTGGGATTGAACACACAACCTTCTGATCCAGTTTTCCAGAACTTATTGACCACCCCTGTCCATAATGCCCTTGAAAAACCCAAGCCAACTTGATTGAAATAGTGCTCAATGTTGCCCCTAGTGGTCGGGTTTTGAAGTGACTTCCCGATGTCCTTATGACATGGATAGACATTCAATTTTGAAGTCACTCTTGAGCAATCTGCCTGTTAAACTATACCCCTGACTGACTGCCTGCAAGCCTGCCTGGTACAGTCTATAGGCTTATACTATACTTCTGACTGGCTCACTGCCTGCCTGCCTCAGTGAGTCTATCAATGTGCTTCATTGCCTGTCTGCTCTCCAGGCTGTGTGTTTCCCTGATTCAGACTATGACTGGATCCCAAATGGCATCCCTATGGGCTCTAGTCAAAAGTAGTGCTGGAGTACAGAGCCAAAGTGCTGGAGTACAGAGCCCCAATTTTTTTATGTGTCACTGTCCCAATACTTTTGGAGCTCACTGTATGTATGTGATGCTTGTATTTTCTTAAATTATATATTTACTTGGAGATTGTGCAATACCCATGCATGTCAGGGGGCAGGGGGTAGTGTGTTCACCCAGCTTGAACCAGGGTTAGTAGGTAATCCCAGAGAATTACAGTTTAAACCATTCATGAACATACAACTACAGTATTACAGCACTGATACAGGCCTAAGGTACTGTACCATGCATGTACCTCTTAGCTTATTTCTTTCGGCATCTGCTACATCTACATTTTACAATGCTTTCAGGACACTAACAATCACAGACACTAACAATCACAGGCAAAGCATTCTAATTTACAGACAACATGTGTCAATAAAATAATGCTTTCAGGACACTAACAATCACAGACACTAACAATCACAGGCAAAGCATTCTAATTTACAGACAACATGTGTCAATAAAATAATGCTTTCAGGACACTAACAATCACAGGCAAAGCATTCTAATTTACTGACAACATGTGTCAATAAAATAATGCTTTCAGGACACTAACAATCACAGACACTAACAATCACAGACACTAACAATCACAGGCAAAGCATTCTAATTTACAGACAACATGTGTCAATAAAATAATGCTTTCAGGACACTAACAACCACAGACACTAACAATCACGGGCAAAGCATTCTAATTTACTGACAACATGTGTCAATAAAATAATGCTTTCAGGACACTAACAACCACAGACACTAACAATAACAGGCAAAGCATTCTAATTTACTGACAACATGTGTCAATAAAATAATGCTTTCAGGACACTAACAATCACAGACACTAACAATCACAGACACTAACAATAACAGGCAAAGCAGTCTAATTTACAGACAACATGTGTCAATAAAATAATGCTTTCAGGACACTAACAATCACAGACACTAACAATAACAGGCAAAGCAGTCTAATTTACTGACTAAATGTGTCAATAAAATAATGCTTTCAGGACACTAACAATCACAGACACTAACAATAACAGGCAAAGCAGTCTAATTTACTGAGTAAATGTGTCAATAAAATAATGCTTTCAGGACACTAACAAACAAAATGTGTCATGAAATAAATTGGAACACATTTTGTAGGCCCGAATCTTGATAGATGATTTCCTTAAATTAAAATCAAGGATTGAAATGCAATGAATTCCGGGCAGGCAGTGCAACAGCATTTCTTATGGTACAGTAGGTGTATGCGTGCGTGTACATGTGTGTGTTTGTGGTACACTAGTTGCTTACTGCTTCAAGGTCCTGGGGGTTGACGGTACAACAACTACAAGGATTTCTTTGGTAGCAATTCTGGTTTACAGGGCCATTAATCTATTTTTTAATCTCTCTCGATCTTTCTGCCCCCTCGAATCCTTCTGTCCATCTCTCCAGAGATTGATGTTGTCAGACAGGCCTTCTAGAATCACCTGGCCTTCTATATCTGGTTGACCCCCAGACTAGTCTCGGCTCCACTGGGGTTTGTTTAAATACGCCTATAGCCTCTTCCACACTGTCTATCAGGGGTACTTGTTTCAATTCACGCACCAAAGACAAGATTTCAGTCCCTTTTCTCTGTTGCTACATTCTCTAAAGAGCTTTACAGTCATTGTCAACTGGGGCCTGCTGAGGGTGAAACCACGTTCAAAACAATGTTCAGTGTAGAACAGATATAGAATAGCGAAGTGAGTCAGCTGTCTGAATGTTGAATTCCACCTCACTAAATACACAGCTGGACTACAACACAACATCGCTACATTTACCTCCTTTAACTGTTACTATAATATTGTGGATAACTGGAGCTTTTCTCCC
The DNA here is from genome assembly GCF_021184085.1 of Oncorhynchus gorbuscha. Lineage (NCBI taxonomy): Eukaryota > Metazoa > Chordata > Actinopteri > Salmoniformes > Salmonidae > Oncorhynchus > Oncorhynchus gorbuscha. The sequence goes on from NC_060175.1 coordinate 59,474,646, forward strand.
CAATCATTGAGAGTAAGAACAGCACATCAGCACTCCCCTGCTGGTGCCGTGGGGGGGGGTAGATACTCTGCTTACGGTACATCATTTGGTTCATGCAGCGTTGCATTGTTCACTCTTTTCTACGGTGAACTGCACTGTATTGCCTTTTCTCTTCCTTTCGTGGACTCCTCTCCTCTCTTGCCCTCCCATCCTCTCCTCCCTTGCCCTCTTCCCTTCCTCTCCTCTCCTCTCCTCTGAGTGGTCATGTTGTTGTTACTACAGAGGACTGACTGTGTCTCTATTGGATCTATCTATGTGATCTAGGAGCTAACCAACAGAAGGATGACATCTGGTAGGTTAAGTGATCTGGGAATACAGGGGAGCTACTGTATGTTCCATCTGCACAGTTCCCTGGACTACAAGACGGCAGACGTCTTTAGACACAATCTGGGGATGTCTGAAATCGAACCCTATATAGTCCCTATATAGTACACTAGTTTTGACCAGGAGCCGGTAGGGTTCTAGTAAAAAGTAGTGCACTAGGTAGGGAATAGGTTGCCATTTCAGACAACTCCTCTGTCTGGGATGGCTCTGTTATGACGTGATGACATTTTAGCCAAGGCAGTAGTCCAAATATTCTAGCTCTCTGTGTTCTCAACATTGTTTTCAGAACATGTCAAGTTAAACTCCTGCAAAGTTACGCAAGGCCCACGCAGAAGGAGATGTCTGAAGTGTGAACATTTAACAACCCCCCAAAAAGCATTACTCCGAAAAGATCTGTCACAGTCATTCTAATTCATTCAGACAGTTCAAGTGCAGCTTGAGCAGAAGAGCACTTTAAATCTGTCCTGGTGGTGAAAAATGTCTTCTCCTCTCCTCTTCTCTCGTCTCTTCTCCTTTCCTTCCCTTTCCTTGTCCTGTTGTCTTTTCCTCTCCTCCTGCTAAATCACAATTTCTGTTTGTTCCTCTCCCTCTCCTTGCACAGCTCTGACCCCCATCCCAAATAACCTCCTTTGGGCAAACTTGGAACAAGTTAAAGGAGAGAGAATCCAATCCCCCCCTTCATCCCCCCTCCTTACGACTAATTAACTAAAACCCAAGCTGAGATTTTATATTATTCAACAGTGAATATACTGTGTGATTCATATCTGTGTATGTGTGTGTGTGTGTGTGTGTGTGTGTGTGTGTGTGTGTGTGTGTGTGTGTGTGTGTGTGTGTGTGTGTGTGTGTGTGTGTGTGTGTGTGTGTGTGTGTGTGTGTGTGTGTGTGTGTGTGTGTGTGTGTGTGTGTGTGTGTGTGTGTGTGTGGGTGTGTGCGTGTGTGTGTCTGCCATTGCTGTCTGTTCCACTAACACCCTGAGAGGCTCACAACAATACAGGAGCCAGAGAACCACCACATACTGTACACATAACCAACACAACTCCAGCACAGAGTACCAGACTAAATACTACACACACCACTAAACACTACACACTACAGTACAGACTAAACACCAGTGCACACAGTAATAGCACCAGTAGGCTACACACTACAGCACCATAGATACAAAATTTGCCTAACACATTTCATATCTACAATGCCTACATGTTCATCAGCTTCAATCAGCTTCAATCAGGTTAGCCAGGCTACAATCAGAGACCAGTAGTACTAGGAGTTATAGTAGAAGAGAAAGAAAAAGAGAGGTAGGGGAAGAGAAAAAAAGAGGAACAGGAAAAGGATTAGGTGGAGGACGAGGAATAGGAATAGGTGGAGGACGAGGAATAGGTGGGGGAAGAGGAGTAGGTGGGGGACAAGGAAGATGGTGGTGTCATGTTTTGTCATATATTGTCTTGTCCTTGTGCTTTCCCTTCTGTTCGTTTCCCCCTGCTGGTCTTATTAGGTTCGTTCCCTTTTTCTATCCCTCTCTCTCCCCCTCCCTCTCTCTCTTCTCTCTATCGTTCCGTTCCTGCTCCCAGCTGTTCCTCATTCTCCTAACTCACTCATTTACTCTTTTCACACCTGTCCCCTATTTTGCCCTCTGATTAGAGTCCCTATTTCTCCCCTTGTTTTCCGCTTCTGTCCTTGTCGGATCCTTGTATGATGTTTCGCTGTTCTGTGTCCTTGTCTCACCCTGTCGTGTTTTGTCTCCTTCAGATGCTGCGTGTGAGCAGGTGTCTTAGTCTGCTACGGTCGGTGCCTTCCCGAAGCAACCTGCAGTCAATGGTCGAGTCTCCAGTCTGTCCTCGTTACTACGAGTGGATTTAAGTTTTTTCCTGTTTTGTTTTCTTCTTGATTTTTCCAGGATTATTACTTTTGTCACATACTGGAATAAAGACTCTGTTTTCGTTAAGTCGCTTTTGGGTCCTCATTCACCAGCATAACAGGTGGAGGACGTGGAATAGGTGGAGGATGAGGAATAGGTAGAGGATGAGGAATAGGTGGGGGACAAGGAAGATGGTGGAGGACGAGGAATAGGTGGAGGACGAGGAATCGGTGGGGGACAAGGAAGATGGTGGAGGACGAGGAATAGGTGGAGGACGAGGAATAGGTGGAGGACAAGGAATAGGTAGAGGACAAGGAATAGGTGGGGGACAAGGAAGATGGTGGAGGACGAGGAATAGGTGGTGGACAAGGAAGATGGTGGAGGACGAGTAATAGGTGGAGGATGAGGAATAGGTGGAGGACAAGGAATAGGTAAAGGACAAGGAATAGGTGGGGGACAAGGAAGATGGTGGAGGACGAGGAATAGGTGGAGGACGAGGAATAGGTGGAGGACGAAGAATAGGTGGGGGACAAGGAAGATTGTGGAGGACGAGGAATAGGGGGAGAACAAGGAATAGGTAGAGGACAAAGAATAGGTGAGGGACAAGGAAGATGGTGGAGGACGAGGAATTGGTGGAGGACGAGGAATAGGTGGAGGACAAGGAATAGGTGGGAGACAAGGAAGATGGTGGAGGACGAGGAATTGGTGGAGGACGAGAAATAGGTGGAGGATGAAGAATTAGTGGAGGACGAGGAATAGGTGGAGAACAAGGAAGCAAAAGAAAGAGAAAGAAAAGAGAGAGCAACAGGAAAGAAGGAAGGATAGCAGGATGTGACAGTTTGGCCAGGATTGAAAGGCAGGTGCAGAAGATGAGTCAGATATATTGGTGTTCAAATACTGCTTGTGCTCTCTTCAGGTAAATGATATGCTTGCCATACAGTCTTGCCAACAGAAAATGTACATAAAGGCTTTATGGACAAAATATTTTCCTGGACATTATAATTCTAAAATAACAAAAAGTATTCCCTTTTCTTGAACATTTTCTACTAATTTATTAGTTATGTGCAAAAACATTAATACAATTACATTTCGGGATAGTATTTTGGACAATATTGCAATATTATTTTTGTGCTAGTCAGCTGTACCTGCACCAAAATTACAGTATTTTTCCTTCATAGCTTGTTCTTCATCTTCTTTTTACATAGTGAGCCATGACAGATCAAAACTCATTTTGTCATGCTCTCTCTTGTCCCTCTGCAGCAGACATATGGTGAGAAATACATTTGGAACATCAAATCACAGTATTGAATCGCAACAGACATAGAATCAGGAGAACCGTGAAAATCATAATACATATCATATTGGCACCTTAGTATCGTGATAATATTGTGTCGAGAGGTCTCTAGCAATTCCCAGCACTACTATTTATCCTCTGATTTCGGGCAATACACCATATCTATTATTATTACATACTGCATCTATCTTAATAAAAACCTAGAGTCTTGTATATGTCTGTCTAATACGGATTTTAGAAATGATTTCCAATCTCTTCTCTATTTATTGTGTGTATTTCAAAAGGTACAGTACTTTCCGTCTGGCTTAGCAGGGTCATCATTTCAGCTGTGGACCACTGACTTTTCTCTCTCTAATACATTCAATGCGTGTCTGAATTAATGCATTACAAGGCACGATGGTAAAGATATTAAAAAATGATAGAAACTAATCCGAATAGCCCGGTCACATCTGTAGCCAGCCATACACGGGCACTCGCATGCACACACACACACACACACACACACACACACACACACACACACACACACACACACACACACACACACACACACACACACACACACACACACACACACACACACACACACACACACACACACACACACACACACACACACACACACACACACACACACACACACACATGGTTCGGCCTGACCCTGAGCACTCCCGTGTGCAGTATGAGTTATGATATTTGGTGTCTCTGGGATTACACTTTAATATTTCATTACATGCACAAAATCGTCCTCTATATATCTCTCCCAGGTGTGTCACTATTAATCACCAACAACATTGTGAAAACCCAAGGCTGTCTAATAACTCAGACCACCTAGGTACACACACATAGTACACACATTCTTCAGCACCTATTGGCACCTATTGGTAAATGGCAACAACATCGAAGTGAATATCACTTCGAGCATGATGAATTTAATCACTCTTTGGATGGTATATCAATAGACCCTGTAACTATAAAGATGCAGGCGTCCTTCTTAACTCAGTTGCTGGAGAGGAAAGAAACCACTCTGGGATTTCGCCAATGGTGATTTAATTAACAGTTACAGAGTTTAATGGCTGTGATAGGAAAAACCTGAAGAAGGATCAACAGCATTGTAGTTAATCCACAATACTAACCTAAATGACAGAGTGAAGAAGGAAGCTGGTACCGAATAATGCATCCTGTTTGCATTATAGGCACTAAAGTAATATAGAAAAAAAGTGGAAAAGAAACAAACCTTTTGTCCTGGATACAAAGTGTTATGCTTGGGGCAAATCCAACACATTACTGAGTACCACTCCTCATATTTTCAAGCATGGAGGTGTCTGCATCATGTTATAGGTATGTTTTTCATCAATAAGGATGGGCGTTTTTTAGGATAAAAAGAAACGGAATATAGCTAAGCACTGGCAAAATCCTAGAGGACAACCTGGTTCAGTCTGCTTTCCAACAGACACAGGGAGACAAATTCACCTTTCAGCAGGACAATAACCTAAAACACAAGGCCAAATATACACTAGAGTTTAGGTTCTGGGTGGTATTTTAAGTTATACCGGTATTTATGCACAGTTTGGGTTTTTACTTTACCTTCTATAATGGTATTTGAATGTTTGGTTTGTTAAATGTGATACGCCATGTCCATTGTTATAGCTTACTTCGCTACTTGAGTCATCTCTCTCCGCTCTCTCTCCATGCTGCTTTCCACACAGACTTAGCCCCACACCCATCACATTAGTTGTTCCTCAACCACGAGACACCTGCTTTCAGTATGAATGGTCAATGCAGCACATGCAACAATGTTCATGACAATGTTGCTGTTTTCACTTTGTTACTTAACTAACCCTTGTGTTGCCTTAAGGATAAAAATGACCAGCCACTTTGTTTAATGGCAGAGAATACCCTCCACAAATGATGTTATTTTCATCTTGAAATTGCATGACTTTTCCTAGACTGACAACAACATTGGAAAAAGTGAAACATCGCCTTTGTTCATATTTCCATGACAGCTGTACACCACCGGGGTACAAATATTGTCTTAGGGTCATTTTTGACCCGGCAGTTATAAAATCATTTACACATCACAAAAAACACACAAAGACACACACACACACGCAATGAGATATTGAGATGGTGTGCTACTGATTGAACTCAGCCAGCAGCTCCTGAAGAGGGTGGCACAGTTAGAAAGAAAGATCATGGGTGGCACAGTTAGAAAGAACAAGCCTGAGCTCCCCCCTGCACTCCTCACAACAAGGGGGAGAGAGGCCTTCTTATCAAAGTTTGCCTTCACCCCCACCCTCACCCCCACTCTAGTTTCTTACCTCCCAAAGTGGAACAAGAATGTGGTCCTCCTGAGCCCACTGCAAAAAACGGCTGAGATCCGTGATCGTGAGGACAGGAAGCCAGCCATCATCCTGGACTACAACCACAACAAAGGAAGCATGGACAACCTGGACAAGGTGATTGGAACTTACAGCTGCAGGAGGATGGCTGCCCGCTGGCCCCTGGTCATCTTCCATAACATCATTGATGTGTCCTCATACAATGCCTTAGTGATATGGAACAAGATCAATCCTACCTGGATGCCTGATAAGTGTAACAAGGGGAGGGTGTTTCTGGAGCAGCTGGGAAAAGATACTTGTAACCCCATACATTAAAAGAAGCAGCCACTGCAGCACTTGTCAAAGCTGTTCAGGGGGCTGGATCTTGTTCTGATTCACCTGAGGTTGCAGCTGGTGCAAAGAAGGACTGTAAAACAAATGCTATGTGCTGCACGTGAGAAATACATCTGCAAAGTCCATGCACACACACTTGCTTACTGTCCTACATGTGCTAATTAGAGTTGATTGATTTATGTTCTTCACATTTTGTTTTGTATCTACTATCTTATTTTATTCTTATTTATTGTTGTAGTTTATACACCTTGTTGGTGGGAGCAATGGTTAACAAAATGTGAGAAGACTAATATTTTGTAGTTGAATTCCTCATTGTACAGTATATATGAATATATCACTGTTGACAAAAAAGTTCAAGACTGTTATTGTTTCCCTTTAATAAAATGCATTCAAAACTACTTTCTGCACATTTCTTTTTTTTTGTAAGTCGCTCTGGATAAGAGCGTCTGCTAAATGACTTAAATGTAAATGTAATGTAAATTTCTGCTACTTTCTAAGGCTATACAAATGTGTTTACACCTATGCAGTATGTTTGGTAATAATAATAACAATAAACCTCTACTTTAGTAAAGAAAACAATTATGACAGGTGTGTTGTAATAAAAAAGAGTGGCGTCCACTGATTAAATGCAGATATTCACAAAGTTTGTGATGAATGACGGGTTGTTTCTTCATGCAAAATAGATTTAGGGTAAAAAAAACAATTAAGCTGCTTTATTTTAGGGGTTTAGTGAAGGAGGGTCATTTTTTACCCTTAGGACAAGGGGAGTATACAGAATGGTAAGACTACACAAGGGTTAATATAAAACCACATGTGTTGTATAATTACACTATTAGTTTGTGTTTCTTACATCTGCAAACAGTATAGTTGGTCTTTTCTTAGCAAGTTGGGCCTAACTTGTGTTCGTATCTAATGCTAATCGCTAGTTAGCTAGCTAGCTAATGAATGTACTGAGTCAGAGCAAACGTAATTAGCTATACGGCTTGATAATACCAGTGATGGTGTAGACCTAAATCATCATGTTGTTTGTGCAACCGTATCTTCTAAATCGAAGAGGAATACACAAAGCGTGAATATGTTAGCTACATAAAGTATCTAAGTCAAAACATTCATTATAGATTATAGGGTCCCCTACAAAACACTTTGTTTCCTACCATGTCAGAGTAACTCCTCCCTGGCATTTTCATTCATCTACGTGGCAGTGTAGAATGATCTCAAACGGTTGCAGAAAATGCTAACATTTTGGGTTGAAGTTGAATTGTACAGTATAAAACCAATCAAAATGAAGTCACTTAGAATGTATGTGCTGCCACTGTAGAGTCATGCACTACTCATAAAGCAAATGTTGAACGTTTATTATTCGAAAACATAAAATACCATATAATACCGTCATACCATCAATTTTTTTTTACATACCGTGAAATTATATTTTGGCCGTATCGCCCAGCCCTACAAGAATTAGTTACCAAGATTACATTAAATGTTCCTGAGTGGCCTAGTTACACTTTTCATTCAAATCAGCTCGAAAATCTAGGGCAAAACATGAAAATGGCTGTCTAGCATTGATCAACTACCAAATTGACAGAGGTTGAAGAGTTTAAAAAAGAATAACGGGCAAATATTGTACAATCCAGGTATTGCAAAGCTCTTAGAGACTTACCCAAAAGGGCTCATAGCTCTAATCGCTGCCAAAGGTGATTCTAACATATATGATCTCAGGGGGTTGAATAGGAACACTTATCTATTAATTAAGATATATTCGTGTTGTATTTTCCATAAAAACAATAAAAAATATATTATTTTCCTTCCACTTTGACCTTAGGCGGTATTTTTAGTAAATCTTTGATGAAAAATTTCTATTAAATCAATTTGAATCCCATCTTGTAACACAACAAAATGTTGAAAAAGTCAAGAAGGTTGAATATTTTCTGAATGCACTGTACAAGTAACTAAGATAAAAACCAACAAGAGTGGTGCTAAGACGATCAGTGCCAACCAGTCCATCCGTCCCTTATGATGTGATCTATTTCATAGCCTTCCTCAGAGCTATAGAGGGGAACACATTTATTCACTGCTCACATTTCACATCTCAGCCACGACTGGGGACCTCTCTAACTGGAGCATCAGAGCAATCTAAAGTAGGGCTGACCCCTTCATCTGCTGAACACCCTACACACTACACTCCCAATCTAAAGTAGGGCTGACCCCTTCATCTGCTGAACACCCTACACATTACACTCCCAATCTAAGTAGGGCTGACCCCTTCATCTGCTGAACACCCTACACTCCAAATCTAAAGTAGGGATGACCACTTTATCTGCTGAACACCCTACACTCCCAATCTAAAGTAGGGCTGACCCCTTCATCTGCTGAACATCCTACACACTACACTCCCAATCTAAAGTAGGGCTGACCACTTCATCTGCTAAAGACAATAAACTCCCCTCTTTCGGCATTATTAGATACATGCAAAGAGGCACTTAAAAGAGACACCACTACGACGAAGGCAGACTCACCACACAGAGTTAACATAAGTGATGATGATGATGAGGATGCCTCTTATAGTCCTCACTCTTCTCTTCTGTATTGTGGGGACACTCTCCCTCTTTCTTTTTCGTCCTATCTATTTCTCTCTCCCCTCTCCCTCCATCTGCCTCCCTCCCTCTCTCCTCCTCTCTCTCTGCAGGTGCATTCTAAAGGCAGATGTGGTGTGGTGGTTGTGATGGATAGTGGACCACCAGGAAGAGAGGCTCACAGGGCATGACAAACCCTGCTATAATGTCCCCTTTATCGGTTCCCGCAAAGTGTTCATTTTCTCCACTGCCATTACGCCTGTGATACCTCAATGGTAATTGCAGTGTAATAAATACACTCTTTGTCTACCCCCCTCGCACCCTGACAACAGAGGCACAGTATATGCGAGCGTTTCCTCATTTTCCATGGCTTTCCATGCCTTAGCGTCTGTAATATATTTCTCTTTTGGCCTATTCATTTCCAGTGTGCTCTGCTGGTTGCGTGGTGATATATAGCTGTATCTGTCTCACAGATTTTTACTTGGGATGAGTGTATTGCCAAGGATATTCTGAAATTGATTCCTTTTTAGACATTATCATCTGGTCTGAATTTTTTCTCCTGACATTTTTTCTTTTCGGGGAGCAGTTGTATGCTGAATAATTACACAAACACAATGCCATTGTGATGCTCAGTCACCCATCCATTGAGCAAGGAATGTGTGTGTCAAATCAAATCAAATTTGATTGGTTACACGCACCGTATACAACAGGCGTAGACTTTACCGTGAAATGCTTACTCACCCAACAATGTAGATTTAAAAAGTGAGAAATATATATATATATAAAAGAAGGAAATAGTAACACAATAAAATAACAATAGCAAGGTTATAATAGCACAAGCATTTTGCTACACTCGCATTTACATCTGCTAACCATGTGTATGTGACCTTTGATTTTATTAGATGATTTGAAGTTAAATCAACGTGCAGGGGTACACGGTAATTGAGGTAATACAGTATGTACATGTAGGTAGGGGTAAAAGTGACTAGGCAATCAGGACATATAATAAACAGAGTACAAGCAGTGTGTGTGAAGAGTGTCGAAGAGTGACTGTGTGTGTGTGTGTGTGTGTGTGTGTGTGTGTGTGTGTGTGTGTGTGTGTGTGTGTGTGTGTGTGTGTGTGTGTGTGTGTGTGTGTGTGTGTGTGTGTGTGTGTGTGTGTGTGTGTGTGTGTGTGTGTGTGTGTGTGTGTGTGTGTGTGTGTGTGTGTGTGTGTGTGTGTGTGTGTGTGTGTGTGTGTGTGTGTACATGCATGCGTGTGTGTTGGAGTGTCAGTGTAGTATGTGTGAGTGTGTGGCTAGAGTCTAGTGAGTGTGCATAGAGCCAGTGCAAGACATTCAGTGCAAATAAAAATGTAAATAGTAAAGGGGTTCAATGTAAATAGTCCGGGTAGGCATTTGATTAAATGTTCTGCGGTCTTATCATTTGGGGGTAAAAGCTGTTTAGGTGCCTTTGGTCCCAGACTAGGCGCTCCAGTACCGTTTGCCGGGTGGCTTGAGTCTTTAACAATTTCTAGGGCCTTCCTCTGACACCACCTGGGCCCCTGTAGGGCCTTGCGTTCAGATGCCGTGCAGTTGCCATACTCTGCGGTGATGCAGCCAGTCAACATGCTCTCATTGGTGCAGCTGTAGAATTTTGTTGTGCCTTCTTCACAACTGTGTTGGCGTGTTTGGACCATGATAGGTCCTTAGCGACGTGGACACCGAGGAACTTGAAGCTCTCCACCTACTCCACTACAGCCGCGTCGATTTCAATGGGGATGTGTTCGGCCCTCCGTGTCCTGTAGTCAACGCTAAGCTTGTTTGCCTTGCCCAAATTGAGGGAGAAGTTGTTGCCCTGACACCACACTGCCAGGTCTCTGACCTCCTCCCTAAAAGCTGTTTCATCGTTGTCGTCGGTGATCTGGACTGTTATCAGGCCTGTGTGCCTGTGTGGGCTTTGTGAGTGAATTGAAATGCCAGGCATGTGCTAGCTACACCACACATGGGGCCAGAGTAGACTAGCTAGACATGGCAGGTTTCAGGCATCCTTACGTCATCTTGGCATCAGCATTTGTTGGCCTCTCTGGCGGAGACTAGTCCTGCAAGCACCCCTCCACCACCACACCTTCACCACTACCAGGCTGGCCCCAGTACAGAGGAGACCCCTCCCCACTAGACCCAGCCTCCGGCTGGGCAGAGAGAGAAGGGCGTCCTGGAGGAGTAGGGCAGCAGCTGGCTATGGTCAGCTCCAGAGCAGGCTGGGACCATATACTGTAGGACACCATACACCCAGACCTGGCCAATCCAAACAGGCTGAGGTCTGATCTGGAGCCCAGTGCTCTCGTTCTGCCTCTCCTCTCCCCACCCTACTGGGAGGCAGGAAGGCAGTAGGGTGGGGAGAGGAGATACCGAATAAGATCACAGAGAGCAACCGTTAACACCACCAGTAATGATGGCAGCCCCTCCTTCCCTCACCATCCGATCCGTAGTCCAACCATAGTGTCTGATAGTTAATGACCTGAGGTGTGCCCCCCTGTGGACGTAGGGGAGAGAGTTGTGAGGAGTGTCCAGATCAGGCCAGATAGATGGATGGATCAGAAGCCATCTAATTTAACAACCATGGCCCACCAGCAGAGAGCCTGAACAGATGGGGCTAGTTTTTTTTTAAGAAGTGAAGAAGAAGTAGACCAGGACTCCCCAGGAGGAACCACAGCACTGGCAGAGAGGGAGGGGAGGTGGGGGAGGCAGGAGGGGTGGGGGAGAGAGGGCAGGGTAGAAGGGGAAGGGAAGGAAGAAATATGAGGGTTAGGGAGGAAGGTAGAAGCGGAGGGGAGGCAGGGGGAGAGAAGAGGTGAGGGGAAGAAAAGACAGAGGAGAGGTGAGAAAAGGAAGAAATGAGAGGAGAGAAGGATAAGACAGGAGAGAGATAATAAGTGGGTGGAGAGAAGAGTTGAGTTTGAGGAAAGGAGAAGAGAAGAGAAGAGAAGAGAAGAGAAGAGAAGAGAAGAGAAGAGAAGAGAAGAGAAGAGAAGAGAAGAGAAGAGAAGAGAAGAGAAGAGAAGAGAAGAGAGGAGAGGTCGAACCAGAGCACTGGTAAAAGTTGGTTGTGATACAATTCCATAGGACTTTTTCTGCAGGACAGTAAATTAATTATTGCTGATTATTTTTTGGTATGCTGTCCATCGCATTTACTGTAATACTCCATAGATACTTCCAGTCTGAATGAGAAATATGTTTGCAGTGTTCTTGATCTTAATGGAAATTGGTTTAAGTAAAAAAAAATGTTTTATGTACAAACAACAACACACGTATTTGCTTGCTACACTACAATGAATCCACAATGCTAAGGCTGTGTGTGTCCAACCAGCCAGAGGTCTGAAGGAGGCCTTGAGATCAATGAATAGAACATTCTGGCATGTCTGAAATTATTGATAACCTCCTGGTTGTATCTCTAGACAATCCAAAAGAAAACCACAGAAAATATTTAGCACCATGGCCAAGGTATTTTGTACTCGTTGTAAGAAAGGTCTTTGGTAGTCTGCAATGAGTAATATAAAACCAGGAGTTTGTCATAGCCTAAATGTTGATACAAATGTCAAAAACTTAATTGGGATGGAAATTAATAATTGTAGGTAGGCCAAATGTAAAAAAATAAAATAAAAATCCTGGTGGCTATAGTTTGATCTGGCCAATGGGAATTAATGCTGTTTCAGAGGGAATACAGTAACCATGATAAATATACACTAGGCATAGATAGATACTTACTCGTCTGGTATACCAGTAATGTGATTGCTTTTTTCATCATGCAACAGATTACACAACAGATTATGGGTTAGTGAACATAGAATATAATTTGACAGATTAGGGGACCTATTGTGGATGATTCTGGGTCTTGAAAATGGGCTGCCAGTCATACACTCATACCTACCTACCAACCACCACCACCACCACACACACACTAATGTAATCACACACACACACACACACACACACACACACACACACACACACACACACACACACACACACACACACACACACACACACACACACACACACACACACACACACACACACACACACACACACACACACACACACACACACACACACACACTGCCCTCTCTCCCCCTCAGAGAGAGCCATATGACCTGGCAGGGAGAGGAACAGTTTTACTCTAGTGGCTGGCTCAGGTGTCTGACTGACAATAGAATGAGCACATGCTCCAGAAGGAGAGGTTGGAACCAAAATGACTTTCCAATTGTTTGGTTCTGAACAGAAGCATTCTTTTTTTCGTTCTGTTCCACTGTTCTGACCAGCAAAATAAAGTTCTGAACCGTTTAATCTCAAAACAAGTAACGGTTTATATCGTTCCTTTCTGTTCCTTTTTAAACCTCTGAATTATTATTATTTGTTTTACATTTAGATCAACATTACATTACTTCACCAATCAGTGCGGATATAGGAGCTTTCTATGGAGTGGGCAAGCTGTAGTTGTATACACGCATTGAACTGACATTTGCACCCAATCAAAGGACCTGAGAATGAATCTAGTACTGAAAGCATAAACTACAGCTAGCTAGCACTGCAGTGCATAAAATAATAATAATATATAATAATAATAATATATATGCCATTTAAATGTGGTGAGTAGTTGACTCAAAGAGAGAGAAAAAAAATTGTTTAACAGTTTTTAACAAATACATTTCTTCCAAAATTAAGGAGATGAGAGAGAGATTTCATAGATTTCATAGATTTCACATTCACTTACTTAACTAGCATTGACTGCAGCTAGCTAGTTTAGCCTACTCAAACACCCGGCTCAAACAGAGAGGGATGTTATGTTAGCTAGCTGGCTATGGCTATCCAAAACTGTAACTCTTCCAAGTCAAGGGGAGCTTTTGGTTATAAAAATGTATTGCCAACGGGGCCAGCCGGTGTAACTGCTAAAATGCACTGAAGTCCACAAGTGAAGGGAAAAGGTGGGAGCACGTAGATAGATGCGAGAAAGAATTAAATACAAGACTCTGTTACTATGGTGGGAGACTACAATATGGTTTTAAATACCTCAATGGACCGTAAAGGAAATCCCTACAAACTATCCCCCTGTGCACTTAAGGAAATCACGAATATCATAGATATATTGGAACAAGTATGGAGGCTTAAATATCCTGACCTAGTGAGATATACATGGCGAAAGCTCAATCAAGCGAATTGTCTTGAATACATTCTCTCGCTCTCATCCAACACCTCCCACACTGCCCCTACTTGGATGGTATCGCGCCGTCCCAACCTTCGCTCTCTCTCCCCCGCTACTCTCTCCTCTTCCATCCTATCATCTCTTCCCTCCGCTCAAACCTTCTCCCAGCTATCTCCTGATTCTGCCTCCTCAACCCTCCTCTCCTCCCTCTCTGCATCCCTTGACTCTCTATGTCCCCTATCCTCCAGGCCGGCTCGGTCCTCCCCTCCCGCTCCGTGGCTCGATGACTCATTGCGAGCTCACAGAACAGGGCTCCGGGCAGCCGAGCGGAAATGGAGGAAAACTCGCCTCCCTGCGGACCTGGCATCCTTTCACTCCCTCCTCTCTACATTTTCCTCCTCTGTCTCTGCTGCTAAAGCCACTTTCTACCACGCTAAATTCCAAGCATCTGCCTCTAACCCTAGGAAGCTCTTTGCCACCTTCTCCTCCCTCCTGAATCCTCCGCCCCCTCCCCCCTCCTCCCTCTCTGCAGATGACTTCGTCAACCATTTTGAAAAGAAGGTCGACGACATCCGATCCTCGTTTGCTAAGTCAAACGACACCGCTGGTTCTGCTCACACTGCCCTACCCTGTGCTCTGACCTCTTTCTCCCCTCTCTCTCCAGATGAAATCTCGCGTCTTGTGACGGCCGGCCGCCCAACAACCTGCCCGCTTGACCCTATCCCCTCCTCTCTTCTCCAGACCATTTCCGGAGACCTTCTCCCTTACCTCACCTCGCTCATCAACTCATCCCTGACCGTTGGCTACGTCCCTTCCGTCTTCAAGAGAGCGAGAGTTGCACCCCTTCTGAAAAAACCTACACTCGATCCCTCCGATGTCAACAATTACAGACCAGTATCCCTTCTTTTTTTTCTCTCCAAAACTCTTGAACGTGCCGTCCTTGGCCAGCTCTCCCGCTATCTCTCTCTGAATGACCTTCTTGATCCAAATCAGTCAGGTTTCAAGACTAGTCATTCAACTGAGACTGCTCTCCTCTGTATCACGGAGGCGCTCCGCACTGCTAAAGCTAACTCTCTCTCCTCTGCTCTCATCCTTCTACATCTATCGGCTGCCTTCGATACTGTGAACCATCAGATCCTCCTCTCCACCCTCTCCGAGTTGGGCATCTCCGGCGCGGCCCACGCTTGGATTGCGTCCTACCTGACAGGTCGCTCCTACCAGGTGGCGTGGCGAGAATCTGTCTCCTCACCACGCGCTCTCACCACTGGTGTCCCCCAGGGCTCTGTTCTTGGCCCTCTCCTATTCTCGCTATACACCAAGTCACTTGGCTCTGTCATAACCTCACATGGTCTCTCTTATCATTGCTATGCAGACGACACACAATTAATCTTCTCCTTTCCCCTTCTGATGACCAGGTGGCGAATCGCATCTCTGCATGTCTGGCAGACATATCAGTGTGGATGACGGATCACCACCTCAAGCTGAACCTCGGCAAGACGGAGCTGCTCTTCCTCCCGGGGAAGGACTGCCCGTTCCATGATCTCGCCATCACGGTTGACAACTCCATTGTGTCCTCCTCCCAGAGCGCCAAGAACCTTGGCGTGATCCTGGACAACACCCTGTCGTTCTCAACTAACATCAAGGCGGTGGCCCGTTCCTGTAGGTTCATGCTCTACAACATCCGCAGAGTACGACCCTGCCTCACACAGGAAGCGGCGCAGGTCCTAATCCAGGCACTTGTCATCTCCCGTCTGGATTACTGCAACTCGCTGTTGGCTGGGCTCCCTGCCTGTGCCATTAAACCCCTTCAACTCATCCAGAACGCCGCAGCCCGTCTGGTGTTCAACCTTCCCAAGTTCTCTCACGTCACCCCGCTCCTCCGTTCTCTCCACTGGCTTCCAGTTGAAGCTCGCATCCGCTACAAGACCATGGTGCTTGCCTACGGAGCTGTGAGGGGAACGGCACCTCAGTACCTCCAGGCTCTGATCAGGCCCTACACCCAAACAAGGGCACTGCGTTCATCCACCTCTGGCCTGCTCGCCTCCCTACCACTGAGGAAGTACAGCTCCCGCTCAGCCCAGTCAAAACTGTTCGCTGCCCTGGCCCCCCAATGGTGGAACAAACTCCCTCACGACGCCAGGACAGCGGAGTCAATCACCACCTTCCGGAGACACCTGAAACCCCACCTCTTTAAGGAATACCTAGGATAGGTTAAGTAATCCCTCTCACCCCACCCCCCCTAAGTTTTAGATGCACTATTGTTAAGTGACTGTCCCACTGGATGTCATAAGGTGAATGCACCAATTTGTAAGTCGCTCTGGATAAGAGCGTCTGCTAAATGACTTAAATGTAACGTAAATGTAATGTCATAAAAAGTATTGATAGGGGACAGAATGGGGTCGGACCATCAAATAATGTATCAAAGTCTATTGTTGTTTTTAACCACAACAAAATAATTTATTACTTACTTTTTCCGACATAAATTTCAATGCATTTGAAAGGTATGAGAAGAATGGGAGAAACTCCCCAATAAACAGGCTACGTTACAGTCTTATTCTAAAATGGACTAAATGTTTTTTCCCCTCATCAATCTACACACAATACCCAATAATGATAAAGTGAAAACAGTTTTTTCGAAATGTGAGCAAATGTATATATATATTTTTAAAATGAAATACCTTATTTACATAAGTATTCAGATCCTTTGCTATGAGACTCGAAATTGAGCTCAGATGCATCCTGTTTCCATTGATCATCCTTGAGATGATCTTGATTGGAGTCCGCCTATAGTAAATTCTATTGATTGGACATGATTTGGAAGGGCACACACCTGTCATATAAGGAGCTCCGAGACAGGTAGAGCTCCGAGACAGGATTGTGTTGAGGGACAGATCTGGGTCAGGGTACCAAAACATTTCAGCAGCATTGAAGGTCCCCAAGAACACAGTGGCCTCCTCTTAAATGGAAGAATTTTGGAACTACCAAGACTCTTCCAAGAGCTGGTCACCCGGCCTAACTGAGCAATCGGGGGAGAAGGGCCTTGGTCAGGGAGGTGACCAAGAACCAGATGGTCACTTTGACAGAGCTCCAGAGCTCCAGAGCTCCAGAGTTCCTCTGTGGAGATGGAAAAACCTTTCAGATTGATAACCATCTCTGCAGCACTACACCAATCAGGCCTTCATAGTACAGTGGCCAGACAGAAATCAGTCCTCAGTAAAAGGCACATGATAGCCTGCTTGGAGTTTGACAAAAGACCATGAGAAACAAGATTCTCTGGTCTGATGAAACTCTTTGGCCTGAATGCCAAGCATCACGTCTGGACGCAACCTGGCACCACCCCTACAGTGAAGCATGGTGGAGGCAGCATCATACCGTGGGGATATTTTTTCAGTGGCAGGGACTGGGAGACTAGTCAGGGTCGAGGGAAAGATGAACGGAGCAAAGTGCAGAGAGATCCTTGAGGAAAACCTGCTCTAGAGTGCTCAGGACCTCAGACTTCATCCTAATCAGACATGTTTTTTTATGGACGATACATTGGAGATAATATAAAACAATTACTGGAAACAATAGAACACTATGAAAAATCTGGGAAACCAGGCCCGGGATTCATACTGTAGCTGACTTTGAAAAGGCTTTTGATAAAGTACGACTAGAATTTATATATAAATGCCTGGAATTTCAATTCTGGAGAATCTCTTATACAATGGGTTAAAGTTATGTATAGTGAAATAGTAAATAATGGCTACTTCTTAGAAAGTATTAAACTGTCAAGAGAAGTAAAACAAGGTTGTCCACTATTGGCATATCTATTTAATATGGCCATAGAAATATTAATTTTAAAATATGTATTTTTACATTACCGTGTAGTTTACCAATAAAAAAGTCTGACAGTGAAGTGGACATAATCGGTGTTCATATCCCAAAAGAAAGACATTATATCACTACAATACATTTTAATAGAAAGTTAGCAAAAATAGATCAAATCTTGCTACCATGGAGAGGAAAACACCTGTCTATTTGCGCAAAAATCACACTGATTAACTCTTTAGCCACACCCCTTGTTACCTATTTGGTTATTGCCTTGCCTACACCTTGTTTTTTAAATTCTATTTGCAAAAAATATGAAATTTGATTTGGAACGGTAAGCTAGACAAAAATGTTTTTAAGTCCTATTTATATAATGAATATGAAATCAGAGGGCAGAAATTATTCAATATTTAAGCATTAGACCTCTCACTAAAGCTTCAGTCATAAAAAAGTTAGACTTAAATCCGAACTGTTTCTCTAGCAGATTAGTAAGGATGTCTCACACTATGTTCAAGAATGGCCTTTTTATCTTTATTCAGATTACAACCTCTCACTTTCGGTTATTTGAAAATAAAATTATCTCCAAAATATCGCTATTAGAAAGTTGGTTGCCATTTCAGTTTAATCCACCAAAAATACAACTTTTACATGACAAAATGAAGCCGGACATCAACAAATATTATTGATTAAGAAAACACATGATGTTTGGAGAAAAAAAAGAAGGATAATCTTTGTAAACTATATAATTAATAGGACTGGTGGACAGTTGAAGTCGGAAGTTTACATACACTTTGGTTGGAATCATTAAAACTCGTTTTTCAACCACTCCACAAATTTCTTGTTAACAAACTATAGTTTTGACATGTGGGTTAGGATATATACTTTGTGCATGACACAAGTCATTTTTCTAACAATTGTTTACAGACAGATTATTTCACTTATGATTCACTGTATTACAATTCCAGTGGGTCAGAAGTTTGCATACACTAGGTAGACTGTGCCTTTAAACAGCTTGGGAAATTCCAGAAAATGATGTCATGGCTTTAGAAGCTTATGATAGGCTAATTGACATAATTCCAGTCAATTGGGGGTGTAGCTGTGGATGTATTTCAAGACCGACCTTCAAACTCAGTGCCTCTTTGCTTGACATCATGGGAAAATCAAAAGAAATCAGCCAAGACCTCCTTGGGAGCAATTTCCAAACGCCTGAAGGTACCACGTTCATCTGTACAAACAATAGTACGCAAGTATAAACGCCATGGGACCACGCAGCCATCATACCGCTCAGGAAGAAATGCATTCTGTCTCCTAGAGATGAACGTACTTTGGTGTGAAAAGTGCAAATCATTCCCAGAACAACAGCAAAGGACCTTGTGACGATGCTGGAGGAAATCGGTACAAAAGTATCTATATCCACAGTAAAACTATTCCTATTTCGACATAACCTGAAAGGCCGCTCAGCAAGGAAGAAGCCACTGCTCCAGAACCGCCATAAAAAAAGCCAGACTACGCTTTGCAACTGCAAAATAGTTGGGAAGAGATTTTCGATCTACCGATTCCATGGCACATGGAACTGATACACAAAACGAAGCCGGATTCAAAACCTAGAGTTCTTCTATTCAAATTAATATAAAAAAGTATTGCAACCAATAGAATGTAATATATATGGGGGGATACAACCATCCCCGCTCTGAAAATGTTGCTGTGATGAGAGAATCATTAAATAATTTGCTTTGGTCCTGTCCATATGTAGCTTGTTTTTGATTACAGGTCCAGGAATGGCTAAAGAATTGCAACGTTTGCCTGGAGCTAACTCTGCAAATAGCACTGCTGGGTGATTTGAAAAGTAATAGTCAATCAATCAATAGTATAATTATACTTATAGCAAACATGTTTATCTTTAATTTACAATCTGTAGAAACTATGAGAATAGAAAGGTTCAGAACTTTTGTGAAACATCACAGCACAGCCGAAGAATACATGGCAAATAGAAATCAAAACTAGATGGTGTTCAGAGATAGATGGGATGGGTTGAGTGGAGTTGAATGGTGGGACTACAAAATACAATGTGTCCGTAAAATGTATATAGGTTCAGAACTTTTGTGAAACATCACAGCACAGCTGAAAAATATATGGCAAATACAAATGAAAACTGGATGGTCTTCAGATAGATGGGAGGGATTGAGGGTAGATGAAAGATGGGACTAAAAACAACAAAAAAGGAGAAATCTTGTCAAATATACTGTGTCCATAAATATAAAGTATGCATAAGCTGGAAGTAGAAGTCTACGTGTTGTTTTCCGTTACTGTATTCCAATTTGTGGAGGGGTGGTAGGGTTTTGGGAAAAATTAAAAAGGAAAATATATATATTTTTTTAAATACAGTATATACAGTGCATTTGGAAAATTATTCAGATCCCTTGACTTTTGTATAAATGTATAAAAATAAATCAACTGAAATATCACATTTACATAAATATTCAGACCCTTTACTCAGGACTTTGTTGAAGCACCTTTTGCAGGGATTACAGCCTCAAGTTTTCTTGGGTATGACACTACAAGCTTGGCACACCTGAAATTGGGGTGTTTCTCCCATTCTTCTCTGCAGATCATCTCAAGCTCTGTCAGGTTGAATGGGGAGTGTCGCTGCACAGCTATTTTCAGGTCTCTCCAGAGATGTTCGAACAGGGTTCAAGTCCGGGCTCTGGCTGGGCCCCTGAAGGACCTTCAGAGACTTTTCCCGAAGCCACTCCTGCATTGTCTTGGCTGTGTGCTTAGGGTCGTTGTCCTGTTGGAAAGTAAAACTTGGCCCCAGGCTGAGGTCCTGAGCGCTCTGGAGCAGCACTTTTCTCTGTTCATCTTTCCCTCAATCCTGACTAGTCTCCCAGTCCCTGACATTGAAAAACTTCCCCACAGCATTGTACTGCCACCACCATGCTTCACTATAGGGATTGTGCCAGGTTTCCTCCAGACGTGACACTTGGCATTCAGGCTAAAGAGTTTAATCTTGTTTCATCAGACCAGATAATCTTGTTTCTCATGGTCTGAGAGTCCTTTTGGTGCATTTTGGCAAACTCCAAGCGTGCTGTCATATGCCTTTTACTGAGGAGTAGCTTCCGTCTAGCCACTGTACCATGCCTGATTGAGTGCTGCAGAGATGGTTGTACTTTTGGAAGGTTCTCCCGTCTCTACAGAGCAACTCTTGAGCTCTGTCAGGGTTCTTGTTCACCTCTCTGACCAAGGCCCTTCTCTCCCAATTGCTCAGTTTGGTGGGGCGGCCAGCTTTAGGAAGAGTCTTGGTGGTTCCAAACTTGGTGGTTCCAAACTGGAGGCCACTGTGTTCTTGGGGACGAGATATATATATATACTGTATATACAGTGGGGAGAACAAGTATTTGATACATAGCCGATTTTGCAAGTTTTCCTACTTACAAAGCATGTAGAGGTCTGTCATTTTTATCATAGGTCCACTTCAACTATGAGAGACGGAATCTTTTAAAAAATCCAGAAAATCACATTGTATGATTTTGAAGTAATCAATTTCCATTTTATTGCATGACATAAGTATTTGATACATCAGAAAAGAATAACTTGATATTTGGTATAGAAACCTTTGTTTGCAATTACAGAGATCATATGTTTCCTGTAGTTCTTGACCAAGTTTGCACACACTGCAGCAGGGATTTTGGCCCACTCCTCCATACAGACCTTATCCAGATCCTTCAGGTTTTGGGGCAATACAGACTTTCAGCTCCCTCCAAAGATTTTCTATTGGGTTCAGGTCTGGAGACTGGCTAGGCCACTCCAGGACCTTGAGATGCTTCTTACGGAGCCACTCCTTAGTTGCCCTGCCTGTGTGTTTCGGGTCGTTGTCATGCTTCAAGACCCAGCCACAACCCATCTTCAATGCTCTTACTGAGGGAAGGAGGTTGTTGGCCAAGATATCACAATACATGCCCCCATCCATCCTCCCCTCAATACGGTGCAGTCGTCCTGTCTCCTTTGCAGAAAAGCATTCCCAAAGAATGATGTTTCCACCTCCATGCTTCACGGTTAGGATGGTGTTCTTGGGGTTGTACTCATCCTTCTTCTCCTCCAAACACGGTGAGTGGAGTTTAGACCAAAAAGCTCTATTTTTGTCTCATCAGACAACATGACCTTCTCCCATTCCTCCTCTGGATCATCCAGATGGTCATTGGCAAACTTCAGACGGGCCTGGACATGCGCTGGCTTGAGCAGGGGGACCTTGCGTGCACTGCAGGATTTTAATCCATGACGGCGTAGTGTGTTACTAATGGTTTTCTTTGAGACTGTGGTCCCAGCTCTCTTCAGGTCATCGACCAGGTCCTGCCGTGTAGTTCTGGGCTGATCCCTCACCTTCCTCATGATCATCGATGCCCCACGAGGTGAGATCTTGCATGGAGCCCCAGACGGAGGGTGATTGACCATCATCTTGAACTTCTTCCATTTTCTAATAATTGCGCCAACAATTGTTGCCTTCTCACCAAGCTGCTTGCATATTGTCCTGTAGCCCATTCCAGCCTTGTGCAGGTCTACAATTTTATCCCTGATGTCCTTACACCCTCTCTGGTCTTGGCCATTGTGGAGAGGTTGAAGTCTGTTGAGTGTGTGAACAGGTGTCTTTTATACAGGTAACGAGTTCAAACAGGTGCAGTTAATACAGGTAATGAGTGGAGAACAGGAGGGCTTCGTAAAGAAAAATATAATTTTTTCTAATTTTGTCTGTCATAGTTGAAGTGTACCTATGATGAAAATTACAGGCCTCTCTCATCTTTTTAAGTGGGAGAACTTGCACAATTGGTGGCTGACTAAATCGTGTTTTTGCCCCACTGTATATTTATAGATATAAATACTGAACAAAAATATAAACACAAAATGCAACAATGTCAATAATTTTACTGAGTTACAGTTCATATAATGAAATTTGTCAATTGAAATAAATGAATTAGGCCACAATCTATGGATTTTACATGACTAGGCAGCGGCACTGCCATGAGTGGGCCTGTGAGGGCATGGGCCCACCCACTAGGGAGCCAGGCCCAGCCAATCAGAGTTTTTCCCCACAAAAGGGCTTTTTTACAGACAGAAATACTCAGCTTCTACCCCCATACCATAAGACCCATGAACAGCTAATCAAAGGGCTATCCAGACCCCTCTTTTATGCTGCTGCTACTCTCTGTTTATTTTCTATGCATAGTCACTTTAACTCTACCTACATGTACATATTACCTCAATTACCTCGACTAACCAGTACCCGCACACATTGACTCTGTACCGGTACCCCCTGTATATAGCCTCGCTATTGTTATTTTACTGCTGCTGTTTAATTATTTATTACTTTTATTTGACATTTTTGACTTATCTATATTTTACTTAACACTTATTTATTCGTAAAACTTCTTAAAGCATTATAGGTTAAGAGTTTGTAAGTAAGCATTTCACTGTAAGGTTGTATTAGGCGCATGTGACAAATACAATTTGATTGGATTTGATTTGATTCAGTTCCATCAGCTGTCTGTGGCTGGTGGCTGGTCTCAGATGATCCCACAGGTGAAGAAACTGGATGTGGAGGTTCTGGGCTGGCGTGGTTACACGTGGCGTGCTGTTGTGAGGTCGGTTCGGACGTAATGCCAAATTCTCTAAAAACGATGTTGGAAGCGGATTATGGTAAATAAACATTCACTTCTTTGACAAAAGCTTTATTGGACATTCCTGCAGTCAGCATGCCAATTGCATGCTCCCTCAAAACTTAAGACATCTGTGGCATTGTGTTGTGTGACTGCACATTTTAGAGTGGCCTATATTATTGTACCCAGCACAAGGTGCACCTGTGTAATTATCATGCTATTTAATCAGCTTCTTGATAAGCCACACCTTTCAGGTGGTTGGATTTTCTTGGCAAAGAAGAAATGTTCACTAAAAGTGATGTAAACAAATTTGAATATCCCGGAATATTTCTGGGATCTTTTATTTCAACTCATGAAACATAGGACCCACACTTTACATGTTGAATTTATATTTTTTGTCAGTGTATACAATATTAGATAGGCTATGTACCATAAAATGGTCATCAAAATGTAATAATAATAATCCGATTTTAATACTACTCATAAAAATATGACTAAAACATAATTCCATATCAGCTAACGGCGATGGGCCATTTTACATCCACCATGAAAATGTGTGATCATCCCTCTTCAACGCTGCGTAGTGCCTGGAGTCTAAACAATCTCTTTTTCACACATATTCTGCTTCTTTCTGGTCCTCCCTCCTCTCTCTCTCTCTCTCTCTCTCTCTCTCTCTCTCTCTCTCTCTCTCTCTCTCTCTCTCTCTCTCTCTCTCTCTCTCTCTCTCTCTCTCTCCCTAATCTACAGGCCCATAGGCTTATAATAATAACTTGATTTCAACCTAGCAATTACTTAATGTTCTCTCTATACTATAAATGTCCTGAAGACATGTATTGGAATAGTGTTTCAAGACATATTATTACATTATGGTTTTAACTCCAACATTAAGTGAAACCAATACAGTGGCAGTTGAGTTTACGCTGATGTGAGAGCAGAATACAGGTATAATTTATGACCAGTAAAATGTTTCCGTTTGTTTTCAAATTCCTCAAAAGAACTAAGTGTCATCTGTCACAATAGTTGGCGTAGTTGGCATAACCTCAATCTGCCAGATGACAGGGTGTTTTTAACATCCCCAACATGTCTGAAAAGTCAACTGTAAACTTGTCTGTAAGCACACACATACCCACACACACACGAACAAACACACACAGATACACACAGGGACGTAGGCAGACAGACAGACGGGCAGGCGCACACACGCACACACACAAACTGCTGAAAATGATCGCCTCAGCCTCTTCTCACAGCCCTAGTAACACTAAGGTTTGTCACTTTGAAACAATTTATTCTGTTGGATTCCAGACTAAAAAGACTGTAAAACAAGAAAGACTTGTTTTACACTTCATGGCTGCTTTTAAGTCGTTTTAAAAATAGCTAAAAAGCTACTGAGCTGTCGCCATGGCTACTAACGTTTGAGTGAGTCTGTTCTTTTTGTCTCTGATACATGTTTTCATGTGATGACAAACAAACACAATCATGAGAATTAGGGTAATATAATGTAAAATATACTGACATCAATATTACAAATAATGTTAGAATAATAAGAGAATTTGAGGTGTGGCATTTCAATATTCACAAGGTCACCGAAATGCATCTTTTCATACCTGCACACCAAAAGAAATGCAGGCCTGTTTGCGTGATGCACTGTATGTCTTATCTGGTTGAGAGGGGTTTGTTTTCCTAAAAGGTTTTACAGTAAGGTTGGTGCATACGTCATGAGTCATGACCCTTCCTGTGATGCAGATCACATGGGGAACTTGAGAGACTTGAGGTGTGACCCTTACTACTCATCCACAAGCACTTCTAACCAAACCTTCCATTGTACCTTTCTTCAAAAACATTGCCCCTCTACATGAATGAGTGGGTTTGATGGTTGATCACATGTAGACCATTCCTATGACCTGGGGTTGAACGGTATTTATGGCTCAAGGTGGCAAACAACACGTTTGTTCAGTCCACAATAAAAAACAACTACTCCTCCCAAGTTCCAAGAATTTTCACGCAGTACATTCTATACTGCCTCTCACACATACACACACGCGCACACACACACACACACACACACACACACACACACACACACACACACACACACACACACACACACACACACACACACACACACACACACACACACACACACACACACACACACACACACACACACACACACACACACACACACACACACACACGCACACACACTATAATAAACACACAAACTATTTGCTTAGTAAAACGATGTGAAGATAAAACAAGCCCAAGGCATTTTTAACTTCTGAAGAAATTTGAAGGAAGTTGCTGCCAGCGCAAATAGATAAATAGATAATGGCGGGATGCTTAAGTGGGGGGAAGGGAAACGCTCAGACGGAATAATTGAGTCAGCGAAGCGCGGGGCTATGAGCCAGTAAGGATCTAGAGCTGTTTGTCTGCATGCTGCTTTACGGTTGAAAATCGGCCAAGCGAGCCTCCGCGCGTGGCACGGTGTGTGCGGAAAAGTAATGCGCTCGCTCTTCCATTCCAGAGAAGCTCACCATTCTCCCGAATTGTTAAAAACACTATCCTCGGAAACATATGCTGCTTCGTCATGTGATACAAGCAACTGTCTAAAAAAAAAAAAAACTTGAAAAAAAAGTGGGGTTGAAAAGCGCGCTTATGTATCTGGACATCTCATCGCTTCTCACGTAGTAGCTGGACTGGACTGGCAGGTCACACAGGTGGAATGTCAAATAGTAGGTTATCCTCTTTGGTAGATTTTAGAGATGAGCCCGACCTAACATCTCTATTGGCAAAACGTTACTCGTCTATGAATGTATTTGAAAATGTTCTCGTGATGATGGGGTCCATTACATTCTGAAAGTCTTTTGATAAACACCATTTACAGACAACATGTTTGACATTTTACAAGAACATTAGTGAAGAACGGTGCAACAACTTTCTGTTAATTCAATACGTTAAGGTTCAGTAGCCTAACCAGCCGTTATCCGACTCGCTTACCTTTCGTAAAATCCACTGGGAGAGGATCACAATGGTCCAACCGAGTACCTTCATCGCAGCACACCTTCCGTTGCGGACCACCCTGACACTACGAGCCTCCTTGGGTTAACATACACACAGCAGCAACAGCAGGCAGGTAGCGCACACACAAAAAAAATCACAAAAAGTTTCGATATGATCAGTTTCGGTATTTATCAGTCTATTTTACAGTGTTTTCGACACGAACAACTAGTTGCAGGCTTAGCTTCTCCGGTCTGTTTCGTTAGTGTAATGCATATCCATAGTTTAGAAGGATGGATGCTGACGGAAGTCGGGAAGTTTTGCGCGCAGAGGCAAAGTCACCTTCGCAAGAAGAGAACGCATAGGCTACGAGAGTGAAGATCACGAGAGCATCTTCTGTTCCACTCAAAGCTAGAGAGAAAATGTCCTTGGTTTGTTTGCTCCCTCTCTCTTTCTCTCTTTCTCTCTTTCTCTCTCTCTCTCTCTCTCTCTCTCTCTCTCTCTCTCTCTCTCTCTCTCTCTCTCTCTCTCTCTCTCTCTCTCTCTCTCTCTCTCCTCTCTCCTTCTCTCTCGACTCGACAGGTAGCCTAACGTTTTACTTCTCCCTCACCTGTATGCAAATACAAAATACCAGCCTTGTGTAGCCAACTGAACTGGTGTGTGCTTTTTACAAATATATTCCCAGAACCGTCGGTAAAAGTTGGCATAAATCTGGAGGTGAAAGAACACTTGAACTATTAAAGGAGAGCCGCACACTCTCGGAGCTCAGATGCAATAATTGAATTTTCTTCGGGGTAAAAAAATATATATATATATATATGTTTGTCGAAACGATGGCTGTTAAGTTATTCAATTATTGCATCTGAGCTCCTAGAGTGTGCAGTTCTCCTTTAATGTTTCAAACGTTTTATTATATAATTTACACATTTATTTAGTTTGAATTGCACCCCCCAAATACTGGAAGAGGATCTTGGTTCACACCAGTTAGTCATCATGGGAGGTTATGGCCGAGATGATTGTTAGGCTGTGCACATTCGTTTTCTCGATGTTTGCAGTCAACAGACCACGATATTCGAATTATCTCAGACCTTAGTCCTGCTTGACACCAGGCCACTCTGCATGTCTGTAAACTATAGCTTTTATTCAAATGACACACTTACAATTACACATGGAAATAATAAAGCAAGCAAGCCAGTAGGGCTAATGTTAACATTTATATAAACATGTATACTTTAGGCTACTATGAGATCATTAGTTTGAGTAGAAAATGTGAGGTGAGAGAATTTTCTTTCCCTTTTGTCCCTACAACCTTTATTCCTTTATTTCCTTGTTATTCCTTTATTTCCTTGTTATTCCTTCATTTCCTTGTTATTAATTTATTTCATTGTTATTCCTTTATTTCCTTGTTATTCCTCTATTTCCTTGTTATTCCTTTATTTCCTTGTTATTCCTTTATTTCCTTGTTATTCCTTTATTTCCTTGTTATTCCTTTATTTCCTTGTTATTACTTTATTTCCTTGTTATCCCTTTATTTCCTTGTTATTCCTTTATTTCCTTGTTATTCCTTTATTTCCTTATTATTCCTTTATTTCCTTGTTATTCCTTTATTTCCTTGTTATTCCTTTATTTCCTTGTTATTCCTTTATTTCCTTGTTATTCCTTTATTTCCTTGTTATTCCTTTATTTCCTTGTTATCCCTTTATTTCCTTGTTATTCCTTTATTTCCTTGTTATTCCTTTATTTCCTTATTATTCCTTTATTTCCTTGTTATTCCTTTATTTCCTTGTTATTCCTTTATTTCCTTGTTGTTCCTTTATTTCCTTGTTCCTTGTTCGCCATCACCTTGGCCTGCTGTCTGTCTTATGCACAACAGCCCATCCCTTTCATTCTTTCTGTCTTTGTCAATTTCTCTTTCTAGTGTTATTGATCATGTACGGTTATCTCATGAAAAAGAGGGAGAACAAAGTGTTTTTTGTCTAACTAAATTTGCCACCTTCTGAAATGCAATTTGGCACCTCAATCTTCAAAAAAAGCTATAACATATCAAGAAATGTTCAATTTTAGGACAGATTTGACTGATTATTCATCTTTGTTCGCAATGAACTAATGTGTAGAGTAGGCTATACAAAATTAGCAGTATCTCGGCTTGCAGTCGGTAGTGTTGCTTTAAAAGCTGTGGTAAATACAGGAAGGAACTCCACATCACCCTGAGAGGATGATTCAAAACTCCATTCTCTGTAAACAATTTTGAAATATTAATGTTCAATGGGTATAGGGCATGGTGACCTCAGATCTCTCTTCATTTACAGTCAAGCTATTTGCAGTTTTAACATCCATGTCTGTCTGTTAACACACACACAAACACACACACACACCAATACACACACAGGCCCTTACAGACCTGAAGCCACTTTCTAATTTTACAATATTGACACGGAGGGTCTTTGGTGTATGTAAAGCACTTATGGCCTATGTCCTACTGTTCCTTAGTGACTGTGATGGAGAACATGGCTCAGCCTCACGGCACGGCATGATGCAGTATGTGTCAACCCCCAGCCAGGTTACCTCTGGCCAAAGTGTGTCGATGAACTCAACTCGTCCGACGTGGCACTCGTTTCCATACGTAGTGCACCACATACACAGTGCACTACTTTTCAAAAGCAGTGCACTGGGAAAGGGAATTGGAGTGCCATGTCAGAGACAGTGGGGGCCAGAGTTTGAGCTAGCATGGGAGGAGCAGGGGTGCATGGAGAGCAACTCTTAGATGGAGAGGGGAGTGACAGACTGATATAAATGATTTCATTTGTGAAATTGTAGGCCAAAAGTGTATTTTGTTGGATCTGTTGCTTGCTTGACTATGGAGCGTGAAAGGCCAGTGCATCTCCCCATACTGACAATGTGGCTCTTTACTGCCACCTAGTGAAGGAAACATGCTATTTGTTAGTTTTTTTCAATTGTTTAAGCACAATTTTGAAAACAGGGCCCGGTTTGTCAAAACACTACACACAATTAGCACCACCCTACACCAAAGTAGCACAACACTTCAGATCATTTGCCAAATGGAACACTTTTGTCAAAACTATTACACGACTTCATAAAAATAATATTTTGTTACCATACGAAACACACATTTCATATGACTTCAATCTTTTTGAACCAGTTACACACTGCGCTACTAACCTAAAACACTTCTAGCAAGTCTAATTGTCAGTGATTAGAGTACTGTAAATTAAGTATAGAGAAAGTGCAACTATAAACACTACACAAGACCAATGCTGCAGACAGGAACATATAATTTATTTCTCTTTATATACCCAAATCAGTCAACATGGAAAATCACGACAAAACATGTCCCAGTTTTCATGCTACTACATAACACTGTTAGCTCAGCAAGCAGACAAACGTAAAATACTATCCAGTACAGGTTACAATTACAGTAAATAACAAAAAATTCTGAAAAAAAACTGACAATATTGTACAGAAAATACTACAGTAAACATACTATAAATTATCTCTTCGCCTAGCTGGATCTGGCCAGAGAATTTCATCAACATAACAAGCAATATCGTCATTAGCAAGACAACGCGGGACTTGGTCACAGGCGTCCTCCATGGCCTGAATGAGGGGTACCTAAGCCTGGGGCTGGAGATCGTAAACCTTCCACCGCCATGCAGAGAAAAACTCTTCGATAGGGTTTAGAAACGGAGAGTATGGTGGAAGGTATAGTACTGTCAACTGTGGATGGCGTTGAAACCAGTTCTGGACCAAAGCAGAGCGGTGGAATGACACATTGTCCCACATGACCATGTATTGCATCTGGTGCATTTCATTACCTGCTGTGACGATGTGGAGCAATCGGTCCAAAAATGCAAGAATGTGAGGTGTGTTGTAAGGGCCCATTTTGGCATGACGGAGGACAACCCCATGCTGTGAAATGGCAGCGCAAAGGGTGATGTAACCCCCACGTTACCCCACGTTGCCCTGGGACATTGATTATAGCCCTGTGGCCAATGATATTTCTGCCTCTCCTTCTTGCTTTTGTGAGGTTGAACCCTGCCTCATCAATATATATGAATTCATGCAGGATTTCCTCAGCATCCATCTGCAGAACTCCCTGAAATACAGTGAAAGACAAGATTGTGTAGTTCAGGTCTAGTATACAGTAAATGTAACAAAAAAAATAGTGCAGTATGCAACATCAGTGCTATAAAGTGAACAATACAAACCTCCACATACTCATGCCGCAGCCGTTTGACCCTCTCTGAATTCCGCTCAAAAGGCACTCGATAAAGTTGTTTCATTTGAACCTGATGTCTCTTCAGGATGCGTGCCAGTGTTGACTGAGAGACCTGATGGACATTATTGAAAATGGCATGGTCACCGATAATGTTGGCTTGTAGTTCTCTGAGCCTGATAGCATTATTGGCCAAAACCATGTTTATTATCTCTCGCACTTGTTCTTCCGTGAATATGTAATATATGCCATTTAGCAGACGCTTTTATCCAAAGCGACTTACAGTCATGTGTGCATACATTCTACGTATGGGTGGTCCCGGGGATCGAACCCACTACCCTGGCGTTACAAGCGCCATGCTCTACCAACTGAGCTACAGAAGGACCACACATATGTGCCCCCTTCCTCCTTGTCGTTCCCGACCCTCAATCCTATGTAGAGAATAATACATGTAACTTACTGTACAATGTCACAGGAAGGGGTATCACAAGTGCTGATATGGTGCAGACAATAAGAGGCTGATTACTGTAACTGTACACAGATCTTTAACCTGTTTTCCTGTCGAAAAGTCCTTATGACAGATGCCACTGTATATCTGCTAAGATTAGGCTGAACTCTCAGTCCAGCCTCCCTCAGCGTCAATCCGTGGTTCACAACATGGTCCACTAGTGTTGCGCGAATGTCATTTGATAAGTTTGGTCCTCTTCTTCTTTGTGCACGTTCTCCTCCTGCTTCAGGTCTTCCTCGACCTCTGGCTCGGCCTCTGCCTCTTCCTCTACCTCCTTCTCTACCTCCTTCTCCTCCTCTGTGTACTCCTCCTCTCACCCTCACTCTTCTTCTGACTCCTTCCATTGTGGTTGAAGGCAGGTGAACCTACCTGCTGCATTTTTATTGTAGACACACCTGATTGGTAGTCTACAATTTAGCAATCATGTGTTTGTGCACCTGATAGCTGTGTTTAACAGATTGGCTCATAGGTGTTGTAATTTGACAGTCAGTGCTTTGGAATTGCAAGGAAGTGACGTCATGATATACGTCTGTGTCTGATGTACATTACATTACATTACATTTAAGTCATTTAGCAGACGCTCTTATCCAGAGCGACTTACAAATTGGTGCATTCACCTTATGACATCCAGTGGAACAGCCACTTTACAATAGTGCATCTAAATATTTTAAGGGGGGGTGAGAAGGATTACTTTATCCTATCCTAGGTATTCCTTAAAGAGGTGGGGTTTCAGGTGTCTCCGGAAGGTGGTGATTGACTCCGCTGTCCTGGCGTCGTGAGGGAGTTTGTTCCACCATTGGGGAGCCAGAGCAGCGAACAGTTTTGACTGGGCTGAGCGGGAACTGTACTTCCTCAGTGGTAGGGAGGCGAGCAGGCCAGAGGTGGATGAACGCAGTGCCCTTATTTGGGTGTAGGGCCTGATCAGAGCCTGGAGGTACTGAGGTGCCGTTCCCCTCACAGCTCCGTAGGCAAGCACCATGGTCTTGTAGCGGATGCGAGCTTCAACTGGAAGCCAGTGGAGAGAGCGGAGGAGCGGGGT
This sequence comes from Oncorhynchus gorbuscha, assembly GCF_021184085.1. Classification (NCBI taxonomy): domain Eukaryota; kingdom Metazoa; phylum Chordata; class Actinopteri; order Salmoniformes; family Salmonidae; genus Oncorhynchus; species Oncorhynchus gorbuscha. The sequence goes on from NC_060175.1 coordinate 59,506,826, forward strand.
GACGTGAGAGAACTTGGGAAGGTTGAACACTAGACGGGCTGCGGCGTTCTGGATGAGTTGTAGGGGTTTAATGGCACAGGCAGGGAGCCCAGCCAACAGCCAGTTGCAATAATCCAGACGGGAGATGACAAGTGCCTGGATTAGGACCTGCGCCGCTTCCTGTGTGAGGCAGGGTCGTACTCTGCGGATGTTGTAGAGCATGAACCTACAGGAACGGGCCACCGCCTTGATGTTAGTTGAGAACGACAGGGTGTTGTATACAAGTGTGTTTAGTGTTTTGCAAATCACTGTGTGTAATTTTTTGCAAATAGTGTGAAGCTGACAATGTGCTTACAGTTGTGCAAATCTAGCCTTGTGTTTTGCTCCTTGAGTGCAAGGTTTTGCTTATTGTGGGAAAAGTTCCATTTTAGTGTGTAAGCAATCGTAAAAAACTGTAATAGGGTAGATGACGGTACAGCTGCATAGCGCATACCCTCCAATACCGTGAGAAAAACAACAAACCAATACAAGCTTTGAACTTTTTAGCACCTAAAATGTTGGCAGTATTTAAAAAAAATATTTAAAAAATAAAAGTGAGATGGCAGTGTCAGGTCTCCTTGGCGATTACTGTACACCATGTGACTGATACCAGTCAGTAGAGAGGCCTATTGTTGCACAAGAAGGGAAAAGAAGATGAACTTCACTTAACATAATTTAGGCATTTGCTCAAATAGGCTATATCACTCACATCATCCTAATACGTCTTCACAACTTCGCTCTCCATGATAATGTGATGAAGTGACAGACAATTCGGTGACAGACACTTCAGTGGCAGTCTTATGTAACAGAATTCTTCTATCAATCCTGATTTGTCTTCAAATATCTATGGAGAAGCTCTATTGGAATACTAAAGTTAGACTCAAAATGTAGTAGTGACAGACAGAGTGACAGAAACATTTTTCTATCAACCCTGATTTGACTTCAAAGTTATATTCCAAATGACAG